>NC_073377.1:106050929-106385096 GCF_028641065.1 Leucoraja erinaceus | reverse complement strand
TTGAAATTGTATATGGCAAGAAGATTACCTCCTGATTATAAATATCATGAGCAAAAATATTTCCAACTAATGTAGTCACCAGCATTTGATTGAATGAATGAATGAATGAATACTTTATGGTCACATGTGACAAGTCCTAGTGAAATTTCGGAAACTGCAACGGAACACTTGGTGATTCATTGCAGTTCAAAGGTGCAAAGATGCAAAACTTTAGAAGGGACTTTGTTTAACACTCATGTAAATTCAACAGAGTCAGGGAACATATTGACAAACTGATTGAAACCGATCAGTATATCCTTGTAAACACGTACACTCATTCTCAATCCCTTTACTTGAATTTCTAAACAACCATCAGTTACCATAATTGCAGGCAAATGGTGATTACATACCATTATATAAAGGGCAAAAGAGAATAATTAGTTGTTTGATGTTTGCAGATTATTTCCACTCATTAATTTAGCAATGCAGCATTCCCTATTCTGATCAAGATGGACTGAATATTTTTTGTACAGGTAAAAGAGAGTTTGCTGGAAAATAGCAGCAGGTCCTGAAATAGCTGATGATTTTTCATTTAAAACTGTCAGCAACTTGGCATATAGCATGAGTGCACACCAAAGATTGTGGTGATCTTTGCCATCTCTGCCCTATAGGGGACGTGAGTATATGGAGTACAGTGAAGGAGGATTAAGTTCCCCAGCACTCAATGCTCAAACAATCTGAGCTAGATTGGACCAGATGCAAGGACAGAGAGACAATAGATACCATGGGACTGTGGCATTTATACTTCTAGATTTTTTTAACTGATCCTGTTTGCTTCATTATTTCCAGGTATGTTTTTGTCATTTTCTTTTCTCTGAAGAAGCCAGTCTGAAGAAGGGTTTTGGCCCGTAACGTCGCCTATTTCCTTCGCTCCATAGATGCTGCTGCACCCGCTGAGTTTCTCCAGCAATTTTATTTCTGAGTCACGTGAGTGACTACGTGAAGAACCCGCTTCCAACGCATGCGTGTCATATCGCTACACGCATTGCAATGAGTCACACAGGGGGAACGACGTTCCCCAAGCGGGCGAATTTGAAAGTCGGGAACAGCAGGTAAGAGACTAAGAGACTTTCTACTTACCTTTTAAATGGAGACATGGACCGGATCCATGAAGGCTGCGGAAAGCTGGCGGGGGAGAACCGCGGAGTGCGGGCAGCCGGCAGGAGCAGCAACGGCACCAGTTTCCTGGAGAAAAACCTATGCCCGACTTCGCTCCCGCACCGGCAAAATTCACTTCTCGGCCGGGCGGGAAGCAAAGCAAAGACGTCCCGTATGCCAGTCTCAAGCGAGACTGGCTTGGAGCAGTCGCTAGCGGCCAGCGCCGAGGCTGCAGGACAGAGAGCAGGGACCAGTGCTGTAAGTACCGGGGGTACACAGGAGGGCTGGAGAAGCTCAGCGGGTGCAGCGGCACTAATGGAGCAAAGGAAGTGGGGACATTTCGGGCCGAAACCCTTCTTCAGACGGTAAGCACCGGGGTTGGTCCAAGGGGTCCCTACGAGCAGCCGGGAGCGGCCAGGGCTGAGGGAACAGCGGGTTTTACCGACTGCGGAACTGCCGCGAGGGACCAGTCCCGTGAACACCGGGGTCGGTCCGAGCGGCTCGAACCCGACACGCAGGGAACGACGTTCACCAGTGGGAGAATTGAAAGTCGGGAACAGCAGGTAAGAGACTCTGCGTTCCTTCCACTTACCTTTTAGGTGGAGACATGGACCGGGTCCATGTAGGCTGCAGAAAGCTGGCGGGGGAGAACCGCGGAGTGCGGGCAGCCGGCAGGAGCAGCAACGGCAGCGGCAGGAGCAGCAACGGCACATTGATTTTCGGAGAGGAAAACACCTGTGCCCGACTTCGCTCCCGCACCAAGGGAAAAATTCACTTCTCGGCCAGTATGCCAGTCTCGCTTTGGAAGCGAGTCTGGTTTGAAGCAGCGCTACCGGCCAGCGCCGAGGCTCACAACTGAGGACATTGAAGTGGGGTTGACCGGCTGCAATCGACCGCGAGGGACCAGTACCGTGAGTACCGGGGTCGGTCCCAGCGGGTTTTTTGTTACAGAGATCGCTTCTCGGCCTTTTGGCTAAGATCAAGTGTAGTATCTGTTCTTATCAGTTTAATATCTGATACGTCCCTTATCTAGGGACCATATAAGCGGGAGCACCCAGAACTGAGGGCATTGGAGTGGGGCTGACCGGCTGCAACGACCGCGAGGGACCAGTACCGTGAGTACCGAGGTCGGTCCCAGCGGTCTGAGATAAACGAGCAGCCAGGAGCGCTGAGAGCGTTGGAGCCGGTTTTGACCGGCTACACAGCAAAATCCCGACGAATCGGGTACAACCCCACGGACCCCATTGAATTGAGTGGCGGTGCAGGCTCGAGGGGCTGAATGGCCTGCTCCTGCACCTAATTTCTATGTTTTTTCATAAAAATCTGTTTATTAATCCTTTGGTTAAAGTATTAGATGGGTCCATGGCGCTGGAAGTACGGAGACGGCGTGGACCCGCTAGCCCACGCTGGAGGAAGCCGGTACGAGTGGCTGCAGCATGACAGCAGCCAGCACAGGTGCCTGTGAGTACCGGGACCGTATGGAGAGGTGGACCTACATACAAGACCGGTGCGGACAGCGGTAGGGCGAGGAAAACCCGCAAACCAGTGCCCGTGTGTACGGGGGACGGAAACAGCGGGGGGAAAAAGGAGCTCCTTCACAGTAGCAGTCACATGGATGTGGAGACTAGCCACAGTGGGCAGGAGGTAAGCCCCACATGGGTACCCCGTGCGGGACCCCTAGAGATCTCTAACTATAAAAAAGAGTTGGCAGGACCCTGATGGGCCAGAGCCTGGTAATACAGCGTCCCATGATCCTAACACAGCAGGGACTCTGCTGGACATGGTGGCTGATTACTTTAAACCAAGTCAAACAGGGGTAGACTTGGATCCCAGGATGGCAATAGTATTAACTATATGTCTGGCCACAAACTCCAACAAGAAATATTTACAGAGACTGGCCAGACATCTGCCACCTGGCAACGGTGAGGCATTACAGGTGCCCAGTGTAAACCAATGCATTTGGCAGCATATGGGGAGGAACATCAGGAACCAGGACCTCAAGATCCAGAAAACCTTAAAGGGATTGACGGAAGGGATCACAGCATACACCCGCACCCTGGACAAAACAGAGTTAACCAAAGACCATCAAGACGCACTAGCTCTGTTTTAGCAATATGCAATATGAGCTGAACTACATGCGGAAGGCTGCCATTCAGCCAGCACTGGACCCCTAATATGCTACCATTTGCAAACAAAGAACCGTGTGTGGACGAAGCCAAGACACTGGGGCTCATCAAGGCCAGCGCAAGGGCCTATTTTGGAGCACGATACCAGCCACATGCAAGACCATAAAAATGTGGCTCATACCAGTGGCAGTGCCAGAAATCAATATAACCCGCAGCAGCCCTTTTTAGGGTAAGGCCAGGGACAGCCACCCTGGAAGATGCGGAAGCCTAAACCTCCCACACAACCCCGAACAAGATATATCAAACCAGAACCCCCCTTTTCAAAAAACCAAGGAAATAACACAACCACCAGTAACCATGGAGGTAGGTGGGTGTGGTTCTTCTGTAAAAAAGGGACCCACGACGGTGGGGGAGGGGAGGTTGCAATACTACAGTTATGTATGGTGTAAAATCACTACAGACTCATATATTCTCAGCAGTATTCAGGGTTATCTGATAGAATTTACTTATCCCAAAACCCCCCAGTACAACATACACCAGAAAGGCATTTTGTCCTTACGGAAACCGAACAATCTAAAGCCCACATGGTGCTACAAAAATTGTACACAAAAGGTGTGATTGAGCATACTTTTCATGAAAAATTAGAATTTGTATCAAACATATTTATTAAAAATAAAAAAGACGGGGGTTGCAGGATTATCATTGACCTTTCAACCCTAAACACATTCGTTCAATATGTTCATTTTAAGATGGATACTCTTATTACAGATAAAGAATTAGTGTCAGCTGGGTTTCTATATGGCAGGCATTGACTCAAAAGATGCATACTATACAGTACCCATCGGAGGGGATCACAGACGGTATTTGAAATTTAACTGGATGGGGGGAACTTTGGCAATATAGAGCTTTACCAAAGGGGCAAACATCAGCCCCAATATTATTTACTAAAATTCTAAAACCAGCTTGGCATTGTTACGTAAACAAAGCCATAGGGTGATGTATTTCCCCCGTTCTGCCTCATCAATCGGGTACTAAGGAAAAAATTCAACAAGACTCGGCATCTGGGATTCTCATAGTACCCGACTGGCCTACTCAACCGTGGTATTCGGTCATACAGGGGATGGTGTTAGAACCATGTTCCCTTATGAACATAGCCAAATTTATTAATTCATCCAGTGACTGGGGGCAGTCATCCATACCATAAGACTATGGATTTGTTGATTTGTAGAGTCTGAAAGACCCACTACACGGCATGGGGCTGTCAGACAGGAATATGAATCTCATCTCATCTGCACAAAGACTATCAACACGGAAGCAGTACCTTGGACATATCAAGAAATGGGGATATACTGCTTGGACAACAACCTCGACCAAAAGGCCAAGAACATTCTGGCCGTATTGGAATTTTTAACAAGCCTCCATTATGATAATCGATGGAGCTACAGTGCCAGAAGTGCACTCTCCAATTACCTATCACAAGGAACGGAGCGGCACACGGTGGGAACACACCCCCTGGTAACAAAACTCATGAGGGGCATATTCAACGCAAATCCCCCTAAAACCAGGTACTCCAAAATCTGGGAGGTGGGTGTCGTTCTAAACATGCTGAGGAGCTGATCGCCCATAACAGCATTGTCACTTCAGAAACTGACCATGAAGATGGTTATGCTCATGGCATTAGTTACCACACAACGAGTCCAGTCATTAAGCAAACTGAGCCTGGACTCCCTGATCATCTCACCCAAGAAACTGGTGTTTGTCATACAGGATTTAATAAAACAAAACAGACCAGGTTCATCGGGTCAAGTGTTTGAATTTATGGTATATCCATATGACGAACGACTGTGTATAGCAAGACACATCCAACTATACATAGAATATACTAAGAGCATTCGAGGTCAGGGAATGACGTTGTTAATCTCTTACAAGAAACCGCACAAAAGGGTCACGACCCAAACTATATCAAGGTGGCTCGAATATGTCCTGAGGATGGCAGGAATGGACACTAATGTTTTTAACTCTCATTCCACCAGGGCTGCAGCAACATCCGCAGCAAAAATTCTAGAGGTACCCACAGACCAAATCCTCAGAATGGCAGGATGGTCATCCGAAAGGACTTTCCAAAGGTTTTTATAATAAACCAGTTTTTGGAGCCATCATCGTGTTGGGAAACCATTTTACGTTCAACAATATAATTTGCCCGAAAGGTTACAGGGCTATGATTTTCAATTTAAAAATTTATATTTTTCGTTATACCACACAACTCTTTGTATAAGTGTGTTTTAAAATTACTAATGATGCTCTCTCCCAATACCCAAGGCAGTTGTGAAGCATGGACTCGTTCCACGGCATGAGGTCACAGAGCTTTGAAATCTTCACGTAGTCACTCACGTGACTCCGAAGTAAAATAGTAAGATTAAACGAGAACTTACCAGTTTGAAGTTTGATCTGTATTTTATGAGGAGGAACGTTGAGGGAATACGTGCCCTCCGCTCCCACCCTCCTATGATCATATCAAAAACTGGTATCTCTTTGATAATCTTACTATGTTAGGTCATTATAGGTTTCTGTGACCTCACACCGCTGCTTTGAAGAATGACACGCATGCGTTGGAAGCGGGTTCTTCACGTATTCCCTCAACGTTCCTCCTCATAAAATACAGATCAAACTTCAAACGGTAAGTTCTCGTTTAATCTTACTATTTTGTGTACCTAGGAACTTTTTTTAATCAGCGGCAAGAGTAAGTGGATGCATGTAAATTTTGACCTGAAATTTCAGATTTTTTACATGTTTATGCAGAAAAAATATGCAATTGCTTTAAAAAGATACTACTTGTAATGGTTTCCATCTGGGAGCATGCTAGCTCAGGCATAGAGCAAGGAAGGATCTTTCACTTTCTCCAGGCTATTTGTAAAGTCTTTGTGAATTGGAGAGGTGCACCATTATCCTTTGAGCCTAATTGAAACAAGCCTTTGTGAAAGATATCCCCCAAAGAAATATGGAATAATTAGAGATCTCAATTTAAGTGACTTAAGCAATGTGTACTGCATCCAATTCTGGTAGCCACTTTGCAGGAAAGATGTACTGGTCTGGAGAGGGTGCAGATGTGAATGAAGAATTGGCCGGGAATGGAAAATTGTTGTAAATTGGGTAAACTTGGTTGTTTTCTTTGGATCAAAGGATGCTCAGGGGAAACCCAATTGAGGGTCCTGGGTTAAGTCAATATGGAGAATGCTGTGAGCAGAAGATCCAAAAAACTAATGGCTTAAAGTCTCATGGTAGGCATACTCAAGTGGGACATATTGACCTCGGCAGAAGGCAATAGAGCGATGGCTGCGGGAGGCAGCAGGGCAAGTTCTTCTTTGGCCGGCGTAGTTGCAAGGGCCAAATGGACCACAGGTCATGGTGTGGAAATGGAAAGAGCTACTGCAGCATCATCGAAGGCAGTGTGCAGAAGGTGCATGAAACAGCAGCAACCATGAAGGGAACCGACAGCATCGTGTCGGGCCAGGCTAGCCCCTACATCATCGATATACCCACACTGACCCATTGCTGTCAAGATACCAGGCCTTACAGACTTGAGACTTGATAGATGCAAGATGGAGCCAGAGTGTGGTGACTCTTTATGTGCAGTCCCAGGTGAGAATCTACTATCATCCATTACAATCCTCCCACTCTTTTATTTTTGTATGATGCTACTCAAGTACGGTTTGATTTGACCAGATGGCATGCAAATGAAAGTTTTCCACTGTACCTTGGTACATGGCAATAATAATAAACTAAACCAACAGTAAACTGATTGGTGGGGAGAAGGGGAATTGCTTCCCATTTTCAAACATGTCCCAGGTGTCTCGCAAGCATGCTGTGGTGCAGGATATTAGGCTGACAGAACCTCCCTGTGCAAAGGACCATAACATCTATGGACAAATCGGAATAAAAGGTCAAAGCATAACTGTTGTCTGCATTTGAATCGTCTTAGATTGATTATGTTCCCATCAAGATTTATACTGACAGTCTCCAACTAGATAACCAAGAATATAAGCTCAGACTGATTATGTCCCTCCTGAAGGGGAAATAATTGGAAGGATACCAATAGCCTGGTGGGAGGTTTGCTTATACTAATTGGGAGAGTTTAAGCTGGTTTGGTAATGGCATGGGAGCCAAAGCAGTCATGTGGAAGATGAGAAAGTTGAGGGAAATATGGAAGTTAAAGGTTAAGGTTAAAGTTAGAGCAAGTGAGTTCAGCAGCCAGGAAAGGCAGGGGCAGGGACAGGGCAGGGGTGAGGAGGGTCTAATAGGTTAAACTGCATTTATTTTAATCCAAGACGCCTGACAGATAAGGCTGATAAACTCAGAGCATGGATAGGTACATGGAACCTGGATATTATAGTAATTACAGACACATGGCTGAGCCATGGACTGAGAGCCCAATGTTCTGGTTGACAGATGCTACAGATGAGAGAGAAGTAGGGGTAAGAGAGGAGGGGGGCAATGCTTTGTTGATTAGAGAGAACATTATGGCAGTACAGGAGGTTCTGCTATAACACAATAATTACATTTCCAAGAAACCTCCCATTGTGTTATAAAAACATTTGTGTAAATGAGGTTAAGAAGGGCTAGGAGCTAGGGAGTTTCAGAGTTGCGATTTCAAAGTTATTTTTCCTTCAGGATTTTCAAATACAAAGGTCTTTTTAATAACTATTCATTTATTATTGTACAAGCAAACAGTACAAAAGGCCTTATGTTCCATTGTTTAATAGTTATATTGGACAAGTGCCAATAGAAGCGACTACTCGTGAATTTCAATGATATCCTGGAAGAAACTAGCAGCCTGTTTTCTTAATAGACGTAGTGTCTGATTAGTGCAGGGAGGTTACATGTAAACAGTTTCTTTCCTCCAAACATTTTTTTGGACATTATTTTTCTGGTTGTGAATTTTCAGTGTAACATGGTATTCAGTGGTTTTCTGATTCCCAATCAAAATCGTGTTAAAACCAATTCTGTCCACGTAATACAAATACTGTTCCCTAATTCATCATTCCTGTTATCTCCAATTAATGTTACGGAGATGCGAGTTATAGCAGAACTACCTGTGTATAAACAAGATTTTTCTGGGGACTTTCCAAAGAGATTATACAGGCGGATCTCATAAAGGTGAAGGAGGCGATCATTTCTTGGGCGGCATGGTGGCACAGCGGTAGAGCTGGTTCCCGGGTTCCATCCTAACTATGGGGGCTTGTCTGTACTGAGTTTGTACATTCTACCTGTGATCTGCGTGGGTTTTCTCTGGGATCTCCAGTTTCCACCCACGCTCCAAAGACATACATACTTGTAGGTTAATTGACTTGGTATAATTGTAAATGGTCCATAGTGTGTGCAGGATAGTGTTAATGTGCGAGGATTGCTGGTCGGCATGGACACGGTGGGCTGAAGCATGTCAGAGGTTATGTGGAGAAGGCAGGAGAATGGGGTTAGGAGGGAGAGATAGATCAGCCATGATTGAATGGTAGAGTAGACTTGATGGGCCGAATCACTTATGATCTTATGATCTTTCCATGCTGTATCTCTAAACTAAACTAAACTTTTAAGGGATTTATCTGTGGTCCCCTCAATAGGAATTAGAGGAGCAAATCAGTAGGGAGATCACAGGTAGCTGTAAGAATAATAAGATTGTAAAGGTAGGTGTAGTTAAGTTTCCTAACAGAACATTTAAAAGTTTGCGTGAGAGAAGAACTTGTTATTTCTCAGATCTGGCAGTCTTAGCAGTAGGTGTCTAATGAGCTGATGGAGGAGGGAGGGATTCAGATATTTGGATGATTGGGCTCCCATCCAGAGAAGGCAAGACCTGCAGATGAGGAAAAGGATTGCACCTGAACTGGAGCAAATCAATAATCTCAGAGGGACGTTTACTGGTGCTACTCATAAAGGTTTAAGCCAGAGTGACCCGAGATCAGAACGCAAGCAGAACATCAGCATGAGAGACTATGACAATTAAGTCTGAAAGGAAGGACAAGCAGGAATAGGTTAATGAACTTGGTGAGACCGATGGACTGAAATATGTTTAATTCAATGCAAGGAATATTATGGGTAATGCCAAGGAATATAGAGCCTGGATCAAGGATTGAAACTATGAGGTGGTTGTGAGATGGATAGGACTGGCAGCTAAATGTTCCAGTGGCAAAATTTCAGATGTGATAGAGCGAGGTAAAAGAGGTGAAGGAGTTACAATGCTAATCAGGGACAATGTCACGGCAGAACTCGTGGAGGGCATCCTGAAGCATTCGTCCACTGAGGCAATATATGTGGAGCTCAAAAACAAGAAAAGTGCAATCACTCTAATGGGATTATGGACAGATTATGGAAAGATGTAAAAGTAACATGGTTGAGACCTGATCAAATTTAATAAAATTATTAGTGGTGTAGGGAAGGTAGATAGTTTGAATCTATTCCCCAGGGAAGAAATGTCAAATGCTGGAGGGAATAGTTTTAAGGTTAGAGGGGCACAGGTTAAAGGTGATGTACAGGGTGAGTTTATTACAGAGAGTGGTGGGTGCCTGGAGCGCTCTGCCAGGGTGGTGGTGGAAGCTGATAAGACAGTGACATCTGATGAGGCTTTTAGATAGGCACACAAATATGTAGGGAATAGGGGGATATGAAATACATCCAGGCAGAAGGGACTCATGTAACTTGACAGCATGTTTCACACAGATATCATTGAACCAGCGGGCCTGTTCCTGTGCTGTACAATGCAAGACTGGGACTGCCAAAGTGCTAAGGGCTTGAATGGAGTGGAATTTGCCCAGGAATGTTGTTTTGAGTTATGTATGTACCTCTACTCGAGACAGAGAGTAAGACAACTAAATCTCTTGAAGAATATAAAGGATGTAGGTGTGTACTTGAGGGAAATCAGGAGGACAAAAAGAGGTCATGACAGCTTTGGCAGACAAAATAAAGAAGAATCATAAGAGTTGCTGTTTGTATGTTAAAAGCATAAAGTAATAAGGGATAAAATAGGGTCCCTTAAGGATCAATATGCTCATCTATATAGGGAACCACAGGATATTGGCACGATCTTGAACAAATATTTTTCATCCATATTTACCATGGGGAAGTTCATGGAAGGTAGAGAATTCAGAGCAGGGGTGAATTCAAGTTGTGAAATATCTTCACATTACCAGAGAGGAGCTGCTGTCAACCTTAAACCACATAAAGGTGGAACATTCCCCAGGCCTGACCAAGTGTATCCTAGGATATTGTAGAAAGCCAGGAAAGAAATTGCTGGAGACCTGGTGGAGATATTTGTATTAATCATATTTAGCCTTAGATGTGTTACAAGAGAACTGAGGGGAGGGGAGGTTGCTAATAATGTGTCTTTATTTAAGAAAAGCTACAAGGACGAACAGAGAAGTACAGGCCAGTGAGCCTAAAATAAGGCTTGGGAAAGTTACTGGAGGGGATTCTGAGAGAAAGTATCTACCAGTATTTGGAAAGACAAGCACTACATGGTCTTTGCATTGAAAATTATCACAAATTAATTGTGTTTTGTGAAGAGATGACCAAGAGGATCGATGGGGCATGGCAATAGATGTTGTCCACAATTAGGTTAATATGATACAGGGTAGAAATTGAAAAATGTCACACATTCTTATACCCTAATATAAATTAAATTACTCTTCACATAGTCTTCCTGCACTTGCTAACTCACACTGGCACCCAGTGCACATTTTGACAATATTACTTTTATCTACAAATCTACCCATGCCTCAGTCAGCATCCTTCAGGGTTATGGCCTGAGAGAAATCTGTGTGATTCAAATACCAGCTTAGCACATGTTCTCACTTTCTTCGCATCATCCTTACCACCATACTTGCTGCCACAAAGCTCTGGAATTCTTTTCCACAATCTATACATGTCCACAGCCCTCCTTGAAAAATATCTCTTTAACTTTAATTTGTAGAAAAATCCAGAAATATTTAAAACAGATGGCCATGTGCTATGACTTGTTGGGCACAACTGCTCAAAGTTAAACTGTAAATTAAAATAAAGTCGATATTTCAGATGTCGGAAATCTAAAATAAGATCATGTTGCTGGAAATACTCACTAGTTCAGGCATTATCTGTGAAGCATCAACATTTAAATTGTGTACTACTGAATATTGAAAGAAAATAAATTGGAGAGAAAGTTAGTGGGTGGTGCATGGTACAAAGATAAAGGTTTCGGAGAGCAATGGTGGAGTAAAGGTGGGGAGATTATATTGTGGAAAATTCAAACAAGCATTAGAACGGGTGATGGGTTGCACTAATGCAATGGCACTGAGAAGCAGGGATCTTGGAGCTGCAGATCAGAAATGGATTGAAAAATGCCACGCCTCTCTCACAAGTATCATAGTAACTTCAGCGTGGAGTCATTGGAGTTACCTTTCACAGTGATATCAGGTCATGGCACCCATCATTTCATACCCAAAATGAGAAAGGCAATTAAAAAAATAGGATAGCGGTGAAAACAAAGTTAATAGGAAAGAAATGGAAGAGACGGAGGGAAACAGTGGTATGAAAGAATAATACATCTACAAATAAAACAATTTTCTGTAAATACACAAGGAGTTACCACATAAATATAGTTGAAAAGCATTATTTGACAAATATTGCAAAATAATATTGTAATTGTAATAATTTATTGATATTGATTTATTAATGTAATGTGTACTAAAGCAGTGAAAATTTGTTTTACTGCTATCCAGGCAAATTATGCCATGAGGACAACAGATAGAGCAAAACAAAAGGAAACTAAGTGTGGAATATGACGTGACAATGGTGACCAGAGAAAGTACAGAATTCAAAAAGTGCAAATGCCTCAACAAGGTGGATTGTGAGATCAGGAATACATCCTTAACATTCAAGAGTCTGATTCCAATATTAAATGTTTGCTGCATGTAAATTATGGTCCATTAACACTTCCCCAAAGAGACATATATAAATAATACAATAGAAATTGCTCCATTACTTTGAAAACAAAAATATGAAGTGTAGCAATTATGGATCAACTAATTACCACAACATTTACAAATAGATTGTGACCCAATTATTGTTTTCAAGTGAAACATCGTGCATTGACTTCCGGGTTGAACATGGAATGAACAGCTGTGTGTGAGCGTGACTCCCGATTTCTGGTCAAGTCTACTTGTTTATCTTTGTTATATTTTTGAGATAACCCACTATTAAACACTATGGACTCGAGGCAGTATTAAGCATCTGAAACAGTAGGTAAAATGATCCGTCAAGCTAAAACCGGGGGAAAAGACAGTGAAGTCTCCAGCAAGAGTGCTGCAGCTTTGGCACCACTGCCTGAACATGGCCTTGAACTACCAGAGGTTCTCGAGAGGCTTCGTTCAGCATTCCTTGCTGATATGACACGCGGTTAACTCTGTCCTCATAAGAGAACTTTTTGGGGAATTTTTAATAGAAGTACAGTAAATTACAGTAATACACATCACACATATCTTATTACATTTGTTGTACCACTTCGTTTTTCGAGCTTTAAAAAAAGGTAGAAATAAAAGAAGTAAGGAAAGTGAGCAAGAATCGTGAAGGTGCAGGAAAGTGTTGAGAGAAGAAAGCCCCTTAGGGAAGAAGTTAGAGAAGGAAGTAAAGAAAGAAAATAGACCCTAGAAAGAAAAGAAAAAAAGGAAAAACAATCGCTCTATTATAACACAAAACTCTGCAAAAAAGGATATACCAACCGTGTTTTTTTTTTTTTTTTTTTAATTTTATACCCCCCATTACCAGATCCTGGTACCATTTATATTTTAAATTACTATTGCACCTTATGCTTGTAATAGTTCCATAAATGCAGACCACGTCTTTTGGAAGTGGTCTGCTTTGCCTGCTAGGAGGAGTCTCATCTCTTCCAGGTGTAGTGTTTCGAACATGTTTGAAATCCACATTTTTATTGTTGGTATTGGAGCATTTTTCCAAAATTTGAGTATAAGCTTTTTTCCCATTATTAGCCCGTAATTAAGTAAGTTCTTTTGAAACGCGTTTAATTCGGGGTTACCTTCCGATATTCCAAAAATGATCCATTCTGCTTTTGGTACAAGTTTTATTTTAATTAATTTTGTGAAGATTTCAAATATTTTGTTCCAGAATTTTGGGATTTTTATACAAAAAACAAAAGAGTGCGCTATGGTAGCTTCTTGTGACTGACATTTATCACAAATGGGTGAGACATTGAGGAAAAGTTTATTTATTTTAGTTTTTGAATAATATAGTCTATGTAATGTTTTAAATTGAATTAGAGTATGTCGTACGTTGATCGAGCATTTATGCACATATAGTAAGTGTTTATCCCAGCTCTCTTTTGAAATTTTTATAGCTAGTTCTTGTTCCCAGTCTCTTCTAATACCATCGGTTGTAGGTATTTCTATATTTAAAATAATGTTGTATAAATATGATATTAGATTTGCTGATTCAGCCTTTGTCTTCATGGCTTCATCCAATAAGTCTGGGGGCATGTTATGATAGTCTTTTGTGTATTTTTTCAGATAGTCACGGATTTGAAGATATTTAAAATATTGATTATTTTTCAAATTATATTTCAGTTGTAATTGTTGAAATGATAATAATTTTCCTAATTCATACAAGTCTCCGAGCGTTTTGATTCCCATTCTTTCCCATCGTGTAAATGATTTATCTATAATTGAAGGTTTAAACAACGGGTTAATGACTATTGGCATTAAAAGAGATAGATTTCTTAATTTTAGATTCTGTTTTATTTGTTTCCAAGTTCTAATTGTGCTATGTATCATTGGATTTTTATTATAATTTTTGTTATTCAGATTCATTGGTGAGAGGAGAGTCGCTCCTGTATTACATGGAGAGCAGTCCTCTCTCTCCATTACAATCCAGTCCACCTGCTGGGCAGAATTGTCCAGCAGGTGAATCATATTTTTAATATTTACTGCCCAATTATAGTACATAAAGTTAGGGAGCGCTAGACCACCCATCTCTTTTGGTTTACTAAGGTGTGCTCTTTGTATTCTGTGGGATTTATAATCCCATATAAAATTTGTAATGTCTGAGTCTAGTTTTTTTTTTAAACTTTTTTGGAAAATATATAGGTATTGATTGAAATAAATATAGGATTTGTGTTAAAAAGATCATTTTTATAGCATTTATTCGACCTATTAAAGACATCGGGAGCGTTTTCCAGAATTTGATTAGATTATTTAGTTTCTTAAGTAAGGGGCTATAATTGGCATTAAACATAGCATGATCATTTCTAGTGATTTCAATTCCTAAATATTTAAATTTTTCTGTGGCTATTTTAAAGGGGAATTTCAAGAGATATGTTGAGTCTTTCGGTTTTATCGACATAATTTCACTTTTGTTCCAGTTTATTCTGTATCCTGAGAAAGATCCAAAATCCTCAATTAGATTTAATATGTTTGATATACTGATTTGGGGTTTTGTGATATGCAGTAGTACATTGTCTGCGTATAAGGATATTTTTTTATTTGAGTATTTTGTATTATAACCGTAAATATCCGGGTGTGTTCTGATTTTTTCAGCTAAAGGTTCAATTACCAGAGCAAATAACAGTGGTGATAATGAACATCCTTGTCTATTGCCCCTTGATAATTGGAATTTCGTAGATAGTATATTGTTAGTTAATATTCTAGCCATGGGTTTGTTATATAATAATTTTATCCATGCGATAAAGTTCTCTCCCATTTGAAATTTTTGCAATACTTTAATCATATAATTCCATTCTACTTGATCAAATGCTTTTTCTGCATCCAATGAAATAATAGATAACTCTTGTTCTTGAGGTTTGTGAGAGTGCATTATATTAAGCAGACGTCTCAGGTTATTAAATGAATGTCTCTTAGGTATAAATCCCGTTTGATCCTCATTTATTAATTTACTAACATATTGACTTAGTCTTCTAGCTAGTGTTTTCGCTAACATTTTTTGATCCGTATTTAACAAAGCAATAGCTCTATATGAGCCTGGTTCTTCTATATCTTTATCTTTTTTAAGTATTAATGTGATCGTTGATTCTGCTAGTGTTTCAGGTAAGATTTGTTCTTTAAAAGCGTATGTATACATTTTCTGTAGACATGGTGTAACTATGTCGTAAAAACATTTATAAAAGTCATGACTGAATCCGTCTGGTCCTGGTGTTTTTCCATTCTTAAGTGTGTTTATTGTGTCTTCTATTTCCTTAGATGTAATTTGTGCTCCCAGTTCCTCTTGTTCCTTCAGTTCTAGTTTTGGAAGGTTACAATTGTCCAAAAATTCTGAAACTTTATTATTGTCTATTAGCGTTTTCGATGTGTATAAATTCTTGTAAAATTGAGCAAATCTTTTATTGATATCATTAGGTAGTGTTAATAATTCCCCGCTATCTGATTTAATCTTTAAAATTGCATGATCTTTTTCCCGTTTTTTCAGTTGGCGTGCCAAAAGTTTATGGGGTTCATCCCCAAATTCGAAATGTTCTTGTTTTGTAATTTGGAATAATCTTATAACATTCTCTGACAATAATTTATTTAGCTTAAATTTCAGTATTTAAATTTTATTATGTTTATCCATAGTTGGATCTTTAGTATTATCTATATCTAGTTGTCTGATTTGTTCTTCTAATTGTCTTTGTTCATTCTTATTCTTTTTGTTTTGAAAAGCTTGATACGAGATAATGACTCCTCTAATAAATGCTTTGAAGGATTCCCATAGTAAAGTGGGCAATATATCTGGTGTATCGTTTGTCTCAAAAAATAGGTCCATCTGTTTTTTTAGATATATACTCCCTTGTGGGTCTTTCAGAATTTGCGAGTTAAACCTCCAGAACGATTTGTTCATAGACATTCCTTCTAATTTTAAAACAAAAGTTAGTGGGGAGTGATCTGAAATCGTGTTGGTGTGATATTTAGGGTTCATAGTATAAGGGATTAGTTTTGTATACACTAGAAAGTAGTCTATACGTGAGTATGTTTTGTGTGCCATTGAATAAAACGAGTATTCCCTTCCAGTCGGATTCGCGATCATTTACGAGTTCACTAGTTTTAGATTTCATATTACCTCTTTGTTTTTGCATCGATTTATCTAAGTACGGATCTAAAACACAGTTGAAGTCTCCTCCAATTATAACATTTTGGTAGTTAAATTCTGCGATTGTATTCAGGATTTTATTAAAAAATTGAGGATTGGGCGCATATATGTTTACCAAAGTGATTGGCGTAGCATGGATCTCTCCTGTAACTATAAGATATCTCCCTTCCTTATCTGATATAATGTTCTTTTTTTTGAAAGATATTCCTTTGCGAATAATAATTGCGGTGCCTCTGGATTTCGAAGTATATGAGGAGTGAAATGTTTGGCCTATCCAATTCGCCCTCAATCTCATCTGATCTTGATGTTTAAGGTGCGTTTCTTGTAGAAAAGTAATGCCCGTGTTATATGATTTCAACTGAGCTAGTATTTTGCCCCCTTTAATTGGTTCATTAATACCCCTTATATTCCAGCTACACAGTGTGATTCCTCCTATTTTCATTTGTTTATCATCTTGCATTTTCTCTGATTTTAATACCACATAGTAGTGACATATTGTGATTTAAAAAAAATTGAGCAAGTAAAATTACAGTGTCTGGAGTATTCGACAATGTAGTGCGTGTCCCACGCGTCTGTGGGATTCGACATCTATTCGACTTCTGAAGTTGATGTTGTACAATTAGCTCCGCTCCATTTATTACTCTAAACCTAGGAGGGCGGTACCATTTCAAAATCAATTATATTTCACCCAATTACACTATATATATATATATATATATATATATTTCATTCAGACTTATCAGATCTGTGTTCAGCCACTGTGAAATTTATTTATCTAACACTTTCATCTACTAATTATTTATAATTAGTTATACCTTTGATAATAGTAAGCTGTTAGCTATAAGGGTTAACCAGAAACAGGCTCCTGGAATTATGCCAGGTGCCTGAGTCTCCTCCCTTCCCCACACGAACTACATAGCACTTAAACTTTCAGTATTATCTACTTTAATTCTAAAATTTGTTATCTCTATATACGAGCTAGTCAGTCTTTTTTAGCACATTATTACATTTTGCCCATTATATAGTTCAGGTTAGTTTCCATTTATATTTCTATATTAGTATTGTTAATTATTGTTAATTCTCTATATTTTGTAAAGCTATTTTAAGATCTTAAACCGCCATTTGTCCTTGTGATGTTTTCCACATTCGGCTCTGCTGTTCGTCTCTGCGTTGCTTATCAGTCTTTCCTTCATTTTGAACAAAGAATGTCCTTGAGTTGAATTCCAAAGCATCCAAAGGAGATAAGGTGTCTAGACCAGCGCACGTGGAAATGCTCTTCCATTTTAAACTTTTAGAGAATGGTGTTTCTTCCCTTATCTTCGGGTGTTCTCTGTGAAGTAATAAAAGGAAAGAATTTGTCCATATCGTCCCGCTGCCTTGATTAATCTTCTGTTTCTGCCACAATCTCTTGGGCATATTTATAAGATGCGTCCGAATTAGTGAAAGTTTTCTCTTTTCCCTTGAAAGTAATGCGCATCCTGGCCGGATAAAAAAACGCCATATCTGACATCTTTAACTCCATGGAGAATCAGTCTTGTCTGTGAGAACTTTCTCCTCTTTTGCACGATCTCATAGGGATAATCCCGGAGGAGTTTGATAGAGTCGTTTCCAAACGTCATCTTCACTCCGTATTTGATTTTTTTCATCAGCTCTTCAAGTGCTGAAATGTCCCGAAGTTTGACTATGATCTGTCGTGGGTGGGCTGGATCTGCTTGTGATCTTGGCTTAAATCTAGGTATTCGATGTGCCACTTCAATTTCCGGTTCCACAGGTAAATTGAGTACATGTTTGATTAAGTTGGCAGTGAACTCACGGGCGTTGTTTCCCTCTGCTCCTTCAGTTACTCCCAGTATACGTAAATTTTGGCGTCTTGAGCGAGCTTCGAGATCAAGACATTTATCTGAGACTTTCGCCAGTTGACTCTTGAGGCTGTCTAGTTCTAGCTTCATTCCCTGCATATCTTCAGCCATTTGATCAACAATTGTTTCCATGTCGTTCATTGCAGTTACATGTGAAGAAACAATTACATGCACAGCCTCAAACTTCTTCTTAGATTCTTCTTCCCCTTTATTAATTCTCCCCGTTAGCTCTTCTTGCACATCCTCAATTCGTTTTTGTATAATGCCAATGCAGTCAATAACTTTTTGATTACCAGCATTGATGTTCGACATATTTTCCATCAATTTAACATTAATATTTTCCATCATTTTTGAGTTTCCAGCCTCAATATCCTTTCTCAGTTCTCTTACCGAGTTCTTTATCTCCTCCATTTCATTTTTCTCCTTAGTAGCCATCTCAGTCTTGGCTCTTGTAGCCATTCCAGAATCCACTTCAGAGGTCTGTTCTTCAGTTTTCTGTGCTTTCAGCAGTTTTGAGATTGTTCTCTGAGGGCTCTGAGCTGAAGATGGTTTTTTCATTTAAAATCCTTTATCCTCCGTTTAAATCACAGCGCTTACTGATGATGTCATCAGCGCGACGTCCCGGGGCTCCGGTGAGTTTTTTTAATTGGTCCCAACCTTCAGACCCAATTTTAACGTGAAAAATCGCGATTTTACAGGAGCGGAGCTAAAAGTTGCGACTGCTAGTCCAGCATGGCATCAAAAGAGAACTTGAAGTGGTTAGTCGCCGGTGAACACCAGTCTGGAGCAAGTTAAATCCTGTTACGAAATGGATGATGAACACATTCACAAGGTTGAAGATGGCCTGAATGACCACCCCGTGACATTCGACCGTGAGCGCCAAAACTGTCATAGCTACATTACAGAGTGAAAACGCACTCCTGAAAGTGAAGCTAGATGACCTCGAGAACTGGTCGTGGAGATCCAACCTAAGGGTGGTCGGGATTCCCGAAAAGCTGGACGGTTTGGACCCTGTTAAATTTATGACTGAGTTTTTTGAAGAAGTGCTGGGGGCTGATTTCTTCCCAAGACCTCTTATGCTTTCTCGTGCCCACCGAATTGGACCTACACCATACGTCCCGAATATCAAGCTATCTAAGCCAAGAGTGTTCCTGGTTCTCTTTCATTACTTCCACGATAAACATCGTATCATCACCAAACGGAGGCAGGAGCTGTCCTTCCGAGGGCACAGGGTGCTTTTTCATGAGGATTTCAGAGCGGAGCTGGGGAGAAAACGTGCAACTTTTAGGGAAATAAAATCCCTGCTCTATGAGAAAGGAGTTTGGTTTGGCCTCCTGTATCCTCCCCGGCTCCAGGATACCCATGAAGGTAAAAAGCACTACTTCGATACACCAGCGACTGCCAAAAGGTTTTACTACTCGTGCTGGGGAGGTGACAGCCGTGAAGAACAATGACCTTTTAGGATATTCACGCAGCATTGGCACGACCTCCTGCGGCGGTAAACTGTTAATCTTTGTAAGATTTGTTCATTCTTCAGGTTTATTTGTGGAACTCGACTGAGTTGAACTGCAATGCTACAGAATTTGAGTAGTGAGTCGAGGACTTTTACCCAGCGAAAATGTAAATGTCTATAATTGCTCTCTGGGATACAATTTTTTACTTCCTTCTTTCTTGTAATGCTTTGCTTGTCCGGGGTTATCTTTAGCCTATATATTTTAAAAGTAGAATAAACGACTGTACAACTTTCAAAGAAGGGAGCCACCCTCAATTGAATCTAACATTTTAGTTAGGGAACGTTTTGGTAGTTTTTTGTTTTGTAATGCCTGCGATCGTCCTCAGTCGGGGAAGAAGATCTAGGTTTTTGGGGGTTAAATGTTTTTTTTTGTTATTGTAAGAGGATGAGGGAAAGGTTTTTGGGTAATGGCAGCTTATTCTTTGATTGTTACAAATGCACTTGACGTTCTTTTTTTTCTCATATCTTTTTTTTCCCCCATTGTGGGCTCTCACATGCAGCCTTCGCGTGGTTTTGGATGGCAGACCCTGTACGTATTTTTGAAACATACATTTTGAAATATGGCTAATCGTGATATTGATGGAAGCTATCCTGTGAGGTTTATAGCTTGGAATGTAAAGGGGCTTGTTAAAAGAGCTAACGTTTTTCTCATCTAAAACAACTAAAAACAGATATACAGGGTATTATTTTTCCAAGAAACTCACTTAAGACTGCAAAATCATAATAGACTGAGTAAAATGTGGGTTAGTCAGATCTTTCACTCCAGATTTAATAGCATGTCCAGGGGTGTGGCAATATTAATCAACAAAAGAATACAGATTTTACCGTCCAACATAGTCAGTGGCCGGTTTATTATAGTTTCCGGGTGTCTTTTTCAAAAACATGTCGTTTTAGTGAATGTTTATGCCCCTAATTGGGATGATGTTCACTTTGCAAATAAAGTTTTGTCATTAATACCCGAACACCCACCAGCTAATTGATTTGGGAGACCTGAACTGTGCTATTAATCCACTGCTTGATAGGTCTAGTTCTAAGGGGACACCTTCTAGTATGGCAAAGACCTTCTCACTGTTTATGCAACAAATGGTTCTGTGGACCCCTGGAGATTCCTGAACCCAACGGCTAAACAATTCTCTTTTTTTTTTCTCATGTTCACCGTTCTTTTTCCAGAATAGACAATTTTTTTATAGACAGCACCTTCATTCCGATGGTTAAGAAAATTGAATATACTGCTATAGTAATATCAGATCACTCGCCTGTGATACTGGACCTAGACTTTCCTTTAAACATTAGAGAATGACCTCTCTGGAAACTCAACCCCCTTTTGCTTTCCAATGAAAAATGTTGCAGTTTTGTATCGGCTAACATAGACACATTGCTTGAGATTAATAAAACCGAGTCCGTATCCTGCTCTTTACTTTGGGAAATGTTAAAAGCCTACTTGAGTGGTCAAATCATATCTTATACTTCATACGCCAATAAAGAATGCAAAAAGGAAATGCAAACCCTGTTACAATCCATCTTGACACTGGATAGGCAATATTCTGAAGCACCCATCGTCCAATTATATAAAAGCTGTGCTGATTTACAAACAGAATTCAATCTTCTATCTACTAATCAAACAGAGCAACTAATTCTCAGGACTCGTGGACTTTATTATGAATACGATGATAAGGCGAGTCGGCTTATGGCTCACCAACTGAAGCGTCAATCCGCGTCACAACTTATTCCTCAGATAAGAGACATACGCCAAGACATAACAAGCAATCCAAAAGAAATAAACAATACTTTCACAGCCTTTTATTCTTCTCTTTACATCTCAGAATTCCCCTTGGATACAATGAATATGCAAAATTTCTTAGACGATTTGGAAATACCTACTCTGGATTTATAAGAGGCAGAAGATCTAGACCAAGCCCTTGGGCAGGAAGAGATTTTAAATGCCATTATTGCGATGCAGAGTGGTAAAACCCTGGGCCCTGACGGCTACTCATTAGAATTTTATAAGAGATTTAAGGATAAGCACACACCAGTTCTTTTAGAAATGTTTCAAGAATCTTTGGAAAATGGTTCATTACCCCCCCCACCCTTTCACAGGCATCTATTTCACTTATTCTTATAAAAGACAAGGAATCCGACTCAATGTGGATCATACCGCCCCATCTCACTTTTGAATGTAGATGTAAATATTTTGGCTAAGGCGCTCGCTTGCCGTTTAGAATGCCAACTTCCCAAAATAATCTCAGAAGATCAAACAGGTTTCATTAAAAATCATCATTCCTTTTCTAATATCCGCCGACTGGCCAGTGTGGTCTATTTGCCCGGTGCATCTTCGCGCCCAGAGGTTGTTATCTCTTTGGACGCGAAGAAGGCATTCGATCAAGTGGAGTGACCATATTTGTTCAGAGTCTTGGAGAGATTTGGATTCGGCAAAACATTTGTAGCCTGGGTTAAGCTATTATATAATTCACCCTTAGCATGTGTACAGACAAATTATTTGCGATCTGATTATTTTCCATTAACACGTGGCATTCATCAAGGCTGCCCTTTGTCTCCGCTTCTTTTTGTGATTGCAATTGAGCCTCTCTCTATTGCACTTAGGTCAACCACATTATTCCAGGGCATTAGGAGAGGAAACAGGGTACATCATGTGTCTCTATATGCCGATGACCTCCTTCTTTATGTGAGTGACCCTACAGCTAGCGGCCCTGCAATTGTGTCCTTGTTAGATCAGTTTGGAACTTTCTCTGGCTATAAAATAAACCTCCCAAAAAGCAAATGCTTTCCCATCAACCTAGCCCTACAGATCCGACAGGAATCCCCGCTCTTTCCCATATCTCAAGATTTTGTATATCTAGGAATCCACATTACTCGCTCTTTCACATCCCTGTTTGCAGCTAACTATATGCCTCAAGTTAGCCAAATGAAGGCTGACTTTGAGAGATGGCGTAGTCTACCTCTCACTATGGCTGGGAGAGTACAGTCAGTGAAGATGACTGTACTTCCCATATTTCTTTACTTGTTGCAATATTTGCCGGTCTTCCTATCCAAGTCATTCTTTAACTCAGTTAACCAATCTATAACCTCCTTCATATGAGTTTACAAGGTTCCAAGGGTCAATAAGTGCACTGTCCAAAGAGGTTGTGAAGTAGGTGGACTGGGCCTTCCTAGTTTTATTCAATCTGACTGGGCATCCAATATCCAAAATGGGTTTCGGCCCGAAACTTTGCCTATTTCCTTTGCTCCATAGATGCTGCTGCACCCGCTGAGTTTCTCCAGCTTTTTTGTGTACATCCAAAAGATATTATTCTGGCTCCACCGACCAGATACAGACTGGTGTCTGCTTGAGTCACAGTCTTGTTATTCCTCGTCTCTCCCAGCTTTAGTATATTCCTCCCTGCCATTGAAATCCTCTTGATTTACATCCAACCCTGTTGTACTATCCACCATCAAAACTTTTTAATTACATTTTATTACCATTAAAAGTTCATATCAGCTTCAGTTCTGGGTCCCATTCACAGTAACCATTTATTCCCCTCCTCCACACCTGACTCAAACTTTAGACAGTGGGGTTTGAATGGTCTTATGTGCATTAAGGATTTATACACTAACAACATATTTGATAGTTTTGATAACATACACAAAAAACATGGCCTCCCACATAATCATTTCTTTAAATATCTTCAGGTCCGTCACTTTGCCATGAACAAAATTCACTCTTTTCCTGATCTCCCGCCTGTCACAATGTCGGATAAACTCACTTTTACTTTTGCAAATAAAGGACTGATCTTTGTAGTATATTCTCAACTGATGTCTTTAGGAGATCAAAACCTGAACAAAGTTAACGCTAGGTGGGAGGATGACCTTGGTATAGATGAAAGATTGGGAACAAGAATTAGCTATAAAAATCTCAAAAGAGACCTGGGATAATCATTTACTACAGGTGCATAAATGTTCGATCAACGTACGACATACGCTCATCCAATTTAAAACATTACATAGATTATATTATTCAAAAACTAAATTAAATAAAATCTTCCCTAATGTTTCACCAATCTGTGATAAATGCCTATGTCAAGAAGCTACCATAGCGCACTCTTTTGTTTTTTGTACAAAAATCCAAAAATTCTGGTATGAAATATTTGATATTTTTTCAAAATTGATCAAAATAAAACTGGTACCAAAACCAGAATGGATTATCTTCGGAATATCGGAAGGTAACCCTGAATTAAACGTGTTTCAGAAGAATTTATTTAATTACGGGCTAATAATGGGAAAAAAGCTTATACTTAAATTGTGGAAAAATGCGCCGACACCAACAATAAAAATGTGGATATCAAATATGTTTGAAACATTACATCTGGAAGAGATGAGATTCCTCCTAGCAGGTAAAGCAGACCAATTCCAAAAGACGTGGTCTATGTTTCTGGACCTATTACAAGTATGAGGTGCAATAGTAATAAAATAAGCGGAATCAGGACCTGGTAACGGGAGGTAAAATAACAAAAACAGACTTGGTTGGTAGTCCCCTTTCTGCGGAGTTTAATGTTATAATAGAGCGATTGTTTCTATTTTCTCTTTCTTTCTTTTCTAGGGTCTATTTTCTCACTTTACTTCCTTCTCTAACTTCTTTCCTAAGGGGCTTTCTTTTCCTTACACTCTTGCACTGCACGACTCTCTTGCACTTTCTTTACTTTCCTTACTTCTAGCTTTTTCTTAAAGCTCAAAAATGAAGCGGTACAAAAAATGTATTAAGATATATGTGTTGTGTAGAATTGTAATTTACCGTACTTCTAATAAAAATAAAATAAAAAAAAATTAAAAAAAAAGACCTTGGTATAGATCTGTATGAGGAATGCTGGACAGAAGCACTGAAAAAAGTCCATTCCTCGTCATCATGTGCTGGATTGGGGGGTCATACAATTTAAAGTTTTACACAGGGCTCATTTAAGCAAAGCCAGGCTTGCTGACTTATATCCAGGGACAGACGCTGGCCGTGACAGGTGCTGCTTCTCTTCAGCCAATCTAGCTCATGCATTCTGGTCTTGCCCCAAACTTGGTAACTACTGGGCAGTGGTTTTTAAAACCATCAATGAAGTCCTTGGGATGACAGTGAGACCTTGCCCGCTTGTAGCTGTATTTGGTGTAGCAGATAAATCCTTGGGTTTAAACACAACCCAGTCTGACATCATTACATTTACATCACTTTTGGCCCGTAGGAAAATCTTGCTGGTCTGGAAATCTACCACTCCTCCATCTGCTGCTGCTTGGCTGGAAGACGTGATGTTTTTTTTAAGGCTAGAAAAGATTAATTCAGATTAAGGGGGTCTGTGAAAAAGTTTGATTTGAAATGGGAACCTTTTTTTTATCATACTTTGAGGGTCTAAAGGAACTTCCTATTGACTGAGGGCATATGACAGTAGTTGGGGAGCCGCCTTTATTCTGTTTTGTTACTTTATTATTGTTAAAATGTGCATTTGTATTTGTGATATGTTTGTATTGTGAACACATTAGCTGCCAAGGGGTGTTTAGGGAGGATGGGTAAGGGTTATTTTGTTATTATATAAAAAAAACTAAATGGAGGGAAATATAATGCAATACATCAGATGTATATATATTTTTTCCTCCAATAAAAATAAATTAAAAAAACAAAAAAACAAAAAAAACAATCATGTATTGGAGTAACTCAACGGGTCAGGCAGCATCTGTTAATAGAATGGACAGATTAAGTTTCAGATCAGTACCCTTCTCCAGACCGATTGCAGTAAGGAGGAGAAAGCGGAAAAGCGGTGGGGGTGGGACAAAGCCTGGTAAGTTATTAGTTGATACAGGTGAAGGTGGTTTGATTGGTGGGTGGAGTAAGTGACAGAGGCTAGAGATGAAAAAATATAAAAGGGTGTTTTCAAGAAAGTGATTTGATTTTCCATATTATGCCATGGGTGCTACCATTGGCAATGAAATACCTAACGGTAGATATGATATGTTGATAGTTGATATAATAAAATTAATTGAATACTAATATGATTCTTCTGTGCTGCTTCAAGGTACATCAGGAGCAAACATGCAATTACAATCATGACAGAAACCTTGCTTCTAGCCAGATCACATTAATTCAGAACATTTCATTTAAAGTGGCAAGTAAACCATAATCTCTTTTTACCTGTGAATGACAAAAACACACAAAGGCAGCACAGGCCTCAAGAGTGATCAAACTTCACAGGTTTCAAAGGTCTGTTTATTGTCATGTGTACCAATTAAGGTACAGGGAAACTCGATTACCACACAGCCATACCAAAAAAAGCAACAAGATACACAACTACATAAAAGTTACCATAAACATCCATCACAGTGGATTCCCACATTCCTCACTGTGATGGAAGGCAATAAAGTCTGATCTTCTTCTCCTTTTATTGGAGCTGCAATGGAGAAAAAAATGGAGATACTGCCACAGGTCACGTAATTTTAGTCAGGAGCACATCAAGTGTATCATCGTGACTTAATTGTGAGTTCCGAGAAACATAAGAAGACTCTTTGTTTAATGATTAATGGATTAATGATTCCAATTCTACTATACCAGCTAGGGGATTTGAATTCATCGTATTGACAAATATGGACAAAAATACAACAAAGTACTAGAATGTTATAAAAATGCATTATGTGCAATTTGACATTCCGGATAGAAAATCTGCCATCCTTGCCAGTTGAATTGTGAGTGATTCAAGACATAAATTCTAGCCAATTAATACTTCCACATGAAGACTGAGTAAAAAGGAAACATGCTCAGTCCTCTTTGAGAGGTGTCATGATAAATTAATGAAATAAAACAATTAATAGTTTACAGTTGTAATTAATGCAATTGTTTTGCCATCTAGAAAGCAACACCCTATTCTACATTGACCCACTTTCTTTTCTCAAGTTTGGTGTGATCATTTATTTTATTCACACTTACCTGAGATCCTTCCTCAATTCCCCTAGCATCTTGTACATTTGATGATCTCTCCTCAATTGTCAGCGAAGCATCACTCCCTGAAGAGTTCAATGCGATTTACGCATGCTTTGATAGGGAGAACACTGATGTGCCTTCCCAAGCCTCCATTCGCCGTGATGGTATTTGAGTCACAGTCACAGAGGCCGACGTAAGAAGATTCTTCAGGGGGGTGAACTTTCGGTAAGCGCCTGAACCTGATGGTATACCCGGCCGTGTTCTAAAAACCCGTGCGGACCAACTGGCTGGAGGTTTTTACGGACATTTTCAACCTCTCACTTCTGAGGTCTGAGGTTCCCACCTGCTTTAAAAGGGCATCAATAATACCGGTGCCCAAGAAGAGCAAGGTGACGTGCCTCAATGACTGTCGACCGGTGGCACTAATGTCTGTGGTGATGAAGTGCTTTGAGAGGTTGATTATGGCGCATATCAACTCCTATCTCAACAAGAACCTCGGCCCACTGCAGTTCACTTACTGCCACAAGAGATCAATGGTGGATGTGATCTCACTGGCTCTCCACTCTGCTCTGGACCACTTGGGCTATAAAAACTAATATGTCAGGCTGTTATTCATTGATTACAACTCGGTGTTTAACACCATCATCCCCTCCAAGCTGGCTATCAAGCTCTCAGATCTGGGTCTCTGCGCATCCCTCTGCAATTAGATCCTCGACTTCCTCATCCACAGACCACAGTCTGTCCGTATTGGTGGAAATGTGTCATCCTTGATAACAATCAGCACTGGAGCACCTCAAGGCTGCGTGCTCAGCCCCCTGCTGTACTCACTCTATACTCATGACTGTGTAGCCGGACATAGTGTGAACACCATCATCAAGTTCGCTAACTGTTGTGGGATGAATCACTGATGGTGGTGAGTCAGAGTATAGAAGTGAGATTGACCAAATGGTGCCAGCACAATAACCTGGCTCTCAACACCAGCAAAACCAAGGAACTGATTGTGGACTTTGGAAGGGGTAGGATAGGGACCCACAATCCCATTTATATCAATGGGATGATGGTGGAAAGGATCAAAAACTTCAAATTCCTGGGCGTGCACATTTCCGAAGATCCTTCCTGGTCTCAGCACACTGATGTAATTATAAAGAAAGCTCATCAGCGCCTCTACTTCCTGAGAAGATTACGGACAGTCGGTATGTCAAAGATAATTCTCTCGAACTTCTACCAGTGCACAGTGTATGCTGACTGGTTGCATCGTGACTTGGTTCGGCAATTTGAGCATCCAAGTGCGGAAAAGAACGTAGGAAGTTGTGACCACTGCCCAGTCCATCATCGGCTCTGACCTCCCCACCATCGAAAGGATATATCCCAGTCGCTGCCTTAAAAAGGTTGCCAACATCATCAAGGACCCACACCATCCTGGCCCCACACTCATCTCTCCGCTGCCATCAGGTAGAAGGTACAGGAGCCTGAAATCTGGTACATCCAGGCTCAGGAACAGCTGCTTCCCCACAGCCATCAGGCTATTAAACACAACTTCAAACAAACTGAACTATAACAGCCTATTGCACTTTATTTGTTTATTTATGTGTATATATATGATTTATATTATATAGACACACTAAACTGTTCTGTATTTATGCTTACAATACTCTGTTGTGCTGCAGCAAGCCAGAATTTCATTGTCATATCTGAGACACATGACAATAAAACTCTCTTGATTTGACACTCTCTCTCAGTATTGTCCAATTTCTGCTGCATGACCTCATATTTTTAGTGGCGATCAGAAAGACTCTTTGGGCAACTGAGGAGACTACTCACGACCATAAAGGTGATACCCCAGTGACATGTCGTGGGGTGAAGCCTGTATGATCGTGAGTGGTCGCCCAAAGAGTCGTACCTTGTTCAGGTCACCGCTGGATTTGCAACATATTGAAAATGTTTGGTGACCTGCAACGTCCTATGACAGGTGCCGGCAGTTGCCGAAAACGTCGCCTAAGTGGGACAGGCCCATAGGTCTGGTACATGGATAGGGCAGCTTTGGAGGGATATGGGCCAAACACTTGCAGGTGAGACTAGTGTAGCTGGGACATGTTGGCCGATGTGGGTAAGTTGGGCTCAAAGGCCTGTTTCCACGATGTATCACTCTATCTCTCACTCTATCCTACTCCGGATCACTTTGATGACTCTTTACCAGCTTGTGTTTGGAAGCCCCCTGCACTTCTTCCAAATGTCTGCTATCCAGAGACATTTAAAAAATAATGCTTGAAGAAGTTGCTATTTTAAAACAACAAAATAATACGTATTTATAAAGATGTGATCATTTAAACCATAAAATAAAGATAATCAAAAGTCTTACCTTTTAAATGGGTGCCAACAACATTCAAGTAAGTAGGAATACAAACAGAATGCACCACATCTAGCTGTGCTGAGCTAAGGGGCCAAATATTCAGAGTTCAAATATCCTTGGTTCAATAACTCGCAAAATGCACATAGACTCAATAATAAGTCGGTGAGTGGAGTAAAAGGTTAGGTGGGCTTATGATTATTGCAGAAATATTGACTCACTAGCTTCCTTTAGGGAAGGGGACTTACAATCCTTATTTAATTAGATTCATGTCAAAATGAATCTAATGTTACATATGTGTTTGATTATTAATGTAAGATATGTGTTTGATTATTTGCCCTCTAACAAATCCATTCAATTTGTATTGAACCACTCCAAGAAAGAACAGTTCCAGAAGATCCATCATCACCCAGGAAACCAGGGTTTATGAATTAAATATCGAGTCATGGACAGTGGCTCCACTCTTTAAAGGGATTCTGTGCATCCATATCACAGACACGTGGTCTTTCCTTCTATAACATTCCAGTCTCAAGCACTACGGATTTCCTGCATTGAAATTGGGAACATTCTTCTTTTTTGGAAAGATATGAATGAGTGATATCCGATGCTACTGGAAAATCAAATCATTGTTCAGTTTGGCGTGGTAAAATGGTTAAATACAATATATAACTCGTGAAAAATGATGTTTGTAGCAGTTCCCTAGTATTTCTATATTCATGATTGTTTAATTCCCTGCATATCACAAGTACATTTCCATCATGTAACAAAGCACCAGATATCCCAGACTCTTGGGTTGCCATTCATTGCATCGCCATCTGTGTAACTATGGCAGAAACAATTAGAAAATGTTACTTACAAGTGTGAATGTTATTTCTGCCTTAATTGTGGTGGTGGAAATTGAAGCATCAAGAACAACTTTCCTTTGAAAGTAATTAATAATTTTTCAATATATAATATACAATATACAATATATAATCCTCCGATATTTTCACCACCTCCAACAGGATCCCACTACTGGCCACATCTTCCATCTCCTCCCCTTTCTGCTTTCCGCAGTGATGGTTTACTCCATAATTCCATGGTCAATTTGTCCCTTCCCACCCAAATCATCCCCTCCCCTGGTACTTTCCCTTTCAACCACAGGAAATGCTACACTTGCCTCTTTACCTCTCCCCTCTACTTCATTCAAGGACCCAAGCAGTCTTTCCAGGTGAGGCAGAGGTTCACCTGCACCTCCTCCAACCTCATCTATTGCATCCGCTGTTCCAGCTGTCAACTGATCTACATCGGTGAGACCAAGCGCAGGCTTGGCGATTGCTTCGCCCAACACCTCCGCTCAGTGCGCAATAACCAACCTAATCTCCCGGTGGCTCAGCACTTCAACTCCCCCTCCCATTCTGAATCTGACCTTTCTGTCCTGGGTCTCCTCCATGGCCATAGTGAGCCCCACCACAAATTGGAGGAACAGCACCTCATATTTTGCTTGGGTAGTTTACACCCCACTAGTATGAACATTGACCTCCAATTTCAGGTAGTCCTTGCTTTCTCCTTCCTTCCCCTCCCCTTTCCAGCTCTCCCACAGCCTACTGTCTCCGCCTCTTCCTTTTTTTTTGCGCCCCTCCCCCCCCCCGACATCAGTCTGAAGAAGGGTCTCGACCCGAAACGTCACCTATTCTTTCGCTCCATAGATGCTGCCTCACCCGCTGAGTTTCTCCTGCTTTTTTGTCTACCAATAATTTTTCTGAGATAAGAGAAAATGTCCAATGGCAATATTTCTGAAACCATCATTAGGATTTCATTGAGGAGCATCAGATGGAATATTAGGATCATTCTGGCCTGCCATATCCCTGTGCAGGAAGAAACTGCAGATGATGGTTTACACTGAAGTTAGTGTAATGAAATGCTGGAGTAACTCAACGGGACAGGCTGTATCACTGGAGAGAAGAAATGGGTGCCATTTTGGGTTGAGACTCTTCTTCAGATGTCTACAGAAGGGTATCCCTGTGCATTAGGTTTAGAGTAGTCATCTACACTGGCATCCTTACTGATCTCCACATCCATAAATAATAGGAACTAAACCATATTGCTGTTTGTGAGATTCATTTTACCTCCCTGAGGAGATGCACATGATAGTCATTTCACATTTCCCCAGATTTCATAACTGACATTATCCTTCTATTCTTAATCATAATCATCATAATAAACATAATCACACTTTATCAGCCAAGTATGTTTTACAACATATGAGGAATTTAATTTGAGATTCAAAGTACATTTCAACTGAGGATTCTGAAGAAGGTCCATCTGTCTCCTCAGATCCTGAGGACCGCTGCACATGATAGTCAACTGCATCACAGTATGGTATGGCAACTGCTCTGTCTCCCCAGGCATTGCATAGGTGAAAATTATCCACGCTCCCCTCCATTGAGTCTTAATCAGCGCTGTCTGCGGAGGGCGCTCAGCATCGCCAAGGACTGCTCTCACCCCAACCATGGACTGTTTACCCTCCTCCAATCCGGGAGGCACTACAGGTCTCTCCGTTGCCGAACCAGCAGGTCGAGGAACAGCTTCTTTCCGGCGGCTGTCACTCTACTAAACAACGTACCTCGGTGACTGCCAATCACCCCCCCCCCGGACACATTATTTTTTTTTAAAATTCAAATCGATTGCTATGTCGCTTTTCAAGGGAGATGCTAAATGCATTTCGTTGTCTCTGTACTGTACACTGACAATGACAATTAAAATTGAATCTGAATCTGAATCTGAATCTGAACATAAACTTCCACCAGAGTGACTCCTCCACATTCCTGACTGTGATGGAAGGCGAAAAAAAGTTCAATCTCTTCCCTTCTTTGTCCTCCAGCGTTGACGGGATGATCTTACTCCCTTAGCCAGCGGTGGAGCTCTTCATCGGGGCAATCAAGCTCCTGCATCAGGGGGGAATCTCAGATCCCCCACGCCGGACGATCTACCTCGGGTCGGGGCTAGTCGAACGTCGTGCGGTTTCGGAGCTTCTCGACTCGCTCTCTCCCTAGACTGCGAGCTCCTCGATCTTAAAGTCTGCAGGCTGGAGCATCGATCTCAGGCAAGGAATCAGTCCCGAGCAAGGACTCCAGCTCCACGATGTTCGGCTGCAGAGCGACCGGAGATACGACCCGGAAAACAATTGCATCTCCGGCAAGGTAAGAGATTGAAAATCATTTCGCCCGACTCTCCCCGCCCATAATAATTAATTTAATTTTGATTTGATCAAACGTAATTATAATAGAGCATATTTATAATGTTAAGGATTAAATGGTGTAAATATACTCGTAATACTCGGGGAATAAATATTAGACTTTATGATGCCTATCTCACAACTTGTAATAAACAAGAATATAACAATTTCCTGATATAAATTGCAAATGCAGGCTATAACAGAAAATGTTCTCACCATTTTCCATCTTTCTGATTTTTTTTCTCTCAGATTAGCATTAGGTGATTTCCAAAACAAAATGTAATCAAATCATCAAATGTAATCAAAGCTAGTCAAAATAAATCATCAGCCCCGAATTTTTAGATTATGTACAATTTGTAACGAAGTGGAAATGATTTTGAAATCAATCCACCAGGGGACCTTTCTAATTTATCACCTGTCCTCAATTTTCATCATTGTTTTATGAGCTTAGCATTTCTTCAAATATAACAGTGTAGGAAGGAACTGCAGATGCTGGTTTACAATGAAGATAGACACAAAATGCTGGAGTAAGTCAGTGGGACAGGCAGTATCTCTGAATATAACAACTTGGTTGGTATCGATTTGTGCGGTCAGTCCTGCTTCATGCCGAATAACTCGATGACTATGACTCTACTTGGAAATTGTTGGCATGCATCCATTGCTAAGTTACACTGCGATGAGACTTCACTCTTACATAAGCACAAGTGGAAATTAAACCAATGTGCTGGTCGAAGTACATGAAAAGGAATAAAACAAACCATTAGTTTTGACATATGCATTTTTAATAGAAAGAATCTCCGCAAAAAAAAATTCAGCACTCACCTCCAAATCCCCATAAACAATTTGCCTACAGACATTGTCTCCACTAAACCTGTTAATAATCTTCATCAATTCTTAAGAAGGCAAACCTCAGAATAAGTGAAGACATCATTCATTGCCAGAAAATGTCCATGGGGAGGCTGCTGAATGATAAGTTTCCTGAACATTCTGAAAAGTGAAATGCTGAAGTGCATCAAATATTTAAAGAGAGTTTTGGTTTCAATAGCCCCAAGTTAAAACAAGTTTTAAGAATGATTATTAATTTTAAAACTTCATAATGTTGGATGTATAGACATTTTATCATTCTGGCCAGCATATAACAGCAGTTTTATAGTTCCATTTTTTTTCCCAGTGAGAACACATTATTTTTTAATTGAAAAATAGTGATGGATGTATAATCAGACAAACTTAAAATACTTTCAATTAAAGCCTTTAATAAACATTTTTCCCTAAAAGCAATTTGTAGATTAAATGAAAAGGTAAGCAATTATTTAATACTTTTCTAAATTGTCCTTCTGGAAGCTAATTACAGTGTCAAGTCTTTCTATAACAGAGTGGCATAGCGTAGAACATGTTGTACTGTTAGAAAAAGATTTAGCAAATTACACTACCTGATGTATTGTCAGACTTTTTTCAACATGACTGCAAGCTGAGACAGCCAGTGTAACCAGCAGAGAACACTGCGCATGGAGTAGTACAGAAACAGGCCCTTCGGCCCACAATCTCAGTGCCGTACATGCTACCAAGATCAATCCTCATCTGTATGTACATAATCCATATTCCTCCATTCCCTGCATAGCCACATGTCTATCCAAAAATCTTTTAAATGGAACTATCGTATCTAACTCTACCACCAACCCCAGCAGCACGTTCTAGACACTCACCACCCTCTGTGTAAAAACACTTGCTCCACACATTTTCCTTTAAACTTTGCCCCTCTCCCCTTAAACCTATGCCTTCTTGATGCTTCCATCTTGGGAAATAGCTTCTGACTGCCTACCCTATCTGTCTCTCCTAATTCTGTATTCTTCTATCAGCTGTCCCTGCAACCTCTGGATAGCGTTCTTACTCTAAATTATCTTATACTCACAGTGGTAGATCCAGCCCATATGTTCCATACTCCAGCCTAACTGTACAGAATCAAAACTACAGGCTTCCCAATTGGCCATGGTTCCCAAATTGGAAAACAACTTCAGTAGAAAATCTTGGAACGACATTTGCCATCCTTTAGATTAAAACAACTAAATCCCACCCAACCAGGCACGTAAATCGCTATAAAAACATGGGGGGGACACAATTTCTTGGCGGCCGCGCGCGCGCGCATGTGCACACACACGCGCGAGGCTTCGGCCGTGGGCCCTGTTGACGGTAACATCGGGAGCTGACCTGGTTGGTGACCTACTCCAAACTCCAACAACAGCAGCTTCGTTCACCCCGAATCGTAGGGCTTGAATTGGCCCATTCACGGGGCCTTTGATCGGCCGTTGGGCGCTTCAACATCGGGAGCCTCGATCGCCTCGATGCAGCAGTTTGATTTTAAGCCTGGCCGGGCAATGAAAGGCCCCACGAATGGGCCGATTCAGCCGTTAGAAAGCGCCTGATAAAGTCCGGATTACAAAACATGGGGGGGAATTGTCCCCCACCTCTCAAAACATGGGGGGGGGGGGATGCGCCCCTGTCCCCCCCCAGGATTTCCGCCCATGCACCCAACCCTACAAATGGCACATCCTAAAGATTATTTCATATCGCACATCGTATTTGTAAGCCTTTTCTTAGTTTAAGTAACGTCATTTTTAATTAGAATGCTACTGGTGGTCAGGTCAGAATTCTGAATGTCTCGGGGTCCTTCATGGGTACAGTATAAAGAACATAGAACAGTGGAGCACAGGAGCAATTTCTAAATAGGTGTAGAGGTTGCTAGATACCAATGACAGCAGAGTGCCTGCTGCACATGAGTTAATGTTGCTGCTGCAACTGCTGTTCGCTGACCCAGACTCATCACCAGCACGGGCCACTTCCACTGATGCAAGTCTTCCTACGACTGTTGAAGCTGCCTTCTGGATTCAGCTATTTCATTACTGGAGCAGTAACCAGAGGTCTGGACAGTTTATGCTGAATGTAGTAAGAAAATGTAATTTTGAGTAATTTAATACATTTGGAATGAAAAGTTAATATCAGTAATGGTATCTGTAAAAAATATCAGAACATCATAAAATCCATCTGGTTCATCAATTGCTATCAGGGGAGGGAATCTGCCACTTTCTGGTTGACTCTGAAATGTCCCTCCGTGAAGGGTAGTTGAAGATTGGCAATACTTTTCAGCCTCACTATCTCCTGTTAATGAATAAATGAAGGAAAATGGAAAGGACATTCCACCAATTTGCCAACGCAACCCCTTTCACCTGTTATTTCCGGCTTTTAATACCCTGGTAGAATTAGTGTGAAGAAGAGTCATGAACTAAAACATCACATATCAATTCCTTCCACAGATATTGTTGGCTCACTCAGTTACTCCAGCACTTTGTGATTTCCTTACGATTCCAGCATCTACAGATCCTCTCCATTTTACTGCAATTGTGTCTGCAATTATGTCTAGTCCTCCAAATCACTCACCCCACCCCTTAACTCCAGTCCACTTTTACAACTTTCCCCACACTCAATTACAAACCTAACAATTCATGAGTACATCCCAATGTGGCTTTTAAACTGTGGTCTCTGTAAATCCCTCCTCTGTCATTCTCTTCTTGTTTGGGCACCAAATAGCTTTGCAGCAACCTCATGATCTGGGACCAACCTGTTGCCTGCTAAACAATGGTGGAGTAAATGAAGGAAAGCCTTAAAATGGAATTAGGACTGCAGGGGGTGTTCTTTTGTAGGTGTTGCCGAGCACTCTGCACAAGAACATATTGTTGTCAATGAACGGTGCACAAAGTTCCAATTGACATCCTGCACCTTTAGGGACACAGAAGATCAAATCTATTTTGAATTTTTGAAATAACTTTGTGTGAAAATTATTCTCTGATACAAAAGGCACATTAAATTGCTTTATGTAATGATGCAGCACAGCAATATTTTTGTGTACAGCAGAAAACATTGCAGCCAGAAAGATTTTTCTTAAGTCTTGGGACAAGTGAGTGTACAGATCTCAGTGCAGAAAAATGGAAGGATAAGGTATTGAAATGGGCCAGAGTGTCAGTTGGAGAAATATTGGGAGATTGTGGATTGTATTAGAGCATTGTTTGGTATGAAGTGGAGCATTAAGGTTACAATCTGGTGCTGTTCTGGTTTGGGATTGGGATCCAATTGTGGTCCAACAGCTGGGTGTAACAGGGATTGGGATGGGGTGGGGGAGAACAGAAGGATACTTACAGTAAAGAGGATGTATCAACTTAAAGGAGGGATACCTCTAGGTGGTTTAAGTGCAAAATTCCAACCAGGCAAACCTATTTGAAGTTTCACTGATGCAGGCTGATTATCTATGGTGAAGAATTATATCTGCGTCGGTAACCCATATTATTCCTCAGGAACACATAGATAAAGGTGTGGCATTGAAACATGCATTAATATTAATAATTAATATTAATAATTAATATTATGTATTAATATTAACATTTTGGAAAGGTCCTATAACCCCCACAATTAAAATGTGGCTTATGGAAATGTCGGAGACCTTACATTTGGAAAGAACTAGACTTGTCTTAATTGACACACAAGAACTTTTTGTCAGAATATGGTCTCCATTTATTGACTATTTGAAAGGGTAGATAGGTTCAGCATGGGAACCTAACTGAAGCTTGAACTCAGGATTAGATGAAAAGTTATACTTTATAATTTACGAACCTATCTCCAATGATGTATTATTAGTAAATTATTCCATTCTTCTTTATCATGCCTTTTTTTTTCTTATTCTCTATCTATAAAAAAAAACTAGAAGCAGAATCAATACACAACTGATAATATTATCAATGTACGACTGATATACATGAAATGTTTTTATTATGATATGTGCTTGTTTCTAACAAAAATATTTAAAAAACAAAAAAAATGAATCACGCATTGCCTGCCTCTTCGCTTGGCTGGGTTCCTCCAAACGTTAGTGCATCAGATACCAAATTAATATGTTTTCCCATGCAACTTGATTGAGAGTTGGTTTTCCAATTAAGTGCGACCATTTCCCACACATGCATAAAGAAACAAAGAACTACAGGTGCTGGTTAATATTGTGGTTCATCATGTGCAAGGCAATGACATATTTAAGCATGGAATTCAGTGGCTGTACTGGAACGTAATCACATCACTTGAAGGACAGAAACCAGGGCCACTCAGCCACTCAAGCCTGTCTCACCATTCAATATGATTTTGGCTGATCTGCCCTAAGCCTCGTCTGATAGACACAAAATACTGGTCAGGCAGCATCTCTGGCCTGTCTGGTCTGGCCTGGCCTGTCCCGCTGAGTTACTTCAGTATTTTGTCTCTACCTTCGGTGTAAACCAGGCATCTGCAGTTCCTTCCTACACGTAAGCCTTGTCTCCTCTCATGTGGCCATTCCCCACTACTCGCAATTCAAAAATATATCTACTTCCACTTTAAACACCACCAGAAATCTAGGCTCCACAACCTCCCAATAAGAAGTTCCCAGACACCTACATTTTAAAGCGAGAGAAGGAGAGGGGAGAGAGGGAGAGGGAGAGGGAGAAGCGAGAGAGAGGGAGAGGGAGAGGGAGAGGGAGAGGGAGAGGGAGAGTAGAGGGAGAGGGAGAGGGAGAGGGAGAGGGAGAGGGAGAGGGAGAGGGAGAGGGAGAGAGAATTAATGAACATTTCAGATTTATGTCCTTCCTTTCAAACTAACTAGCAAACTTTGATTGACTAATTTCAAGAAGAAACATGATAACAATGTACAAGGTTTTGTTGGTTTTTGGCCAGTGAGATTCATGGGTATGTATCAATGCCTTGTATCATTGTTCAAATAATCATCTGCCTGAGCTGTTGAGTGTTCACAGCATTTTCTCTTTTCATTACATATTCTTTACTCCAGGTTAGGTAAAGGGACAAAATGATGTGCTTATATTCTTGGTTTAAATCCTTACCCTACAGCCCATAAATAAGAAGATGGATATTGAAGGCAATGCCTGATTGCCGATACTCTCGATTTTTCCTGTTCATTAGAAAAGAAAGAACACTGCTCTCTTTTATTCAATGCCTCTATTGTTCAAATGCTTTTAACTTCTTCCTCGTGATACCTTACCACAGAAAACGTGCTCCAGAATTACATTGTTGTTATCATTACTGCTGTCAATGTTACTGTTATTGCCATTGCTGTTAGAATATTACAGCACAGAAACTTTGCTACTGCTAAGATAGACACAAAATGCTGGAGTAATTCAGCGGGACAGGCTACATCTCTGGAAAGAAGGAATGAGTGACATTTTGGGTCAAGACCCTTCTTGGTGTTGGGTCTGAAGAAGGGTCACCTATTTCTTCTATCCAGAGATGCTGCCTGTCCCACTGAATTACTCTATCATTTTGTGTCTATCTTTGGTGTAAACCAGCATCTGCAGTTCCTTCCAACACAGTTTGCTACTGTTGATATTTTTGCTGTTGTTATTGCTCTTGTTATTATTACTGCTGCAACTGCAATTCCTGCACTCAGCCTTGCTGATGTTTAAAAAAATACAAACATTTGCTTAGAAATAAGTTTGCATGAAATTGATTTTTGCCATTGATTACAATGAAAAATGAGCCTAACCCAGTGCGAAATGCGATCACCCTCTATCACCCTCTCCAGACATTCAATCAGGCACCTTTGGTCAGGGCGTGCATTAGTGTGTCAGATGCATTTTCAGCCAGAGATATGCAGGCAATGATGTCAGTCCTTGGTCAAAATCATATTGGAATGGTGCTGCCTCAAATTTAATATTCTGGTCCCAGAAATAAGTGCCGGTTTGCACTCACACAAAGAACAGGTCTCCACAGTGGAACAATATTATTTAAAAGAACACTTGAATTGAAAAGGAAAAATTTGCATTTGTTTGCTGAGCTCCATTGAGACAGTTTTCACACGCTGCAAGTACTCATTCAGCACAGACTCTTAATTTGAGCTCAGCTTAAAAACTGACACTTAGAAATGACACATAATGAGTTACTCCAACTTTTTGTGTCTATCTTCAGTTTAACCCAGCATCTGCAGTTCCTTCCTATGCATAATGACAGTATCCCGCTCACACTGTATTTTTAAGCTGGAGCTCCAGGCAGATGTTGCAAGCACCATAGCCGTGGCTAGGGACCCCATGGTGCAGGCAGGAAAAATTTATGTTCAAGGACCTTGTCCCCATGGATTCAATTCAGATCAGTCTCCAACCTGAACCTTTCCAGGGAACAATGTCTCCCCAAGCTTTGATTCTCAACAGCATCTCCCAGAGCAACATGTGACATTCTGTCAGCAGACGTCCAGCCATGTGCATCGGACTATACTGCTCTACCCTGAGATGAAGTCAATGTCATGTTCCCACACACTGAACATTGAAAACAGCGATGGCATTGCTGTTGTGTCTCACAGTGTATTGTGCTCTAAGACTTTGGGGAGATTGATGGTGCTTCATGCTTCAGTAGAAGGATCTACCTCTACTTCTCGTTCTGTAATTAGGATGTGGCTTCGTAAGCGCATGGATCTGCCAAGCTTCCTGAAAGCTCAAACCTGCATATGTCTGTGGTGATAGACACAAAATGCTGGAGTAAGTCAGCGGAACAGGCAGCATCTCTGGAGAGAAGGAATTGGGTGACGTTTTGGGGTCTCGACCCAGAAAGTCACCTTTCCTTCTCTCCAGAGATGCAACCTGTCCTGCTGATTTACTCCAGCATTTTGTGTCTATCAACGATTTAAACCAGCATCTGCAATTCTTCGCTACACATGATGTCTGCAGTTATCCAGCCTTGCCTTTAAAGTTTGGAGGTCCTCATGAATCACAAAAGTTCCTACTCGTTCAACATGCATGCAGCCACTGATCATGAGGAATTTTCACATAGCCAGTGGCATGTCATGTGAGTCCCTTCAGTCGCTGGCACTAAAGCTTTTGTTGCGTGCTATCCTGTCTTTCTGCTGACAGGATAGCACGCAATAAAAGCTTTTCACTATACCGCTGTACATGTGACAATAAACTTAACTAAACTTAACTCTATCACAAGTTGCTCTGTCGGTTGGACCGTGAGTGATAGGAGCCGTTTTCTCATGGAGGTTAACACATGAACGGACTCCAACAAATCCTGTTGATTGCTACAGAATGTATGTAATGGAAGTACCCTAAGGCTTGTGGAAAACCTAACAACATTACTTGGCTGCGCTTAGTAAACTGTGTACAGTTTTGGTCACGCTATGGGAAACATGTCTCAAACTGGAAAGGGTCCAAAGAAGATTTACAAGGTTTTTTCCAGGAATCGAGGGCCTGAGCTACAGGGAGAGGTTGAGCAGGCAAGAACTTTATTCCTTGGAGCACAGGAGGTTGAGAGGTGACCTTATAGAGATGTGTAAGATCATGAAGAGAATAGATAGGCTGAATGCACAGTCTATTTTCCTGGGCAGGGGAATCAAGCAGTGAGCATAGGTTCAACAGGAACCTGATTGAAACCTGAGGGGCGACTTCTTCACACAGAGGGTGGTGAGTATGTGGAAGGAGCTTCCAGATGATGTAGTAGAGGCAGGTACAATAATAACATTTAAAAGACATTTGGACAGATGCATGAATGTGAAAGGTTTCGAGGAATATGAGCCAACTGCGGGGAATTGAGATTAGCTTAGATGAAGCATCTTGGTCGCCATGGATGAATGCCGGGGTCATTTCCATGCTGTATGATTCTGCGTCATGTCATAAGGTCGTAAGGAATAGGACTAGAATTAGGCCATCAAGTGTACTCCACCATTCGATCATGGCTGATCTACCTCTCCCTCCTAACCCCATTCTTCTGTCATCTCCCCATAACCTCTGACACCTGTACTAATCATTTGTTTCTGTGACTCTATAAGAAATCAAAGCTAGGCTATAACTTTTAGTCCCATGCCTGTTCTAACATTCAATATGACTATAACTGTATTGTTTTATCTTAATACTATTTCCTTGTGCCAAACAGATTAACCTTGATTCCTTTAATATCCAGAAAGTCTATTGATAGTTACCTTGAATTTACTCAATGCCTTCACTATATTTCATGTGTTTCAAGAGAGAGTTGGATTTAGCTCTTAGGGCTAAAGGAATCAAGGGATATGGGGAAAAAGCAGGAACAGGGTACTGAAAAGCAGGACCTCTGATACATGGCCGTCCGAAGGGGGGGTGCGTTGGGTGCGACCGCATCCCTTTTTTTTCCACCCTAAGAAAAATCACACAAAAAACAAACAAAAATCGGGGGGAAAAAAACGGAAAAAAAAAAATCAACGTTTCCTCTTTGGAAACGGCCAGTTCTATGTTCTCCCGTCGCCGGGATAGAGTGGCTGAATCTGAACCCAACGGCAGTAACCCCAACACCAAACGCTGCTGCGGCGGAGCCAGCCCCCACTCGCCACCCCTGCCGCCACGCCACCCCGCTGGGCCCAAGCCATCTTCCCCCCACACCACCCCCGCTGACCCCCACTGGGCCCATGCCACCCCCACTGGGCTCATGCCACCCCCACTGGGCCCCCGCCACCCCCGCCGGGCTCATGCCACCCCCGCTGGACCCACACCACCACCGCTGGGCCCACTCCCGCTGGACCCACGCCCCCCCCCGCTGACCTCCGCTGATGTGGTTCCACGCCACCCCCGGGGAAGGGACTCACGCTGGGCCCATGCCAATTAAGCTAGGTCCACGCCACCCTCACTTGGCCCATGCCAACACCCCCCGCTGGATCCACACCACCCTCGCTGGGGCCCACGCCACCCCCGCTGACCCACGCCAACCCTGCTGGCCCACACTACCCCCACTGGCCCACGCCAACCCCACTGGCCCACGCCACCCCTGCAGGGCCAACGCCACCCCCGATGGGCCCACGCCACCCCAGCTGACCGCTGCTACGCCAACGCCACCCCGGATGGGCCCACGCAACCCCCGCTGTTCCACACACCGCTGCCACTACAACTGACACCCGCTGGGTCCACGCCACCCCCACTGACACCCGTTGGGCCCCCACTACCACCTGGCTAATTGATCCACTGGGCCCACATCACCTTCATCACTTCCCCAAACCTAATCTTGCCCTGCCCGCTGGGCCCGCGCCACTTTCATCTTCGCCTCCTGTCAACCCCCTCCCCGCAAGAACGAGGGGGGATGTGATAAGGGGGGAGGGGGAGAGAGAGGGGGGGAGGGAAAGGAGGAGAGAGAGATGGGGAGGCGAGAGGGAAAGGGGTATTATCTTTAGTGAGATTGCAAAATTAAGGTAGGTTTTAGAGCTATTATATTTTCTCTATCATATGAATAATATTAAACAATATCAAATAATATCAAACAATTGGAACTGCTTTCTTTTCCTTGATAACAATACTGAAAAATATGAATTCCATACTTTGTCTCATAAATACACATTTTAATGGGATCATTATATACTGATGTAACATTTCAATTTCGAGATCTGGGGGGGGGGGTTGGGTGCAAATATGCGTCAAGCCGATAGCTTAATCGTTAAAGAGTTAAAAGATAGCCTAATCGATAAAGAGCTGAGAAGAGGAATCAGAGCTGCCAAAAAAAGGTACTCTGAGAAGTTGAGGAGCAGGTTCTCAGCTAGTGACTTCTTCAGTTTGGAAGGGCATGCAAGAAATCACCAGCTATAAGAGGTAAGCTATAAGATGACACAACCCTGATTGGACTGATCCAGGATGGGGATCTCTGTACTCTTTTCAGTTTGACATCTTTCCTATAACATGGTGCCCAGAACTGAACACAATATTCTAAATGTGGTCTCACCAAAGTCTTATACAACTGCAACATGACCTCTCAACTTCTATACTTAATACTCTGATTGATGAAGGCCAAAGTGCCAAAATACTTTTTGACCACCTGATATACCTGCGACACGACCTTCAAGGAACCATGTAACCATCAACCATTCCTCTGCCCACCTGGCTAATTGATCCAGATCCTGCTGCAATCTTTCACAACCATCTTCACAATCTGCAAAACCACTCACTTCTGTATCATCAGCAAACTTGCTAATCTTGCCCTGTTCTGTGACGTTTCACAGAGTGCTGAAGTAACTCAGCGGGCCAGGCTGAGTATAGAAGTTGGGAGGTCATGTTGCAGTTGCATAAGATGTTGGTGAGGCCGCATTCAGAGTATTGTGTTCAGTTCTGGGCACCATGTTATAGGAAATATGTCAACAAACTGGAAAGGGTACAGTGAAGATTTACGAGGATGTTGCCAGGACTAGAGGCCCAGAGCTATAGAGAGGTTGAGTAGGCTGGGACTATTTCATGGAGCACAGGGGGATGAGGGATGATCTAATAGAGGTGTATAAAATCATGATTTGAATAGATATGGTTGAGTCTTTTGCCCAGAGTAAGTGAATCGTGGAGCAGAGGACATAAGTTTAAGGTGAAGGGCAAAAGATTTAATAGGAATCTATGGGGTATGTTTTTCACAGAAAGGGTGGTAGGTGTATGGAACAAGCTGCCAGAGGAGGTCATTGAGGCAGGGACTATCACAACATTTAAGAAATAGTTAGACAGGTACATGGATAGGACAGGTTCGGAGGGATATGGATCAAACGTAGGCAGGTGGGACTAGTGCAGATGGGACATGCTGGGCCGAAGGACCTGTTCCCACACTGTATCACTCTATGACTCTATCTTTCCCTCTCAAACCCATTCTCCTGCCTTCTCCCCATTACCTCCGTATCAATCAAGAATCTATCAATCTCCTCCTGAAAAATGTCCATTGACTTGACCTCCACAACTGTCTGTGGCAATGAATTCCACAGTTCACCACCCTCTGACTTACGAAATTCCTGCTCTTCTCCTTCTTAAAGGAATGTCTTTTAATTCTGAGGCTGTGGCCACTGGTCCTAGACTCTCCCACTAGTGGAAACATCCTCTCAAAATCCACTCCATCCAGGTTTTTACCAGGCTGGGACAGGCGGCAACAGCTTCACACAGTGTCCCAAAACTTGTGTCCTGTCCTGCATCACCCAAGGCAGCAGAGATGTTATAGGAGAGAGCAAGCATCGTAACAAAGTAGCTCACGATGGTTTGGGTAACATTCAGGAATGTCTATGCTTGTCACATCTTGAATATTACTGAAGAACGGTCTTGACGCGAAATATAATCTATACCTTTTCTCCAGAGATGCTGCCTGACCCACTGAGTTACCCACTGAGACCCACTGAGTTACTTCAGCACTTTGTGACTATTTTCCCTTCACCCATCTGCCCATGCCCACTTTCCCCCCTCCTTTACTATGTTACTTTCCACCCATAAAACTCTCTCTGCCTTTACATTTCACTCCTCTTTCAAATCTGCTCTACTTATCTACATGCATTTTTCTTCTTCACTTTTTAGTCATAGAATGATGCAGTGTGGAAACAGGCCCTTCAGCCCAACTTGCCCACACCGACCAACATGTCCCATGTAAACTAGTCCCACTTACACGTGTTTGGCCCATTTCGATCTAAATCTGTGGTATCCATGTATGTGTCCGAATGTCTCTTAAACATTAGGATAGTTCCAGGCTTAACTACCTCCTCTGGCAGCTTGTTACATACACCCAGCACCCTGTGAAAAAGCTACCTCGGGTTCCTATTAATTTCTGAAATATTGGTCATAAATCTGGTGCAAAAAGGCTCCAAAATAAGGCTCAGAATGCATCAAAGAGCATCTAAAACCCCTGAGCTTCCAGGGCCCTTAAGCGGGCTCTGGACCCCGGCATAAAGGGACTTCACGCTTCGCGCTCGTGATGTGCGCAGCGCTCACATTATTTCACATTACGTTTTTTTGTACTCCTGTCATGCCACCCTCTTTTTTGAAAAGCTTCGTAAGGGCCTGTGATAGGAGAAATCAAGGATTTGCCTTTGGGACCAAAAGCAGGAGAGGCTCCACAAGACAGAGGCCAGGAGGGAAGTTGTACGAATCTGAGAAGGATCAGGCACTACCAATGTCACTCAATGTGACAAGCCATAAGATGCTCAGAGGTATTTCAAAAGATTAATGTTTCTCAGAAGTACACAGATCTGCTCCTAGACAGCCTTTCTTGGAACTTGCACAATTTTGCATCTGTGGTCAGGAAGTATATTTCAGTAAAACTCAAACTCAATTTTCCTCCCTGCAGATGCTGCCTGCCCTTCTGAATATTTCTGATATTTTCTATTTTTATTATAACACATTTCAACCATCATTTTGCAGTGGTCATTTCAGTGACTATTCTTCAAATATTGTATGAAGGATGCTACAAATACTGTATGAAGAATACACCTGCACGCTGATGTCACTGCATTCATCGCCCCAAATGGAAGAAGGACTGATGGACAAACTGTCTCATGTTTGCAACGAATACCAACGAACAATCAGCGTTAAGAAGACTGATGTCACGGTATTCCACTCCCCCTGAAATCGCCCTAAATACAACCCCACTTGAAACTGATAACAAATTCAGCTGCCTAGGATCTACAGTGACTGATAGCCTCCCTTTGGATGAGGGAATCAACTCACAATATAGGAAAGGAAGCAACCGGCTTCGGGAACCATGCGGGCATGGAAGATCGGGGAACTTACAAGATCGGGGAACTTACAAACAAGACCAAGACCAAGATAACTATCTATAAAGCATGCATCTTGAGCGCGTTACTGTATGGCAGTGACTCTTGGATGACTAACCTGCATCAAGAATGGAAACTGGATAATTTTCATTTCCTCTGTCTTTGTCGCATCCTAGGAATTTCTTGATTCCACAGGACAAAATCACCAATGAATCTGTCCTCTCCCTAACCAAAATGACGAGCATCCCTGTGATCCTCAAACAGAAGCTTCTCCATCTTAGACATGTACACAGGATGGACAATGGATACATCCTCAAAAATGTGCTATACGGGGAGATCGCCAATGCACAGAGGCCAAGAAAAAGACTAAAGCTTCACTACAAGGAAACAATTAAAAGAGAATGAAAAATGTTAACATTGGCACTGATAATTGGGAAGCAACTGCTGAGGACTGGGGGAGGTGGAGAAAGGACCTTCAGGCCAGTATGAAACAACGTGACAGTATTCATGACCCTGGAGGCCGGGCACCAATGCCGCAGAATGACACAGCAACACACTCCCCAATCCAATGGCCAGAGCCAACTTCACAAGTAGAAGCTGTGGGAGGGTCAGCCTGTCAAGAACATGTCTAGTCAGCTACAGCAGGAAATACAACCGCAGATTAAACATCCCCCCTTTCCAAGCAGGACAACATCAAAGCTGGACCATCATCTCACACATAGAGTGATACAGTGTGGAAACAGGCCCTTCGGCCCAACTTGCGCACACCGGCCAACAATGCCCCAGCTACACTAGTCCTACCTGCTTGCGTTTGGTCCATATCCCTCCAAACCTGTCCTATGTACCTGTCTAAATTACCTCCTCTGGCAGCATGTTCCATACAACCACCACCCTTTGTGTTAAAACTGTCTTCAAATACATTCTATTTCACTTTGGGAGGGAGTTGAAATGTATCCGTATTGCTGGAAGGCTGAATAACAGGATAAAACACTGACTTCCAACAATACTACAGTCAAGCATGAAGAGCCAATGCCAAATCATTGCTTGATATTTGAAGACCACAGCAGGAATGTTAACTTACCGTGGGAATTGCAATGCAAATACCTTGGTTACAAAGGTTCCAGTAAAAGATTCTGAGCAAGGGCACATTACAATACAGTACAATACAATACAGTTTATTTGTCCATTGCAGTAGATCCTTTGCAGTTGCGGTCATTTGGAACATTCATCCAGATGAAGCATTGCTTCCATAGAATAAAGTGCTGCAGTCAAACAATCTTAGGCTTCTTGGTCAAACTTGCTGTCAAATCAGCACTGAAAGATGACTGTCCTTCTACAGAGGAGTTCCATTGTAAGGACATTCACTTACACTAATTGCTCCAGTCAATGCCAGCTGAAACATAATCGGCAATAGCTGATGTACTTTAAACACGAATCTCAAGAAAGGTTCTATTTTTTCCTAATCAATCATCTGGAACAGGGAACAAAAATATCTGGGAAAGTGACCTCTTCTGCCCACTGCTACTCTCATCGTTGGCTTCATTCAGAGGACTGCACAGAACCACCGAGTTCCAAGTTGCAAGATGTAGGGAAGGGAGAAGAGCAATGTTCAACAAGACTCGGTCACTCGTTATAGCCCCTCTGCTTATTACATCATATCTAGCCCTAACTATGTTCTGAGGATGACAGACTTTTCATGGTACATTTGCTTCCATGCAGTTACATGGAAGCGATCATCAGCCCAGGTATCTCAACAGTGCCGATGTCCATTGCAAAGTTTTAATTGCACAAAGCTCCTCCTAGACTGACTATTTGATAGGGATTAGCCTACAGTTAGATTAACACTTTGTGGGTTTTACTGCAGTTTGCGCAGGCTGTAGTGGGCATTTAAGATCAGCTCACACCTTCATCTACATCATTAATAACTACTCATAAATTATCTAGACACCAGTGAAGATCCAAGACCTCACATTATTTTACATCATACACTGAGTGTGATGTGTTTGGGCCATTGCTTCACTCTTGGTGCTTTGAACAACATGATGCTTCATGAGGTGACTACCATTACAATTGCTTTCCATCGCAATGGGCACTGGACAGTGGTTTTAGATGTCATCTTCAACATTGCTACATAAGTCTACTCTTTGTGAGGAAAATAATGGTCAACTACCTTCTGTGTCTCATATGCTTCAATAAATCTCTTCAAATTTATCATATTTTCTTGAGAAGAAACATCCGAATAAATGATGCAAAGACCATTTTTCAAAGTTATTACACAAAAGTCCATGATGCCTTGTGAACTGATGATTCTGTCCCTTATCGAGCATTCTGCTATCTGGAATTTTCAGTGTCCAAGTGTCATGGAGTCACAGCATGGAAACATGCCCTTCAGTCCAACATGCCTACGCCGACATCCCATCTATACCAATCCCAACTGTCTGCGTTATGCATATATCCCTCTAAATCTTTCCTATCCGTAAAACTGGCCAAATGACTTTTGAATGTTGTTATAGTACCTGCCTCAACTGCCTCCTCTGGCAGTTCGTTCCATATAACCTTCACCCTCTGTGTGAGAAAGTTGCCCCTCAGATTCCTATTAAATCTTTCCCCTCTCATCTTAAACCTGTGTACTCTGGGTCTCGATTTCCCCTACTCTGGGTTAGCGACTGTGCATTTACCCTATCTACCCCCCTCCTGATCTTATAAACATCTATAAGATCACCCCTCATCCTCCTGCACTCAAAAGAATAAAGTCCTAGCCTACCCAACCTCTCCATATAGCTCAGACGCTATGGCAACATCCTCGTAAATCTTCACTGCATTCTTTCCAGCTTAAACTAGTGGTCACCAGAGAGTCAGCTCTCTGCACAGATTCAGCAGTCATCAGCTTTTGCCAGAGGCCAGGCTGACAGAGTGGTATCTCTCAGTTTCTGGAAAGCTGCCACCAGCTCTTAAGGTAACAGAAAAAACTCATCAGATAGCATTAACCTGAGCCTCCGCAGAGGTACGCAGACATGGATGAACAGAACCTGTGGGGGGAATGGACAGGCGATATTTCAGGTCTGGATTCTCCTTCAGACTACAGTCTCATCCTCAGCACTTTGTGTTTTGCTCATGGGTAGAGGTTTTAATTGAGGATATTTTTTCAACCAAATACTGGTGGATTTCTGTAAATCAGTGCCAGAAGTTTGCAGCCAGAAAACCTCATTATATTGAAGATATAATTAGATAAGAATCAGATGTTCTTTAAACTTACAAAATTGAGAGAAGGGAAACAAGAATTGCTTTGCTATATTTTAATGATGTTAAATGATGAATCAGCTTAGAGTTGATTTTAAAAACCCGATAAAGATCAAGATTCTTATTTATGAGATGTGCAGAACATCATTAGCATTCTCTGTGTACCATAGCTTGGAAAAGGGTACAATGTGGCATTTTAAAATGATTAATTGAGAGTTCTCCCAGCTACCAGCATGTAGTCTCACAGGTCACACATCTACAGCCTAGTTCTAACCAAAAAAGAAGCAAACTCATATACTTCCGAATGTGTAATGAAGTGGATTTGATAATGGAACTCAAGGTAAAGGAACCACTAGGAGCTAGCTACCACAAAATGGTAAGCATTAATCTGAAATTTGTGAGGGAGGATACAAACTTAAAGCACACGGCATTCGGGGTTCAGTATTGATGTGGATAGAGAACTGGCTGGCAAACAGGAAGCAAAGAGTTGGAGAAAACGGGTCCTTTTCACAATGGCAGGCAGTGACTAGTGGGGTACCGAAAGGCTCAGTGCTGGGACCCCAGCTATTTACAAAATATATTAATGATCTGGATGAGAGAATTGAAGGCAATATCTCCAAGTTTGCGGATGACACTAAGCTGGGGGGGCAGTGTTAGCTGTGAGGAGGATGCTAGGAGACTGCAAGGTGACTTGGATAGGCTGGGTGAGTGGGCAAATGTTTGGCAGATGCAGTATAATGTGGATAAATGTGAGGTTATCCATTTTGGTGGCAAAAACGGGAAAGCAGACTATTATCTAAATGGTGGCCGATTGGGAAAGGGGGAGATGCAGCGAGACCTGGGTGTCATGGTACACCAGTCATTGAAGGTAGGCATGCAGGTGCAGCAGGCAGTAAAGAAAGCGAATGGTATGTTGGCTTTCATAGCAAAAGGATTGAGTATAGGAGGAGGTTCTACTGCAGTTGTACAGGGTCTTGTGAGACCACACCTGGAGTATTGCGTACAGTTTTGGTCTCCAAATCTGAGGAAGGACATTATTGCCATAGAGGGAGTGCAGAGAAGGTTCACCAGATGTCAGGACTGTCTTATGAAGAAAGACTGGATAGACTTGGTTTATACTCTCTAGAATTTAGGATATTGAGAGGGGATCTTATAGAAACTTACAAAATCCTTAAGGGTTGGACAGGCTAGATGCAGGAAGATTGTTCCCGATGTTGGGGAAGTCCAGGACAAGGGGTCACAGCTTAAGGATAAGGGGGAAATCCTTTAAAACCGAGGAGAAGAACTTTTTTCACACAAAGAGTGGTGAATCTGTGGAACCCTCTGCCACAGAGGGTGGTTGAGGCCAGTTCATTGGCTATATTTAAGAGGGAGTTAGATGTGGCCCTTGTGGCTAAGGGGATCAGAGGGTATGGAGAGAAGGCAGGTACGGGATACTGAGTTAGATGATCAGCCATGATCATATTGAATGGCGGTGCAGGCTCGAAGGGCCGAATGGCCTACTCCTGCACCTAATTTCTATGTTTCCAGGAGGTGAAATCGGGTGTGTCGGAATTGCAGCTGAACAAAGGGGACTACAGAGGCATGAGGGAGGAGCTTGCCAAAGTTGACTGGAAAGGGACCCTAGCAGGGATGACGGTGGAACAGCAATTACAGGAATTTCTGGGAATAATTCGGAAGATGCAGGATCTTTCATTCCGGAAAGGAAGAATTATTCTAGGGGGAGAAAGAGGCGACCATGACTGACAAGAAATGTCAAGAACAGTATAAAACGAAAAGAAAAGGCATAAATAACATTACAAAGGTTAGTGGGAAGCTTTTAAAGAACAACAGAAGGTAACTACAAAGGCAATATAGTAAGAAAAGATGAAATATATACGAAGTAAGCAAGCTAATAATATAAAAGAGGATAGCAAGAGATTATTCAGTACTATAAAGAGTAAGAAAGAGGCAAGAGTGGATGTTAGGCCATTGGTAAATGATGCAGGAGAAGTGATAATGGGGAATGAAGAAATGGCAGAGAAGTTAAATAACTTTTTTGCATCAGTCTTTACAGTGGAAGACACCAGCAATGTGCCTGAAATTGAAGAGAGTTGGGGGGTGGAAGTTAGTGGAGTGGCTATTACTAGGGAGAAGGTGCTTGGGAAGCTGAAAGGGCTGAAGGTGGATAAGTCACCTGGACCAGATTGACTGCACCCTTGGGTTCTGAAGGAGGTGGCTTTAGAGATTGTGGAGGCATTGATCGTAACATTTCAAGAATCACTAGAGTCAGGAGTGGCTCCAGATGATTAAAAAATTGGCAATATTACCCCACTGCACAAGAAGGGAGCAAAGCAGAATAGAGGGAATTACAGGCCAGTTAGTCTGACTTCGGTGGTTGGTAAGATTTTAGAGTCCATTATGAAGGATGAGGTTATGGAGTACTTAGAAGTTCACGAGATTGCCCAGGGAATCTCTGCAAGGACCTGCCTTCTCCTGTTACTGAAGGAAAATAGAGAATCAAGGAACTCCAAATGCTGGAATCTCGAGCGAGACACAAAGTGCTTGAGGAACTCAGCAGGTGAGGCAGCATCTCTGTAGGGAGTGGACAGGTGATATGTTGGGTCCTCTGAGGAAGAGTCCTGACACAAAATATTGCGTCCAGTCCCTCCACAAATGTTCCCGATCCTGCTGAGTTCCTCCAGGACTACATGTTTCATCGAAATAAAGTAATTTTCTCTCTTTGAGTCTGAAGAAGGGTCCTGACTCAAAACATCACCCATCCGTGTTCTCCAGAGGTGCTGCCTGATCCGCTGAGTTGCATCTGCACTTCATGGTTTTTATTTCTCTCTCTGAGGATGGGGTTGACTGAACTACCAAATAGTGATAAGCAGCAAATGGTGAAATGTGGCAGAGATCAGTCGCTGCAGGTCTGAAATGAATGAAACTGCATACGGGTTCAAAGAAAATGACAAATCTCAGTGAGGACATAGTCCATGATGAACTATGCAGAGGTCACCACTCTGCAGCATGTTACATTGTTGTACATTGACAATTGCCATACATGGCCATGATGCAACTAGTCAAGATACATTATACCATGCAAATGAAAATGTTTGTGAAGATATTAAATGATTTACCAGATCTCTTTAAACTCATCAGGAAGCCGAGACACTGATATGCCTTCTTCATGATTACACCTACACCCAGGACTGGTCACCCAAAATATTAACGCCCAAGAATTTGAGCGTTATCCTGTGCTGTAAATTTATGATTATCTTCAAAATCATAGCATTGTGATGACCAACACAATCATTGGTGGTCTTTTTCCAGACCAAGAAAGTAATACTGAGGTCATTTGAAGAAATCCAAGTACTACAACCTTATTCCACAATCGATCTTATCAGCTTTCCTGCAAGCCAATTAATAGTGTTCCTTTACCAAAGTTCCAAATAGACATTGAAAATAGATTGTCTCCTTCTTGGCACATGGATGTAAGTAATACTTGTTCACAATGTGCACAGATTTTATTACATGTGTGGGATCTTTCATGCTCTGATTTTTCATTGTATACTGACAATCCTTTATGACCCAGAAACCAAAAGAGAAAAATTTGCAATTGAGTTTCGAAATGCAGTAATCAAGCCATTCAGTCCACTGCATCTATGCTGACCATTGGCTACCCATGTACAATTGTGCAGTTGTTAGCCCACTTTCTCATTCACCCTAAACTCCAGGGTACTTTACAGAGGCCAATTATCCTAATCGTCGCACATATTTGGGATGCGGGAGGAGGCAGAACCTGGAGGAAACCCATATGGTAACAGTGTAACCTCCACATAGACTGGAGGTCTGGATCTAACCCAGGTCTCCGACACTATCAGCCAACAGCTCTACCAGATACGCCACTATGCCATCTGTATAATGTGACTAGTTAAAATCAACTTTAACTCACATGACCTTCCTCTCACAACTGAATTTCACATGAACAAAAATCAAACTAATATTTGGTGAATAACATAATTCATGTAAAGTATTTAACAAGGGCTATTTATTAAAATGGATAAATAATTTGAAGAATCCAATCCACTTTTTTTAACAGAAACCAAGAGAAGTCCTAAAGTAAAGCGGTTCTCTATACAACTTATATCCCCTCAGTCTTTCTAGCCAGCAATATCCAAAAAGTAACTCAAATCTCTTCTCCATTACAAAAATCCCAATTGTGCCACCATATCTGCTGCTCATGACACTGAACAAGTATTCTCCACGATGCTCAGAAGCATCAATCTAATGGAGGAACTGATGCAGGATTTCAACCTGAAACATCGATTATTCCTTCCCCCCCACAGATGCTGTTCGACTCATTCAGCTCCTCCACCAGATTGTTTCTTTCTCCATATTCCAGCATCAGCACTCTCTTGTGTTTTCATCAATGCTTAGAACACAGCTCAGCCAGTTCCCGATGTAACAAGGGCAATCAACGGGAAACCCAGAATTAAACATATCTCAAAATAGTCTCAGGAAATTGCATGGTTTGAAAAATATCTTGCAGTGAAAATATGTTAAACAATGTTGAATTATAATGAGCCCCTAAGAAGGCATGGATTTAAGTTAAAAGAAGTTCCATGTCCAATGATGCATTATCTCTCAACATAATATTGAAAATTATGGAATAAAAACAGAAAATGCCGTAAACACCCAACAAGTCAGGCAGCTTCTGTGGAAAGAGAAACAATATTTTTTTCATGCCCTGGACCTTTCATCAGAAACAGGAAAGAGAAATACATGTAAGTTTGCAGATTTTTTTTTAATTAGTATCCCCCCCCCCCCCCCCCCCCCCCCCCCCCCCCCCCCCCCAGATGACATGGTAAAATAAACATTTTAAAAGTGGATCTAAGGAAGAAATGAGCAAAGGACAAACTTGATAGTTGTTTATTCTTGTGAGTTTAATTACTCATTTTTTCATGTGTCTGGCAATATTGCCTTGGAAATTCTGCAGTTCAGAAATCGAGCAGAATGAATTGATGCAGGCAGTGATTTTAATCTAGCTCATTAGACAGAAAAGCCAGGTGGAATGAAATTATGACCCTTTAACTGGGAGAACTAAATTATTGGAGATGATCTCAACTGTTTCCTAACACACGGTACTGGTTGTCTCTGTCCCATGGGAGCCAGATCCAACATCAAAATCAATTATTTAATCTTGCTAGATAATGAATTTTAAAGTGTGTTAGAACAGTAATTAGGCAAAAAGAGGTCATCTGTTCCATTCCCTTTAGTTGGTTAAAGCTTTGTAGGAATGATGTCTCCATAAAAAAGCTGAGATATTCAGCTGATTAGTTTGTAGGCATAGTCAGAAACAGTTAATGTTTCTTGTCTATGACATGTCAGCTAAATTGGAAAAGGCCACAGATTTAACTAGTTTTAAGCAAGTGCTGAGACAAGGCAAGGACATAAGTGAAAGGAAGATAAAAATTAAAGAGAGATTTAATGACAATAGGTTCAAGGCAAAAAGAGTTCGTAAAGGGACAAGTGAAGGAATAAAAGATGGGTTCAGGTGGCTGCATGGTGCACCAACAAAATCATTATTAGCATTAGAAAATTAATTATTTGCTCATTTCTTCCATGGATTCATTTTCCATTTGTTCACTTCACCACGTAATCTCAAGAAAAAAACTACAATTGAGATATTAATTTAATAATCTGTAAAAATATTCATCAAAGAAGAGTTATTAGTTCATGTATTTCAATTGAGCTTCAGTGTCAGCGGGCAGAAGCCTCTCTGGAGCCTCTAACTCTGATATAATGATGCTCAAAAACCTTTTGGATTGTTGTCGATTTAACACCTGTAACTTTTATTCAGTAGTGACATAAAGTCACTGACGTGGAGCGATAACTCTGATTTGCTTCCGTTACATATCTTCTCAGCTGCTGTGAACTTCCCTCGCTTTCTTCTGTACATTTCACATTTCCAGCATTTGCTATATTTTACCTTTATCCTAAAAGGATTAATTTGTTCCATATTAAAAGAATTTGCGACTTCTATTGCAAATGGTAAACACTGAGGAACAGAGCTTGTTCAGAATAAAATGAAAGGTTAAAAGGTCCCGCTGAGTCAAAAGTTAGTGATTTTATGCCAAAGCTAAGAAGTTCAATCAGTCTGATACACTTTAATCGAAAAATATTGACTTCCCCCATCTATTTCAGCAACTGTTGACTTGCTGGAAAATGTTGTCACATGTTAGATTGATTATTCCATTCCACTGGTTTCATCGTTGTAATTGTAGTTGAGTTTTATTGTGATCAATCTTTTGAAAGTTGAGTGGAGTGTAGAACAGGCAGCCAATCTGCCCAGGTGGAGAAGGTGACAGATTCTCCCATTATTGTCTGGTTTAAGATATTGGACAGCTTGTCTGCAACTGTCAATGGATACTACATATCAGCAAGAGGCACTTATGAATGCTTCTGGTGAACCTGGCCTTCACTGGTATTATCTTTCCTTCAATACTATTAAATGCCAAATACCATGATGTTGATAAAAAAAAGTTAACTCATTATGAGCCTAAGAATATTTTATGTACTCATTTGTTAGGATCTTTTATAGTTCAGTCCTGACTTTCCTAACTCTCTCCAGAGCATGTGATCTAAACAGGCTTCTCAGTGCAAGAGTACTTGTTGAGAATGTGCTGATTTTCAGATGAGATGTTAAATATCACATCCCTTTTAATTATGTGTGAAAGGTCCCACTGGAACTCACTAAGAAAATCACAATATCTTTCTTGCTGCTCTACTCAATATTTTCCCCTTAACCAATGCCAAAGCTAAATTATATGACATTATATTACATTACTGTTGTGGAACCAAACTACCCAGGGAGGAACAGCCATACGTGTTTACAAATTGTAATCATCACTGAAATACCAAACTATTTCTGGACTAGAATTGTCCCTTATAGTGTATTGAAACAATGTGCATTTTATATTAATACAGTTTTGTTGTTTATTTTTTGTCATTATTTTAGGTAATTCAGCTTTGAAAGCCAGATACAAAGGAGCAGTAATGGCAGATGTCTTCCAAAGGCTTTATGCCCTATTCAAGATGGAATAATTGAAAATGGAAGCCATTTGCCTTTGCCTTAAAACCCTGTTTAAGTCCTTGTTATCAAGTCACAAGATGGATGAAAAGTTGTGTAGTATAGTGGAAAAGAAGCAGGAATAGTTCACTCAGGCCCACTCCCCACCCATCACCTCTCAAAATCGGTTGATTACTCATGAATACATTTAATGATTTAGCCTCCACTGCCCTCTTCTGAAGAAATCATCAACAATTTGCCATGCCTTGGTGGAGAAAGTTATAGTATTTGTCCTAAATGGCAGATCCCTAGTTGTAGACAGCCCAGTCAGAGAAACATTATTCTGGCATTTATCCTGTCCTTTAAGTCTTTTAAGTACTTTTGTATGTTTCAATTAAATCACCACTCATTGTTCTAGACTCAGGAGATTAAGGCTGCTTAATTCTTCCTTATACAACATTATTTTCTATGTTCTATGAAGGCAGGCACGGGTTATTGATTGGGGACGATCAGCCATGATCACAATGAATGGCGGTGGGCCGAATGGCCTCCTCCTGCACCTATTTTCTATGTTTCTATGTTTCTAACAATCCATCATTCCCAGGAATCAGTCTTACTTGGTGCGACAATCATTAATCCATTGCATTCCCTCTTCAACAAGAATATTCTTCATTAGGTAGAGAGACAAGACTACCTTACAATATTCCAAGTGTATCCTCAACAGGGGCATATATAATTGCAGCATGAAGGCTTGACTTGTGCACTCAACTCCACTTGCAATGATGCCCGGCATACTATTTGTCTTCCTAGCAGCTTGTTGTAGCTGCATAATAATTTTCAGTGATTCGGTGCAAGGACACCCTATGTTCCTGAACAATAACTCCTTTCCATCTCTCATCAATATAAAAAGTGCGTCTCTTTTCTACTTTCTCTGCTAAAGTGGAATACATCACATTTTCACCATTGTATTCCACCTGACATGTCCTCACACATTCATTTGTATGTTTCTGAAGAATTTCTGCAATCTCTTCACATCCAACGCTGCCATTCAGGTTTGCCTTATTGGGAAATGTAAAGATTTTGCCCTGGAACCTCTCATTCATATCATGAATGCATAGACTGAGGTCTGATTCACTGATCCCCAATGAAATCTTCAATCAGAGCCTGCCAAACTACAATGACGTGGTTATTCCAATTCTCTGTTTATAGACAGTTAAATATTACCTCAAATCCCATTTGTTTTAATTTTGTTTTTTTATTAATTTCTCACATGGCTTCCTATGAAAGATCTCCTGAAAGTCCAAATATTCTACATCCACTGGTTCAATTTATCTGTGCAACTGGGGTCACAACCTTAAAAATAGATCTGTCAAACATGATTTTATTTTCAGAAACCCACATTGAATCTCTACCACTCCTATTATTATTATCTATGTGCTCTCTTTCCATTCTGTTAACAATAAATACCTTAATCGTCCCACACTTGATATTTCCCTGTTGTATTCCTTTTGCTTTTTCCTTAAATAGTGTTGTTACATTTGCTAGAGTGGAAATTATTCCAAATCCAATGCAATTTTGGAAGATGTCAAACAATGCATCTCGTTTCTCCAGAGCCACCTTCTTCATAACATTGTTTAAGAAGGGACTGCAGATGCTGGAAAATTGGTGGCAGACAAAAATGTTGGAGAAAGTCAGCAGGTGAGGCAGCATCTAAAGAAGGGTCTCGACGCAAAGCGTCGCATATTTCCTTTGCTCCATAGATGCTGCCTCACCCGCTGAGTTTCTCCAGCGTTTTTGTCTACCTTCTTCATAACCTTGGCATGTGGGTCCTCACATCCTCGGAATTTATTTTACCATTAACTGCTGAGGGCTGTCATTTTGTGAAACTTGTTCTGGAGTTCCATCAATCTTCCGCAGTTGTACAGAGCACTAGTGAGACCACACCTGGAGTATCCTGGGCAGCTTTGGTCCCCTAATTTGAGGAAGGACATTCATGCTATTGAGGGAGTGCAGCGTAGGTTTACAAGGTTAATCCCGGGATGGCGGGACTGTCATATGAATGGCCTACTCCTGCACCTATATGAGAGAATGGAGCAGATGGGCTTGTAAACTCTGGAGTTTAGAAGGATGAGAGGGTATCTCATTGAAACATATAAGATTGTTAAGGGTTTGGACACGCTAGAGGCAGGAAACATGTTCCTGATGTTGGAAGAGTCCAGAACCAGGGGCCACAGATTAAGAATAAGGAGTAAGCCATTTAGAACGGAGACGAGGAAACACTTTTCCTCACAGAGAGTGGTGAGTCTGTGGAATTCTCTGCTTCAGAGGGCGGTGGAAGCAGGTTCTCTGGATGCTTTCAAGAGAGAGCTAGATAGGGCTCTTAAAAATAGCGGAGTCAGGGGATATGGGGAGAAGGCGGGAACGGGGTACTGATTGGGGATGATCAGCCTTGATCTCATTGAATGGTGGTGCTGGCTCGAAGGGCTGAATGGCCTACTCCTGCACCTATTGTCTATTATCTATTATTATTCTCCCAACATTGAATAATTAGCAGTCAGTGACCTATCATGTTTTCATGCCTGTGTTTTATTTTGTACCAGAAAAATAGCAACCAAAATATATGTCAATGTAAGCAAAATGAAGCTAAAAGCAAGTTCTTCAATAGGCAAAGTTCTGTGATTTCAGTAATGCTGAATACAAACAGACTTAATTGTTTTGACAATGTTGATAGTCAGATGGACAACATTCATAAGTTCATAATTGATAAAGCAGAATTAGGCCATTTGGCCCATCAAGTCCACTCCGCCTTTGATGGAGACATGACTGACACCCATACTAATCAAGAATCTAATATCTCCGCCTTAAAAATATCCATTGTCTTGGCCTCCACAGCCGTCTGTGGCAAATAATTCCACTGATTCACCACCCTCTGACGAAAGAAATTCCTCCTCATCTCCTACCCGAAGAAACCTTTTAATTCTGAAGCTATGACCTCTGGTCCCAGACTTCCCACTGGTGGAAACATTCTCTCCACATCCACGCTATCTAGGCTTGTGCATGTGCCTGTTCAATACATGACTGTATTGACTTTTGTTGTTGTGTATTGATTGCCTTCAATAAATGACAGTTGCTTTAAATCTCTTTTTTTCTGCCTATATTGAGGAGAATCTATGGATGTTACATTGTTGGTGAATTTGGGATATTATTACTGAGGGAGCAGTCAAGCAATTCTAATTCTGTTCTTTTCTCCAAAGAACAGCGAAGATACCAAATGGTGGCTGGAATGGATATGTTGATGAACGGGAAAAGTTTGATAGTTTGCAATGATTGAGTCTGCACATTGAATGAGTGGAGAGCTTTCTGAGATCAAACATTGAAGTCTTGTGAAAGGACAGGGAACAGAGCCATGGGAGTGATATGTATAAAGTGGAAAGCAATATTACTCCTACTGGTCAGCTTGGAGGCATACAAAACATTAACGTTCAATAATACCATAGATGAAGTCTCCAATGAGGATGCGTGTGTGAATTTTGATGGGACGTTTTAATCCTACGCCTTCAGAGATCTTTGCAACATCAACATTATTGAACCAGGTAACAGAAGAACTAGTGAGCAAACATTACATCAAATTAAAGATAATGGTCAGAAGGTACAACATTCACAGTTTATTTTATAGGTCAGGCACCGAAGTATCATTAGGTGTGTGCTTTTGCAAACAAAAGAACTCAAGCAAGATCATTTTGTTTGTATCTGACACTTAAGTGCCTGTCCCACTGTACGAGGTAATTCAAGAGCTCTCCCGAGTTAAAAATAAAATCAAACTCGTGGTAAACACGTAGAATGTACGTAGCGGGTACGTCGGAGCTCGGGACGTCTCTTAGCGGCTCGTAACGCTAACAGCAGGTACTCTGGAAATGCGGTAAGCTCGTGAAGACTTGTGAGGATTTTTCAACATGTTGAAAAATGTCCACGAGAGCCCCGAGTACCTACGAACGGCTATTACTGTAATTCTCCGAGTTCGAATCAGGGGAAACTCGGGAGAACTCTTGAATAAGCTCATACAGTGGTACAGGCCTTTTAGGAGAATACTACAAGCATGGAAAGAAGAGTGACAAATGTGAAACTGTTTTGTTCAAGGCACATCTCTGGATTCAGGAAGGTCAAAAGCCCTTTGAAATGTTAATAGAGAAGCAATCTTCTTCAAACCTAAATCACATAAGTACTCTGGTCGTCCTTGGCTTTGATCACCCCGACTGCGGATGATTTGATCGTCCCGACCGTGGGAGAAAAGGAAGAAAAAAGTTATTCGCCTTCCATCACAGTGGCGAGTGTGAGATCACTGAAAAACAAGATGGATGTGCTGCTTGCGCTGGTGAGGACTCGGAGGGATTGTCGTGAGTGCAGAGATCTCGGTGTTTGCTGGGACATCACTGTAGATCAGTGCATGTTCCTTTAACCATAGTGACCTCCCGTATTACTAACCACTCCCCATTGTCTCCAGTATAATTGTAGTGTCCCCACCTCTAGCTCGCTCTCTAGCTCCAGTGATGACCACGGACAGCTACAGCATAGTGATAAACAGTTACCTAAATAAATAGTTACAGTAAAAGACTTGTGTGTGCAGTAAGTCATTTTACATGGTGTCACAGCGGTAGACTTGCGTCTCCTGTTCATCGGTTTTTATTTTATTATTTCTTTCTCCCAGTCCTTCCCTCCGTTCCTTTTATCATGTCCCACCACTGTCGTCGACCAGACACGTTGGTGTTCGACACGGACATTGTCCATCGCTGGACCGTGTTCCAGCGCGATTACGAGCATTACATTGCTATCGCCCATCCTGATGCCACTCCTGCTGTACAGGCTCACCTATTGCTTAACCTCGCGGGACCTGCAGCTATGGATCAGTATGCATCGTTCCATTTCGCCGCCGGAGAGGACCGCAACGACCCGGTATGTCTCCTTAATAAGTTCGCTGCCCTCTGTGATATACCCACCAACAACATCATCGAACGCTTCAAATTCTTCCAGAGGCAGCAGCTGCCAGGCGAGCCTGTCGGCACTTACATTGCCGCCTTGCATCACCTGGCTCAGCGCTGCCGCCTTGACACAATCACCCCTGACGAATTAATTAGGGACGTCCTGGTCAATGGTCTCCGCAACGATAGACTGCGTGAGCAGCTCTTAGTGAAACCCGATCTGACACTGCGGGATGCTATGTATGCTGCACGCATGTCCGAAGCCGTTGGTTCCGTGTCCAGACAGGCTCCCCAGGACATTAACTTCACCGGTCAAGCCGGTCGCCTGACTACGCGACGCAACCCCGCGGCTCTCCCCATGAAGGTCGCCACCTCCACTGTCCCGCGACGCTGCCCTAACTGTTTTTTTACGGCTCATCCCTCAAACATTTGCCCCGCACAGGGCAAGACCTGTCTTTCCTGTGGCAAACTCGGCCACTTTTCTGCCGCCTGCCGTTCCCGTGGGAAGCCAGTCCCTGCTCCAAGAAGGAGTCTAAACAACCTCGCCGAACTAAACAACATTGCACTCCCTGATAGCGCTCTGCTTCCTCAGTACGAGCTGGAGGAGCTCCAAGACTCTGATGCACTCCCCTCTCGTGAAGATCCAACTATTTTTTCACTCCTGGGTACACCTGCTCTGATTACGGATCCCTCTGTGCATGTTACTGTGAACGGCCATTCCTTTTCAGCCAAGGTCGATACTGGCGCTTTCGCCAATGTTATGTCAATAAGCCTTTTCAAGCAGATCAGATCTGGTGAGAAAGTTCTTCCTGGCGACACCTGCCTCCATGCCTACGGGGGGGGGGGGGGGGCGTCCTGGTTCCCGTGGGTAAGGCAACTCTTATCTGCACAGTTCTAGAGACCTCTTGGCCCCTCACTTTCCACCCTCTGGACTCTGACAACGTCACCCTGCTGGGCGCCCGTGCGTGTCAGGACTTGGGGCTAGTCTCATTCCACCACAGCATTCACCTAGTGCAGGCTCCCATGGACCCACTTACCGAATACCCCGACCGCTTTGATGACGTTCTGGGCAAGGTGCCCTGCGACTATAAGATTGCTGTCGACCCGAGCGTCGACCCGGTGATTCGGCCGGCACACCGCGTCTCCTTTGCCATGAAGGGCCGCGTGGAGTCTACTCTGCGCGATATGGTGACCATGGGCATCCTCAAGGAGGTGAGCGCTCCCACCAGGTGGGTCTCCACCATGGTCGTCGCAGCCAAGAAGGACAAAAGCGAGATCCGGATCTGCATTAACCCCAAGGACCTCAACCTTGCCATCAAGCGCCCCCACTACCCCATGCGGACGGTAGAGGACGTTGCTGCACAGGTCGGCCCTGCTACTGTCTTTTCAGTCCTAGACGCCAAGAGCTCCTTCTGGCAAATCCCTCTGGACGAACGCTCCTCATTCCTCACCACTTTCAGCACTCCCTTCGGCCGGTTCCGTTTCCTCCGCTTGCCGTTTGGAATCAACTCTGCCAGCGAGGTTTTCCAGCGCACCATGGAGCAGCTGTTTGCCGGCTTACCGTGCGCCATCATCGTGGATGACATTCTGGTGTACGGGAGGGACGTCGCTGAGCACGACCTGAACCTCCGCAAAGTCCTGGACAGGGCGCGGGTGATAAACCTCAAGCTGAACCCGAAGAAATGCCGATTCCGGGTCCCAGAGGTCACTTACGTTGGCCATGTCTTCACGGCAGGGGGTCTCAAGCCCGACCCCCAGAAAACTTCAGCGGTCACTGACATGCCCGCTCCTACCGACGTCCCTGGCCTGCAGCGCTTCCTGGGCATGGTCAATTACCTGGGTAAGTTCATACCCGACCTCAGTGAACTGAGTGCCCCCCTGCGGGAACTAATCAAAAAGGACTCCGCGTGGGTCTGGCTCCCGCACCACCAGTCGGCTTTCGTGACTCTGAAGTTGAAGCTTGCCGCTACCCCGACTTTGAAATTTTTCGACCTGCACCGACCCATTATCCTCACTTGCGATGCCTCCAAGTTTGGTCTCGGTGCCGCTTGTCCGCAGCTTTATGACAACCTTCAGCTGCCCGTCTCCTACGCTTCTCGCACCATGACCCCTGCCGAGCAGCGCTATGCCCAGATTGAAAAAGAGCTGCTTGCCGTGGTCTTCGCTTGCTCCAAGTTTAAAGACTACATCCTCGGCAACTCTTTCACCATCGAGACTGACCACCAGCCGTTGGTGACAATCCTGAATAAACCTATCCATGTTGCTTCTTCCCGGTTGCAGCGCATGATGCTGCAGCTCCAACGTTTCACGTTCCAGATCGTCTACCGTAAGGGCAAAGACATGTTTGTAGCTGACACTCTTTCTCGTGCTCCGCTGCCTTCCGTTGTCCGCCACCCGTACGAATCCTCCGACCTTCTGGTACTAAACGTCAACATTGTTCCTTCACAGCAAATGCAGTCCCTGGTCCAACACACTGCTGATGATCCTGCCCTGCAACAACTTGCGGACGTTATCCGCCGTGGTTGGCCTGACCGTCGCTCCGAACTGCCTGCTGGCGCTGCACCATATTTCCTCGTTCGCGACGAACTGGTGCTTCACGCCGGCGTGGTGGTAAAGGGTCACAAAGTCGTGGTGCCTGCCGCACTCCGGGATCATTATTTCCAGACTGCTCACAGCGGCCACCCTGGGGTGGAAGCTACTCTATCCCATGCCCAAAGCCAATTCTACTGGCCTGGCATGGCTCAGGACATCCGTGACAGGGTCTCCGCCTGCGCTGCCTGCAACACCCTGCACCCCCATCAGCAGCGCCAGCCTCTCCTGCAGCCGCCGGCTCCAGAGCTCCCATGGATGGCCGTTGCCACCGACCTCTTTGAGTGGCGCGGAAAGCACTTCCTGGTCCTCGTGGACTCCTATTCCAGCTGGTTCGAGGTCGACCAGCTGACCTCCATCACCTCTGCCGCCGTCATCGGGAAACTTCGCCGCCACTTCTCCACCTTCAGCTCCCCGGTGACCCTCCGGTCCGACAACGGCAGCCAATTCTCCAGCGACGAGTTCAAGACCTTTGCTGCCCGTTGGAACTTTCAGCACATCACCAGCAGCCCCGAGTTTCCTCAAAGCAACGGACTTGCTGAGCGGGCCGTACGTAGCGCCAAGGAGCTGCTTGAACACTGCCGCCTGTTCCGTGCCGATTTCCACCTTGCCCTGCTCAACCTCCGCAACATTTCCCGCGACCCTGCGCTCGGTTCCCCTGCCCAGCGCCTTATGTCTCGCACCACCAGACCTCCCCTGCCGGTCTCCCAGCAGTCCCTCAAGCCCTCCGTACAAACTCCTGCCACTGTCACTGAGCGCATTGCCAAAAAACAGGACACCCAGAAGCGCTCCTTCGACAAATCTGCCCGGCTGCTTCCACGTCTGCTCCCGGGGCAGGTTGTCCGGATGCAATCCCCCACTGGCCACTACCGCCTGGCCGTCGTAGTCGGCGACGCCGGTTCTCCGCGCTCCTACTTCGTCGACTACGAGGGGGCTATCTACCGTCGCTCCCGCCAGCACTTACTCCTTGTGAATGAGCCCGCTCCGCCTCCCGCGGATCCTTCTCACCCCCCCATCTCTTCTCGACCTCCCGTTGCCCCTCACGCCCCGTCTACACCTCGCATGCCACGCACCCTACCCTCACAACTGTCCGCCCGTTCCCCTGCCTCGCCTGCCAAGCCAGCATCGCCCGCAAAACCTCCCTCCCCTGCCAAGCCTGTTTCTCCACCCGCAGCCCCGCATTCTCCTCCGCCCGCCTCCCCTGCCCATCCCCCGGCTGCCGTCCCTTCTGTTCCCGACGATGAGGAGGAGGGCGGTTTACGCACCCGCTCTGGCCGGCTGGTCAGGCCGCCTGTCCGCTACGGGGAACTCGCATAGTATTGTACTGTTGCCGGTGCGGTTGGTGTTCGTAGCGTATGAGCCGTGGTCACTCTGTATAGTACCTGCCACGCTTTTGTTTCCAAGAGGAAGGATGTAGATCAGTGCATGTTCCTTTAACCATAGTGACCTCCCGTATTACTAACCACTCCCCATTGTCTCCAGTATAATTGTAGTGTCCCCACCTCTAGCTCGCTCTCTAGCTCCAGTGATGACCACGGACAGCTACAGCATAGTGATAAACAGTTACCTAAATAAATAGTTACAGTAAAAGACTTGTGTGTGCAGTAAGTCATTTTACAATCACGCCATGAGAACACCCTGGAATCTGGTATGAGTGTGGACAGCTTTCTGACTGTTTGGGCGGACAGAGACTGCAGAGAGAGTGACAGCAGTCAGTACAACTCTGGTCACATCATGGTGAAAGAGCATGTGTGTGGCCCGGATATTGAACTGATAGCTGTGGGTCTCCGCTTATGCTGTGTGCCCTAGGGATTCTCACATGCCACTGTGGTGGCTGTTTATGTTTAATCTTTATGTATTTTTGTATCTTGTTGCTTTTTTGGTATGACTGCATGGTAAATCAAATGTCACTGTACCTCGGTACACGTGGCAATAAAGGACCATTGAACCATTGAAGCCAGTCTTCATTCAGTTCAATTTACTAATTCATTATAAGTGACGTCAAGAAATGGCTGAGGGCACAGCTTATGTCAATGGCAACGTGACTGTTAGGGAGAACGTAAACAAATCAAGCGGTAATTAGTCTTGAAATTAAAAACGCAGCAGCATGACTAAGTACCACTGTCTGAAGAGAGCTGGCTACTGTCCTGCAGCAGGAGGCTGCTCAAGAACAAGAGATTATAAACTTACCATGAGGAATTCTTGTACACACAGGCAAAATGTAATCAATGGAGTTATGTTAAATGGCTTACATCAAACCAAGCATCAGGCATGTACAGCTCAGTTATAACATCAAGTGCTGGAGGAACTCAGCAGGTGAGGAAATAGACAGCAAACATTTCGGGTCAGGACCTTCCTTCAGACTGATGGAGTAGGGGAGAGAAAGCTGGAAAAGAGAGTTGGGATGAGGCAAAACCTGTCATGTGATAGATGTAAGATAGCATCTCTGGAGAGAAGGAATGACAGATGTTTTGGGTCGAGACCCTTCCTCAGACTTCAGACTCCATGTCTGAAGAAGGGTCTTGACCCGAAATGTCAGCCATTCCTTCTCTCCAGAAACTCCGCCTGCCCCGCTGAGTTACTCCAGCTTTTTGTGTCTAACTTTTGTTTAAACCAGCATCTGCAGTTCCTTCCTACATAAGTGATGTATATATACAGGTGAGGGGGGTGGGATGACTGACAGATGGTTGGAGCTGTGACAAAGGCTAGAGGTGAAATGGAGACAAATGGGTGTCAGATGGGGAAAGAAGAGGTGGAGTGAAATGTAAAGCCAAAAGGGAGGGATATCGATGGAAGGGGACAGGGAGGAGGGGAAGGAAGGAATAAAAGGAAATATAGGACTAGAAGGTGGGAGAGAAACACATGTTGGGAAAAAGGAGCAGGATGACTGTGATCCTGCTCTTTTATCCCCCACCATATGCTCCTCCCCCATCCTACATTTCCTTTTCCTCTCTTTTCCTTCCTCCCGGTTCATTTCCACTCACACCCCACCTTTCACAATTATATTATCTCATGAAAGACATTTAAATATTCTGAGTTGTCTTGATAGTTGAGATAGTTGAGTTAATACATTTTATGTGCAAACCAGTGTTACCTGTGACATCTTGGGCCAGAAGACCCTTCAAGAGTTTGTGGAACTGTTGGCCAGAACCCAGCCCCTCAATGTCTTGCAACAGCAGGACATTAGATTGTTATCTTCCCCACAGAGCTCTCGCATTGCAATTATGTAATTCAACACAAGCATTTGTCTACACTCAAAATATTAAAGTAAATTATTTTGTTGTAACTTTCAAAACTCCATTTACTCAGTTACTATTAATTTTGTACTTAAGAGTGTAAAACCTCCATGTAATCTGAATTCAGAGGGTTTCTACTGAGAGATTGTCCCAGTTATGGGGAAGGATAGCAATCTAATGTCCTGCTATTGCAAGACATTGAGGGGCTGGGTTCTGGACAACAGTTCCACAAATACTTGAAGGGGTTTCGGGCCCAAGATGTCACAGGTAACACTGGTTTGTATATAAAGTGTATTAACTTGGTTTGTACATAGAATGTTTTAATTTGCTGATACTACTAATGTATAGTTTTGACAACACTATGAATGTAACAAAGTCATGCACTATTTTTATATTTCTTGCAGGTACTTTTTCAGTCTGCATGTGATTCGTTCAAACACAAAATAGAATTGAGACAATATCTCAGCTGTAGTACTTAGCTCCAGATCGCTGCTCCAGTACGGTAAAGATGCAACACTTGCATGTCCTAACAATATGGGAAATTAATCAGGTGCCCTGATCACAAAAGCATCAGCTTAATTGTTTCCTAATTGGGCAACTCCAAATGATCTGCAAAATGATGCAATGTGCTTGTAACGTGGCGGAAACACTATTTCCTATAACATATTTACTTAAGAGTAATTTTCTATTGCCAGGCCACTTGTCTCCACACCTCATCACATTCTTACTTAACAGATGGACTAAAGACCTGAGTTGCAGAGATGAGATGAAAGTCCCATGGATCTCCCTGGATGCATGCAGTTCCAATAGGCATCAATCACACCATGTCACGTTGAACAAATCAGCTTGACTGACAAGCACCTGATGTACCATTCCAATTATTATTTCTAAAACATCCTGGTGTTACACACCTTGGCTATTCTGACAACATAAAATGATACAGCACAGGTGCAGGCCCTTCAGTCCTCAATATCTGTACCAAATATGATGTCAAGTTAAAGTAATCTCCCCTGCCTGCGTGTAACGCATTCCTTTCCATTCCCTGCATATCCCTGTGCTTATCTAAAAGCCTCTTAAATGTCACTATTGTATTTACTTCCACCACCACTTCTAACAACACATTCAAGGAAGCCACCACTCTCTGTGTAAAAAATGTGTTGCACACAACTTCTTTAAACCTTTCATTTCTGACCTGGGGTAAATGTTTGTCTTGGGTGGAAACTTCTCAAACCCATGATCTCCACCATCAAGTAAGATCAGGCAACAATCACATGTACAAACCTCACTATCTTAAATGCATACCCTCTAGACCTAGAATAAATAACAGTTCCTATATTTCACTTTAGTTTGGAGATAAAATATGGAAACAGGCTCTTTGACCCATCAAGTCCACGCCAACTATGATCATCTTTTAATAGTAGTTCTATGTTATTCCAGTTTCTCATCAACTCTCTACACCAAAGGGGAAATTTACAGAGGCCAATTAACCAACAGGCCTGCATGTCTTTGCAATGTTGGAAGAAACCAGAGCACCCAAAAAATGCCACATGATCACAAGTAGAACGTGCAAACTTCATACAAATAGCACCCAAGTCATAGAGTCGTAGAGTCATAGAGTCATAGATACAGTGAAAACAGCCCCTTTGGCCCAACTTGCCCACATCGGCCAATATGTCCCAGCTACTCTAGTCCCACCTGCCAGCATTTGGTCTATATCCCTCCAAACCTGTCCTGTCTAAACCACGTACCTGTCTAAATGCTTCTTAAAAGTTGGGATAATCCCAACCTCAACTATCTCCTCTGGCAGCTTGTTCCATACACCCACCACCCTTTGTGTGAAAATGTTACCGCTCAGATTCCTATTAAATCTTTTTCCCTTCATCTTCCAGGTCAGGATTGAACCTGGTTCTCTGGCTCTATCAGCTGTACCACTGCCACTCGATCAACTACGCAGCAGCACTGAGTTAGTGCTTTCACTAGAAGGACTGGTGACTCCCCTGCATGCTTCTAGGGAAATTAGGGACGGGCGTAAACACTGGCCATGCCATGGTTGGCTTGAATCGGCCCGTTCGTAGGACCTTTCATCGCCCAGCACAGCTCGACCACGGGATCTCCAATCGGCCGGCCAGGGGTTCAATATCGGGAGCCTCAATCGCCTTGACATAGCAGTTTGACTGCCTGACCGCGGGAGAAGAAGCAAAGAAGAGATAAGACATTTTTTACCTTCCATCACAGTGAGGAGGTGCCTGGAGGAGAGTCACTATGATGGATGTTTATGTTAAATTTATGTATTTGTGTGTTTAGGTTGCTTTTTATTGTTACGACTGTATGGTAACGACATTTCGTTCAAATTCTCTTTTTGAATGACAGATAAATTCAATTCAATTGCCCACACCATAGAAAATTAATTAAAATAATTGTTGGGCATCAGGAAAGAGTGTTTGTCTCAAAGCTTTATCTTTGTTGGTTAATTTATTTATTAACAAAACAATGTAAAGAAGAATGTAATGAAACTACAAACATCAACGGATTATTTGTGTAGAGCATCATGAAAACCCAGCTATTAAGCAAAAGGCTTAGTACAAGTAATGTGGGTACAACTGTTTTATCACATTAACTATCTATGAGGAAAACTTTTTTCACACAGAGAGTGGTGAATCTCTGGAATTCTCTGCCGCAGAAGGTAGTTGAGGCTAGTTCATTGGCTATATTTAAGAGGGAGTTAGATGTGGCCCTTGTGGCTAAAGGGATCAGGGGGTATGGAAAGAAGGCAGGTACAGGATACCAAGTTGGATGATCAGCCATGATCATTTTGAATGGTGGTGCAGGCTCGAAGGGCCGAATGGCCTACTCATGCATCTATTTTCTATGTTTCTATGTTTCTATCACAAGGTCAAAAGGCTTTCATTACCTCAAAAGTACACAAAGCCAGCAACATTCTGAGGTCTTGATTAATCACTTCCTATAATATTGCAAATTAGCTCTTATGATATAACCCATCATAATAAAATAGCAGAACCCATATCCTGGAATCACACTGTTTCTAAATGAAGAAAAACTTCACAGATAATAATAGTTTCTTATAATAATTTCAAATGTTCAATGTACAAAGGATGAATAGTATTCAAAGTAACTTTGAGTCTTGTCCCACAAAAGTAATTGAATAGGTATCAGGGCTAATTTGCTATCCAGCATGCCAAGCCATCCATGGAAATGCATTAAGCTTACAGCAGCCACCAAAACAAATTAACATGCTGTATGAGCGCAGGAACGGCCAGAAGACTTCCATGACTTATGACCATGTCTGCCAAGACTGTCAAATCTACAATCTGGCATGAAAATGAAAGGTTGAATAGATAAAATACTTTAGAAGTTCTCACAATATAATTCTGCAATTTATGTACAGAATGGTAAACTTTCACATAGTCTGAGCACAATTGAATACTAAATGGCAATGTCTTTTAAAAGCAAGTTGGAATTATGTAACATATGGTGAATATTACAAATATTTACTAGATAACCGGGGAAAATTAAACAGGGATCAAGGCAGAAATAATCAATGATTGTGGATGAAATTGAACCTTAATTGAAGCTGATGAGACCCAAATCCAAAAGTATGTGTAGATCTGAGGCAAGAGCTGCCAACCAGCATGGCTAAGGGTTGTGAGCCAGTCTTGTCTGCAACTCCTTTGGGGCAAAGAGAATATGTGCCTACCCAGGTTAAACAAACAAATCTTCAGCCTTATCCTGCTAGATCATGGCATGGGCATATGCTCCCATCAGTGCACTGTGGTTCTCTAGAATTATGGCCCGGTTTATAATGATCACTTCAACCAAAATGGGACTGGGTGCTGCTTCTTCAATTCTCCACCCCATCATTAGTCACATCCACCACCCCATCATTAGTCACATCCACCCTCCCTCTTTCTTTTCAACCAGAGACCAGAGCATCTGTTGCCCCACTTCCACCACATATTGTGAATTCAACCATGCAACCCCATCCACTAATGTCTATTGCATGCAGCATGCAGTTTAATTTCAATAAATCTTAATACAAAAGTGGAGCCAAACTGATTCTTCCCAACTCTCCATGATCTGATGCACTGGTGGACTAGCTTGGACAAAGAAGTTGCAACTCTCACTTTAGGTTGATGGTTAGGTTTTGGTTTATTATTATTATTATTATTATTATTAGTAGTAGTAGTAGTAGTAGTAGTAGTAGTAGTAGTAGTAGGAGTAGTAGTAGTAGTAGTAGTAATAGTAGTAGTAGTAGTAGTAGCAGTAATATTAATATTAATAATTATTAGTACTATTATTACAATCACATGTATAATCACATGTACAGTGAAAAGCTTTGCTTTGCACATTATTCCAACAAAATCTGATACTATACATCAAGTCAAATTCAAGTACAATAGGTAGAGCAAAGAGAAAGATAATGAATGCAGAATATAGTTCACAGCGTGGTCGAATAATAGTTCCAGCCAAAGTCCAGTATCTACAATGAGGTTAGGTGAAAATACTGGACAAACTCAGCGGGGAAGGCAGCATCTATGGAGAGAAGGAATAGGCAACGTTTTGGGTCGAGACTCTTCTTCAGACTGATGTCAGGGGTGGTGGGTGGGAAAAAGAAAGGAAGAGGCAGAGAAAGCAGGCTTGTGGGAGAGCTGGGAAGGGGAGGGGAAGGAGGGAGAAAGCAAGAACTATCTGAAATTGGAGAAGTCAATGTCAGGACTGTCAGGTTTGTGAATTTTGGGGAGAAGATAAAATTGGGCCATGTGGGGTTGGGGAACGATGGGGTTGGAGACTTGGGGGGGCAGGAAGCTGGAAAATATGGTTGGTTGGTGAATCGAAACTGTACCTTAGCTTACAAAATGACCATTCAGACATCTGATATCAATGGGGAAAAAGCTGTTCCTGAGTCTGGTGGTGTGCACTTTCAAGATTCTGCATCTTTTACTCCATGGGAGCAGGGAGAAGAGGGAAAGATTGGGATGATAAAGATTGATTATGTTGGCTGCTTTCCCAAAGTAGCATGATGCAGATCAAGACCTGCAATTTCTTGAGATCTTGGGTCGAACAGTATCCCAAGCAAGCTGTGGTGCAACCCGACAGTATGCTTTTTATGGTGCATCTGGGGAGGTTGGTAAGAGTTGTTGGAGACATAATGAACATCTGCTGAGGAAGTAGAGGCGTTGGTGTGCTCATTTTGACTGTAGATTCAACGTGGTTTGGCTCCAAATGACTTTTAGTGATACTTGAGCCAAGGAACCTGAGGCTCCCAACCATTTCCAATTTGGAACCATCGATGCTAATGGGGCTAGTACTCCGCTATGTTTCCTGTAGTCGAGAACTAGCTTCTTTGTTTTGCTGACATTGCGGGAAACCCTTTGCTGTCCTGACACCACAGCTACCCACTCTCTGAGTAAAGAAGTTCCCCCTCATGTTACCCCTAAACTTCTGGTCCCTATTCTCTGTCCCTTCCCATCTCCTCATTTTACAAAGCTCTCTCTCTCCTTCCTTCACTCCATCTTGTCATTGTTCCTGATCATTTTGGCCCACTTGCTCAAGGTATGGCGTGTCAAATGGAGAGATTGAAGACAAGACCACAATGAAATCAGCAAGAACAGATACACTATTTTATTGAGCTCACTTTTATTCAAATAAGATTTATGTTACACACCATAATATATACTGAGAAACTCGTGGACAACTGATCAGGTGTGGCCTTATTTTGCAATGGTCGGTCAGTCCATCCACAGTTTCCTTTCAAAAGGTGCTTCAAAAATTCTGGAACAACCCGTTGATTTATCTAATTTTAGACCATTTCCTGAGCCTTTCTGACTGATGATATAAAGAGAGCAGGTATGATCTCTGTAAAACATTATTGATTGTTAAGCTGATCGTAGTCTGTCTGCAGCCATGAACTAATCAGAGACCATTCACAGCTGCTCTTCAGTCTGGTTGTCTCCTTTCCACAACCTATTTTCAATTGATTTTGACAATTGCAAATGTTGACATGGCTGTTGTAGGTTCCTTTTTTGTTCATTTTACAAAGTTAAAGCATTGCCGGTTATATTTACTTTTACCTGCACCTTCAGGTTCGTGCAAATGAAGCCATGATCAACCAATTGAATTATTTTATGAATGAAAGCAGATGACATCCATTATTTTATTATTTCCTAGATTTCCGTTGTTTATTGTAAACAATATGTTGCTTAACGTATAGCTCATTAAGCAGCAGTGCTTGAGTGCTGATGAGATCATGCATTTGTAGCTAACCCTCCTAATTTTTATAATGTATGTATAATTCTTGTTTAAATTCATTGCTATATTGTGGTGGAAAGGCCTTATATACACCAAACAGCTTTTAAAGGTGCTTCTGATTAAATGTGACTGGCACATTTTTCAAAATGACAGCAACAAATGAACAGTTATAGGACAGTCTCTTTTTTGGAATGTAATTCTGTGGATCCTAAACCCATTGGCTATGATGGTGGTGTAGTGGCTGAATTACTAGACTGGTAACGCAAAGGGTTGGACCAAGATGCAGAGGCATGCACAAAATGCAAAGCAGCTGAAGTATGTAATTCCAGATAATAAGATAACTTGCCTCAGTAATAAAATCGGAAATCTTTCTATCTGGTTTGCAAATGTCCTTCACAACGAAGAAGTCATCCTTACCTGATCAACTCTGCACTGAAACAGCCTTGCACACCACTTAGATGTATCGTAAACCTTGCATTAAAATGCCCATCAAGAATCTCCACCCCTCAGGGAATGCCGTCCATTTGCTGTTACCTTCGGGCAGAAGGTACAAAAGCCTAAATTCCCAAACCACAGCTACTTGTCTGCAACCATAAGGTTCTTGAACAAACCTGCACACCCTAATTCCATTTCAGCAACAGAATGTTACGGACCATTCTTTCACTGCCATGGAATTGTTTACTAATTGTGTTTTGCACTGATGTCTTGTTTTTGCACAGTCATCATCTTTTCACTGTTTAGTAGATTTTTGTGTAACATACATATAATTGATGTATATTTTATGTTTCATGTTTTGTCTGAGACTTTGTCCCTTGCTGCAGACAAGATTTTTAAAGATACCTGGATCTCACCGTAATTGTGCAGGTGCAAATAAATGTGACTTTACTTGACTTGAACAATTACAACCATCACTTCAACCTCAATGATGGGGAAGCATTTGGAGACGGATGGAATTAATAGCTAATTGGAAAAATTGAGACACTGAAAGAGCTAATAACGATCTATTGGAGGCAAATAATGTATAGACCAATGTGATAGAACCTTCAGGTGCATGAATACTGACAAACGCCTGCATCAGAGCTACCTTGTTATTTGGGTGTTAATTTGTTACTTTGATGGTGTTGTCATACAGTAGGCATCCAGAAGAAAAGCTTATATTTACATAAACAAATATTTCAGGATTTCCGTTCCAATATTGATAATGGATTCTTCCTTATACCTTGGCATAGGAATGGACTCAATTTTTGATTCATCTTGAGTTATGAATTCTTCCTGAAGGCATATGGCTCTCACAGTCGCATTCAGAGGTAGATTCAGATCAGTTTATTGTCATCCATGTGTAGGAAGGAACTACAAATGTTGGTTTAAACTGAAGACAGACTCAAAAAGCTGGAGTAACTCAACAGGTCAGACAGCAGCTCCGGAGAAAAGGAATATGTGACATTTTGGGTCGCGACCCTTCTGAAGACCTGAAACATTGCCTATTCCTTTTCTCTTTGTCTGACCCGCTGAGTTGCTCCAGCTTTTTGTGACTTATTGACATACAGACCAGAGTGCTATGATTACTTTTGCCACATGAAGCTTACAGAGCAAATGGTATATATGCGGTAATTATAAATACAATAATAAATACAATGATGAGTGCAAAATGTCAGAATGATGCAAGATAGTAATGAAAAAGCAGAAAAATACAAATGAATACCAAAGTACACAATAATAGATTATCTGAATGAGGTATAGTATGTGGTAGTGCCTCTGCAAAGGCGATGTGAAAGTTTGTGTCCGTAAGTTATAACGAGAGGTTGGATAGGATAGGATTTTTTTTTCTTTGGAGCATAAGAGCCAGAGGAATGAAGTTATTGAAGTATACAAGGGGCATGAATAAATTAAACACACATTCTTTTTCCCAGGGTTGTGGAATCTAAAAGGGTATAGGTTTAAGATAAGAAGGGAGAGAGTTAGATCCTGGGGGGAAATATTTTCACTCTGAAAGTAGTCTATGGGTTGAATGAGCTGTCAGAGAAACATCTGGAATTGAATGTAGGTACAACTTTCAAAAATAAAATTGGTGAAATACATGCATTGGAATAGGTCTACACATATATCTGCTCTTATATGGAGGTATATGGGCTAAATGCAGGTAAATAAGTAGTGCAGAATACCAATTTGGTCAGCATGAACAAGATGCTCCAAAGGGCCTCTTTCTGTGTTATATAGCTTTAACTGTGACTCCACAATGAATTGGGCAATAATAACCACGAGCAGAGCTGTTGCCATACCAGGTTGAGGTGCATCCCGCCAAAATACTTTCTTTGATGCATCTGCAGAAGTTTTGGAGAATCCTCATGGACATACCAATTCTTCTCAGACACCTAAGAAATTAGATACATTGATGAGTTGCATGAACACTGCATCATTGTGAAGTGACCAGGTTAGGTTGCTGCCTATATGGATGCCTAAGAACTTGAAGTCGTAAACCAATTCTACTTCAGCGTGATTGATGAAGATAGGGTTGCATTCATCCCCTTGTATTCCGAGATCAACAACCAACTATTTTGGCTTGCTGACATTAAAGGCTGGGTTTTTGTCCTGACACTGTACCACTAGGCTCTCAGTATCTTTCCTACGTCTCGTCTCATTCTTGCTGTGGATCCAGATAACAGCAGTGGTATTATCAACAAACTTAAAGATCAAGTTGGTTTTGTGCTTAACTTCATACAATCATGGGTGTACAAGAAGTAGAGCAATGGAGTGGGCATTCAACCCTGAGGGGCACCAGTGTTGAGGGTCCAGGTGGAGGAAATGTTGTGACCAATTCTAAGTGATTGAGGTTTGCTGTTCAAGAAGTCCCAAAACCAAATGTAGTTTTAGATTTTAACTATAGAGATACAATGTGGAAACAAGCCCTTTTGGCTCTCTGAGTCCACGCTGACTAACGATCGCCTGTACACACTATCACTCCTACACACTGGGAGTAAATTACAGAAGCCGATTAACTTACAAACCTGCACACCCATGGAATGGAGTAGATAACATCCTAGGGACAAGGTCCAGAGGTTTAGGGATGAGCCTATTCAGTATTATGGTGTTGAGGACTGAGCTGTTGGCAATGAATTGCATCCTAGTTGTACTTATTGTCAAGGTGATTCAGGGCTGAACTTAATGCAAGAGAAATGGAGTCTTCTATGCGAGCTGCAGGGAGCCCAGATTGTCTGGAAGACTGGTACACATTTGGGTCATTACCAATCTTTCAAAAGACATAATTCTGGTTGATGGTGCAGCTACTGGGTTGTAGTCATTATGCAGGTTGCTTTATGTTTCTTGGGGACTGGAATGGTTTCCCTGAAGCAGATGGGGGTAGTAGACTAACCAACGAGTGGTTGAATAATGACTACAATGACTGTGACCAATTGGGTAACACAAGATCTCAGAACCTATGCAGGGACTCTATCCAGGCCGACTACTTTCCGAGAGTTTACCCTTGTGAAAGCAGATTTGACTTCTGCCTCTGAAATGTACTGGAAAGAGTCGAGTGGGAAGGGTAGAGTTGTGGAAGATGCAAGTTTATACCAAAGATAAACACAATAAGATATAGTAACTCAGCGGGTCAGACAGAATATATGTGGACTTTAACACACTTATCAGGCATCAAGCTCATTAAGTAAAGATACATCGTTGTCAGAGATCACCCTTGACTTCAGCTTGTTTATGTTAAATTTATTGTGTATTGTGTTCTTTTTTTACTTGCATGGCTGTATGGTAACTAAAATATCACAGTACCAAAATCTGCATGTGACAATAAATGTGAACTGAACTTGACCTTGAATTAACCCATGATGGTATTCAGGCGCTTAACATTGATTGATTAAATTGAGCCGTGAGTTTATTTTGGAACTCTCTCTTGGCACCCTGATTGCCTTGTAAAGATCATACTAGGTCTTCTGCACAGTGCGATCTCGTCCTTCCTGAAAATCAATCTTCCCGTTCATTCAAGATTTTTGGTTAGGATAAACCCTTATTATCTATGTTGGAATGCATTTTTTGATGAAACCACTTATGACTTCTATAAGGCTATATGTAGTCCACCCCAAAGTGATGAGCATCGTGATTTCACAAGGTCACTTCCATCATCCTCTCTTGTTCTTGCTGAGTTAGAACCTTGTCCATTAACCTTCATTTCTCCTTCAATGCTGGATACAGCAGATGATAATAACTAAATGGATCACAACCAATACATGAATCACAATTCTTACCTGAGGATGTATCTTAATTGTATGCCTTGCCCTATTTTGTCCTCCCTTTTAGACAATACACAATAGACAATAGGTGCAGGAGTAGGCCATTCGGCCATTCGAGCCAGCACCACAATCAATGTGATCGTGGCCGATCATCCACAATCAGTACCCCGTTCCTGCCTTCTCCCCATATCCCCTGACTCTGCTATCTTTAAGAACCCTATCATGCTCTCTCCTGAAAGTATCCAGAGAACTGGCCTCCACCGCCCTCTGAGGCAGAGAATTCCGCAGACTCACAACTCTCTGTGTGAAAAAGTATTTCCTCATCTCCGTTCTAAATGCCTTTTGTTTCAATGCCACGATAGCCATCATATAACATTAAGTTTAAGAAAGAACTGCAGGTGCTGGAAAAATCAAAGGTAGACAAAAAGGCTGGTGAAACTCAGCGGGTGAGGTAGCATCTATATTTTGCTGAGTTTCTCCAGCATTTTTGTCTACCATCTTATAACATTAAGATCATTTAGCACCTTGTTTATTTTAGTCCAGACTTCAGTTTCAAGTAGATCAATACAATTTCTGAATTTGTTAATAGATTCCTCAAGTTTAAATTCAGCTGATAACATTTGGTTTGTTAATATTCTAGCTGTTGGATTAGAGTAAAACAATTTAACCCATGTACAGTACTTCTCTCCCAATTGAAATTTTTCCATCACTGAAAATAAATATGGCCATTCTACCTGGTCAGATGCTTTTTCAGCATCTAACGAAATAATTGCTAGATTTGCATTAGGAATTCTATTGGAGTATATAATATTGAATAGTCTTCTCAGATTATAAAATGAATAACGTTTTGGAATAAAACCTGTTTGGTCGGGGTGTATTAATTTGTTAATCACTAAGCTCAATCTATGAGGTAGAATTTGAGTTAATATTTTCTGATCAGTATTTAAAAGGGCTATTGCTCTATATGAACCTGGGTCTTCAAGGTCCTTATCTGTTTTTGGTATGAGTATGATTGTAGATTCATTTAGAGTTTCTGGGAGTTTCTGTTGAGTTTAAGCATATTTGTACAGTGTCTGTAGGCGTGGAGAAACCAGATCATAATTTTTTTAATAAAATTCAGAACTTAGACCATCAGGACCTGCAGCCTTTCCGTTTTTTAAAGATTTAATTGACTCTTCAATGTCTTTTATCGTAATTTCAGCACCTAGTGATTCTCTCTCTTTCTGATCTAAACCCACAAGCTTACATTTCTGTAGAAATGTTTCCATTCCTGCTGATTGTTCTGTCATTTTAGATGAGTACAATTTTTGATAGTATTGTAAAAATCTATCATTAATATCTTTAGGCAGTGTTAGTGTTTCTCCCTTGTCTGTTCTAATTTTGTAAATTGTTTTTTCCCCGTCCAGTTTACGAAGTTGTCGCGCTAATAGTTTTTGTGGTTTATCACCAAATTCAAAATTTAATTGTTTTGTATGTTGATAAAGTTTTATAACTTGGTCTGAATATATCTTGTTCAATTTATATTTCAGTACTGCAATTTTATTGTGTTTTATCATGGATGGTGCTGCTGCATTTTCTATGCCTAATTGCCTTATTTCCATTTCCAATTTTTGTTGTTTGGCCCTATTCTCTTTGTTAAGAAATGATTGAGAAGAGATTAATGCTCCTCGCACAAATGCTTTAAATGTTTCCCAAAGTAGGGAAGCTGAGATTTCAGGGCTCTCATTAACCTCAAAAAACATATTAATCTGTTTTACGAGGTATTCATTACATAACTTTTCTTTTAAGATTTGGGGATTAAGTCTCCATTGTGACTGTGTCTCTACCATTCTGTTTAGTTTAATCATAAATGTTAGTGGAGCATGGTCTGAGATTATGATATTATGATATTGCGAGTTATAGGTAAATGGGATAAGTTTTGAGTCTACTAAAAAATAATCTATCCTTGAGTAGGTTTTATGTACTGGTGAGTACAATGAATATTCTCGACCCGATGGGTTTTCAATTCTCCAAACATCCTTAATGTTGGTAGTATTAATATATGAGTTTAGAAATTCACTTGATTGGGATTTTAGTTTTCTTTGAGTTGATGATGTATCCAAGTAAGCATCCAATGTACAATTTAAGTCTCCACCGATTATTAAGTTTTGTTGTGTACATTCCATGATATTGTTAAGTATTCTCTTAAAAAACAGGGGGTTATCAAAATTTGGTCCATACACATTAAGGAGAGTCGCCTTTTTTGAGTATAACTCTCCTATTATTACAATATATCTGCCTTCAATATCTTCTATCGTTGATATATGTTTAAAGGGTATACCTTTACGAATTAATATTGCAACCCCTCTAGATTTATGTGAGAATGAGGAGTGGTACGCTTTATCAATCCATTTTGCTTTCAATCTTTGTTGTGCTTCCTTTTTCAGGTGTGTCTCCTGTAGAAATATTATATTTGTTTTCAATGATTTTAAATGAGCTAACACTTTGCCTCTCTTAATAGGTTCATTAATTCCCTTAACATTCCAACTACAGAATGTAATTCCTTCACCCCCAATTTTCCTATTCACGTCTTGCATCTTGTGATTAGAGTGGTTAGAGCAGATGGCTCAGCACACTCAACCCTACCTTATACTCGAACATCAGGTAGATGAATTTTAAGTCTTGTCTGTTTTCCATCCGAACATATCTTCCTAAATAAAATATGTAATTCCATTCCAAATACAAAATATAATATATTATAAGGTAAAAGAGGTAGTAAAAAATTGTATTAGTAATGTGTAAAAGGTTGAAAAAGAAAAAACTACAGCTAAGATTAGTGCAGTTAGTGATAGCCACCCTAAAGTGGCTAAGCATTTAAGGACATCCGTAGCTTTTGGTAAAAAAAAAATATTTACTGGCTCCCTACTTTCCTTAAAAGAAAAGTTTCAAATTTAGTGCAAGCAATTTATGGGGGGGGGGGGGGGGGAAAGGAAATAATGGTTATATTCCATTAATGATATAATTATTAGTCTCAAATTGAAATGTTAGTCTCGTATAACATAAACATTTGTCAAAGAATACTCAAAATCAAAGATATCAGAGAACCACTATACATTTTTAATTATAGAATACCTGGATCGCACTTTACTTATATTTCATACTTTTAGTTAATTCTTAGTTGATCCAGTTAGCAATAATTAGTATTAATTAGTATTCATGATTATTAATAGTTGTTAGAAATTAGTACTAAAATGTAAATATTATATATCAGTATCAAGATATTTGCCCAATTCTTGTTGCAGAATTTGGGCAGCTCTTAAATATAATAGTTTAGAGTTTAGAGTTCCATATCTTCTCTGCGGGATTACAATATCCAGGTAAGTGTTGAGTGTTGAATATTATTCAATCTTCGGTCTTATCCTCGATACTCTTGGCGAATTCAAGTGCTTCTGTGTGCTTGATGAAGAAGTGTTCCTTCTTCTTGTAGGTAACTCTTAATGTTGCGGGGTATAACAGTCCGTATCTCAAATTTTTTATGTTCTTCAGTATTCTTCTTGTTTCTGTAAACAGCGCTCTCTTCTTGGCAACTTCCACAGGATAATCTCTAAATATACTAATCTTATCACCTTCAAATACGAGATTTCTGCTTTGGACAATTTTCTTCATCATATCATCCAAAACATGGTCATATTGCACCTTCACTATCAGTTGTCTTGGAGGGGTGCCCTCCCTTGGGTGAAGTCTCGATACTCTGTGTGCTCGGGCAAGTAATGGTGCTTGATCCAGGTTCAAGACTTTTTTCAGTAACTCTGCAGCAAATTCGCAGAGGTCACGACTCCCCTCTCTGTCTTCCTGGACGCCCACGATTCTTAAATTCTGAAGCCTCTGTCATCCCCCCAAGTCAGTACATTTTTCAGTTATTTGATGCAATAACTTTGATAGGCGTTTGTTCTCGGCGATATGTTTTTTTGTAGTTTCGGTGCTTGTCTCAGCAATTTCCTCTAGTTCCTTTACAATCTCTTGGTGTTGATTTAATGTCTGGAGGATAGGTTCCAACTTAGAATCAAATCTAGATTCCATCAAATTCAGTTTATCATTTACTCCTTCAATATTTTGAGTCAGATTTTCTTCTACATTTAATTTCCAGTCTTCCAGAACTTCATGTACAGTAACTGTAACCTCTTCTTTAATTTGTTCTTTAATTTCATTTTTTAAAGATTTCAGCTCTTCCTTGAAGTTCTGTTTAAGATTTTTTAGTTCTTCCATTAAATTAGAGATTTCCTGTGCAAGAAAATGTTTTAATTCTTCCATTTCAGTCTTTTTCTTCTTTGAGATATCTTCTTGGGATGCTGTTAAAACTGAGGCCGAGGCTTCAGTTGGGCCTACCTCTTTAGCCCTGCCGGTTTTTCTCGCCTTGGGAGGGGGAGTATGCTGTGTCGACATACTGCCGGTGTCGCGCGCCTGATGACGTCACAAACTTACTGCAAAACAATCGGTGCCGTTTTCAGCAGGTAGGACCTGTCTTTTTCCCCCGTTTTTAGCTTTTTTTCCCCGGAGCTAGTTGGCGTGAGTCTCTCCTACTCCATAGCGCCACCGGAAGTATCTCTCTCTATTTAACCTCTCTAGAGGTTGTAGACAAGGATGTTCACTATCCCCACTATTATTTGCTCTTGCAATCGAACCCATAGCAGAAAGCGTTAGAACCCATACAGGAATATACGGATATAACACTAGAGAAACAAGGAATAAAATTTCCTTATATGCAGATGATGTACTATATATATTACAAAGTTAGAAACTAGTATTCCAAATCTATTAAATTTAATAACTCAATTTGGTCAGTTCTCAGGATATAGAATTAATTGGAATAAAAGTGAAATCATGCCAATAACAAAACTCAATCTACATACATTACAACAATCCCCTTTTAAAATAGTTAAAGATAAATTTAAATACTTAGGAATCTATGCAACTAAGACATATACCTCTTTATTTAAACTAAATTTTCCACCCTTACTGAATAAACTACACAAGAATATTCAATACTGGAAAACACTTCCCATTTCAATGCTTGGTAGAATTATTGCTATAAAAATGACCTTCTTACCGCAACTACTGTACCTATTTCAATTAATCCCGATATATATCCCAACAACTTTTTCAAAAAAGTCGACTCCATTGTTACAAGTTTTATCTGGGATTATAAGAATCATAGAATAAGTAAAAAACATGTATGTAAGTCAAAGAATTTCTGGCTGGAAGAAATGGATCAACAACCAGATTGGTTAAGGATGGAAAAGGAAGACTGTTTACCTTTTGAAATTTAACCGATCATATTTGCTACAACAAAACTGCACAAAAAAACCTATAGGAAAAACCCCATAATACATAGTGGAATACGAATTTGGAAACAATTAAAAAAAGTTTTAAAATTGAATAATATACCACTATGCCTTCCCATTGTAAATAATCCCTTATTCAAACCATCCTTTTTGGATAAGGGTTTCACACAATGGAAAAATTATGGAATTAAAAAGATTGGACATCTTTATGGGAAAGGCACTTTTCTTTCATTTCAGGAGTTACAACAGAATCATGGACTGCACTCAAATAATTTCTTCAGATATCTACAAATTAGAGATTATGTTAAATCTAACACACAAGTCTACAGGACTAGGGAACCAGAAATCCTTGATGAATGTTTGAACAAGCATCCTAACACTGAAAAATTAATAGCTTATATTTATAACACCCTCCTAAACAACGAGGTACCACCGACGGAACCATATAGACACACATGGGAAAATGAATTAGGTCATCCTATAACGAAAGATTTGTGGGACGAAAGTTTACAACATATACATCAATGTTCGTTAAATGCCAGACATGCTTTAATACAATTTAAAGTCTTACATAGATTACACTACTCTAAAATAAAACTAAATAGAATCTTCCCACAAATCTCTCCTATTTGTGATAAATGTCTACATCTAGATGCTAATTTAACACATACGTTTTGCAAATTGTATAAAACTTAAACATTTCTGGACTGATATTTTTGAAATAATTTCAGAAGTTATTAATACGAAACTGGATCCAAACTCAAAATTAATAATACTTGGAATATCAAAGCAAAGTTTAACACTCACAACAAGCCAAAGAAATTTCCTCGACTACAGTATAATAACCGGGAAAAAAAATTAATATTAATATTTTGGAAAGGCCCTACGACCCCCACAATTAAAATGTGGATTGTGGAAATGTCGGAGACCCTATATCTAGAAAGAATTAGACTTGTCTTAATGGACAAACAAGAACCTTTTGATAAAATATGGGCTCCATTCATTAATTATCTGACGGGATAGATTGGCCCAGCACGAAAACCCAACTGAAACTTGAACTCAGGATTAGATGAAAAGTCATACTTTATAATCTACGAACCTATCTCCAATGACCGTATTATGTAATCCATTCCACCTTTTTTGTTTTTTTTAATATTTGTAACTCTTTTTTCTCTCTTTCTCTCTTTTTCTATATAAAAAAACCCACTAGAAGTAATCGACAATTGAACATTTTAATAATGTATGACTGATGTATATGAAAAGTTTTTTTACTATAATATGTAACTATACTTTATAATATGACTACTTCTAATAAAAATATTTAATTAAAAAAATAAAATTAAAAAAATTCAGCAGTGGACAAGACATAGCGATGATCATATATTTTCCTTGGGGTATAGATTGTAGAATTTTGTGTCCTATCAGCGTGAGTTGAGAAATAACACGTTGAAGTCTGTTGCTTAAATGACCATGATGGTATACTTTCTATAGAAGTGTACAGTTTTTGCACCTATTTTGTTCACACAGAGAACATCCCCTTCAACCACATGAGATCACTTTACATACATAGCACAGAAGAGAAAATGGCTCACCATCACTCTTACATTTTCCATTGTGATGGAGGCCTTGGAATTACACCAATTGCACTCCTCATTTTCACACATGTGCCCTGTTGACCCATAATTCTACATTTAATCCCTTTCAGGATAAAGTTCAAGGCTTCTACTTGAAAGTAAGGTGAAATAGACAGCTCCACTTCAAATACCTACCACTCCCATAAATGTACAATTCTCTCTCATGTTCAGTCTCATTTTATTTCACTGAAACTACTTTTATTCACAAATAATAACATTCAGTTTTTATCATCAGCTTGCTGTATCCAGCAGTAAAGGAGAAATGAAAGTTAATGGACATAAATGGCCAATGCTCTTAACTTACAAGAACTTACTAACCTAATTATAACTGTTTCTTAGCAAAGTTTAAATTTGTATGAAGCAGAACTTCTAATTTGCATTTTACTTGACAAATCTTATTCTTCAGTTGGACTGCAAATTTGTAGTCAAGCGGACAAAAATAATCTTAATCTTATTATTTTCCATGTTACTGATGAAGCATCTGCATAATGTCTTGGATTTGGGCATTTGGAATAAAATTTAAATAGAATAAAATTTCAATAGAATTTCGCAATCTTGTGAGACAAAACTTGGAGGTTTGATAAATAGCAATGAAGATTGCAATAGATTGTAAGATGTCAAAGGCTGGCGGTATGGGTAGTCAAGTGGCAGATATAAAAGTGTGAAGTGACACATTATGGCAGAAAGAATGAGGAGACACAATGTAGAGTAAATGGCATCATTCTAAACGGTTCAAAGGCCGTGCTGAAAGAACATTGCTAGAGTCTATGGCACTTACTTTCAGAAATAGAGGTAAAGGAAAACAGAGTTGATGGTGAACATGAAATACAGCCTAAGCAACTAGAGAATTGAATCCAGAACTAGTTACTGTTCTATGGTATTTTATGAAGCTCCTGGAGTCATAGAGTCATACAATGTGGAAACAGGCCCTTCGGCCCAACTTGCCAACACCGGCCAACATATCCCAGCTACACTAACCCCATCTGTCTGCGTTTGGCCCATATCCCTCCAAACCTGTCCTATCCATGTACCCGTCTAACCGTTTTATAGACATTGGGATAGTCCCTGATTCAACTACCTCCTCTGGCAGCTTGTTCCATACACCCATCACCCTCACCCTTTGTGTGAAAAAGTTACCCCTCAGATTCCATTTAAATATTTTTCCTTCCATCTTGATGATGTTGAAAAGATTTATTCTACTGCTCTCAGGGAAGATGGATTGTAACTATTGGGTTAGACTGGAAAAGCTAAGTTTATTTTCATGAAGTAATGGGGGTTGTTGAAATTTGTCAGCGATGCAAAAAATCATGATGGGTTCAGATGGAATAAAGAATAGGAGATGGTTCATCAGCCAGGGAAGAGTGGCTATAATCTGGAACTCATTGTTTGTAAGGATGGTGAGTCATTAGAGCAGAGGCATTCAGATCATTCCATGGTGATAGGCCTGGGCATTTTGAAAATAATTAGCAGAGTTATGGGAAAGAGTAAGGGAATGAAGCTGACTGGATTGTTATACTAATCACTGGAACTAACTCAATGGGCCAAACCAATGTGTCTGCACCAACGGTCACCGTAGCAGATGTAAGATTGACCTTTCCGAGTGTGAATCCATGCAAAGCAACTGGCCCAGATGGAGTCACCAGCCGTGTTCTCAGGACTTGCATTGACCACCAGGCAGAAGTATCACAGACATCTTAACCAACCTCTCACTCCTTTATTCTGAGATGCTCTCCTGCTTCAAGATGACCACTATTATCCCGGTGTCAAAGAAAAGAAAGATGGTGTGAATGACTGCCATCCAGTGGCTCTGACATCCATCATCATGAAGTGTTTTGAGAGATAGATATATAGATATGCCATTTATTGTCACTATACATGTACAGTGAAACTGAAAGCTGCTCGTACTCAGTGCATACATACAATTTTACACAAAAAACAAGAAACAGAAAAACAAAACAGAAGGGAGATGGGGGGGGGGGGGAATAGGTGCACAAATGCTACGGCGCTACATACATATATACATATATACAGATGGAAGTCCGTGTTGGGCGGTGTAGTCAGTGCATGTGTGGATTTGAATTTATGGTAGATATAATTCTCGGGAAGCAGCTATTCCTGAGTCTGTTTGTCCTGGATTTGATGCACCTATAGCGCCTTCCAGAGGGCAGCAGGTCGAACAGTCCAAACGCAGGATGGGAGCTGTCTTTGGTGATCTTCTTTGCCCTGCTAAGGCAGCGGGAGGTGTAGATGTCCGTCAGGGAGTGGAGAGGGCCACCAATGATCCTCTGCGCTGGCCTGGTTACCCTCTGAAGCCTCTCCCTGTCTGCCATGGTGCAGCTGCCATACCATGCTGTAATGCAGTATGTCAGCAGGCTCTCGATGGACGAGCGGTAGAAGGTCAGCAGCAGGTTAGAGTCCAGGTTGTGCTTCCTGAGGACCCTCAGGAAGTGCAGCCGCTGCTGAGCCTTCTTGATGACCGCTGTCGTGTTGTCCGTCCAGGAGATGTCAGCCGCGATATGGACGCCGAGAAACCGGAAGGTGTTGACCCTCTCCACACACTCGCCGTTAATGTGTAGGGGGACTAAGTCGGTGCTGTGCCTCCTGAAGTCGACAATGAGCTCTTTTGTTTTCCTGGTGTTCAGAGCCAGATTGTTTTCTGAGCACCAGGTTGTCAACTTCAGGACTTCCTCTCTGTAGGCTGCCTCGTCTCCCTTTGAAATAAGTCCGACCAGACAGATGAAGGTGCACATTGACTCCAATGTGAAGGACTAGTGTAAGTGTGTGCGGGGATCACTGGTTGGTGCGGACTCGCCGAAGGGCCTGTTGCCACGCCATATCTCTAGAATAAGCTAAACTAAACTAAAATGGCCTTCCTCAGGGGCATTATGATTCCGGGATTCATTAATTCACTCATGGTATACAAGATCCACCAGCAACAGAAACATTAAGTGTTACATCAACAATTACAGGACCATTATTTGTCACAGAGCCCGACACAGAAATATGGCAGTGACGCAGGGCATGGTATTCACAAATGGTAGATGTTCACAAAGGCAAAAGACTGGATTAAAACACATTGGCCTAGATTTTGCCAGCAGAGTTATAAAAAATGGATACTGTCGCCAGGAAAGATTTTGCAACCTTTAGAGTAGAGACTTTCTCTAAACTATGGTCATAGGCATTGCCAAGTGACATTACAATCGTGGAACAAAACATCAATTTGTCCAAGAAATCTGATTCAAGAATCCTCATTTGAATTTGTAACCTCTAAACTAAAAAGAATAAAACATTTTGAATAAATTAGATTTAAGTAATGTACCTTCAACAAAATAAAGGTTACGAAAAAATTAACAACTTAGTTTTGCATTCAAAACCTTATTGACATTTTTAGGGAGAGCCAGGCATGTACACAGGGGCAGGAATTTAAATTTGCTGGTTTCTAGAGGAGGATATATTTACATTCATAAATAGATCGAGCTCAGTTTCACTATAGTAAACCTAGACTGAAGCCTCCCATTCCTGGAAGAAAACTTGATGTAAAACGAACAATCTATGGCAACGTGCAAATGCTCCTTCATATGTAAAATTAAATTGAGATTTCCATTAGATTAGGTTCTTGATTTGAAAGAAGGAAGACAACTGTTTAATGACTATTGCGATAAGTAAGCATGAAAGTAAACAATAATATTCCTTGCCCCGTTTTCAAAATTATCTTTCATTGTAGGGGCTTATTGTAGGGGCTGCCTCATACTGGGCTTTGATTTCACTGGTATTTGTAGTTCCCGAGTACCTACGATGCCAACTGAATGGCATTTTCTGTCCAGCCAATGAGTGGTGGCAGGTTACATTTCATCCTCATATCACCTGTCATCCATAATAATATCATAAAGAGTTGAATTAGGCCATTTGGCCCATCTATTCTACTCCGCAATTCAATCGTGGCTGATCTTTTTCTCCCTCCAAACCTAATTTTCCTGCCTTCTTCCCATAACATCTGACACCCGTACTAATCAAGAATCTATCTATCTCTGCCTTATACATATATCAATTGACTTGGCCTCCACAGCCTTCTGTGGCAAAGAATTCTACAGATTCACCACCCTCTGACTAAAGAAATTGCTCAAAATCTCCTTCCTAAAAGAATGTCCTTTAATACTGAGGCTATGACCTCTAGTCCTAGACTCTCTCACTAGTGAAAACATCCTCTACACATCCACTCTTTTCAGGCCTTTCACTATTCTGTACGTTTCAATGAGGTCCCCCCTCATTCTTCTAATCTCCTGCGAGTTCAGGCCGTCAAACGATTATCATATTTTAACCTAATCATTCCTGGGATTATTCTTGTAAACCACCTCTGGAGCCTCTCCAGAGCCAGCACATCCTTCCTCAGATATGGTGCTCAAAATTGCTCACAATATTCCAAATGCGGCCTGACCAGCGCCTTATAGAGCCTCAGCATTACATCCTTGTTTTTGTATACAAACCCTCTTGAATTAAATGCTAGCATTCATGTGTTTTTTTTTTCAGTATGGAAATGTGTAGCAATGAAGTCAAGCTACACAACTTAACACTGAACCAGGACATTAATGGGAGTACCAATTGGAGGAACAGCACCTCATATTCCGCCTGGGCAGCTTGCATCCTGATGGCATGAATGTTGAATTCTCCCAATTTTGCTAGCCCTTGCTGTCTCCTCCCCTTCCTTAACCCTCGAGCTGTCTCCTCCCATCCCCCCGCCCTTGGGCTCTTCCTCCTCCCCTTTTTCCTTCCTTCCCCCCTCCCACCTCCCATCAGTCTGAGGAACGGTTTCGGCCCGAAACGTCGCCTATTTTCTTCGCTCCATAGATGCTGCTGCACCCGCTGAGTTTCTCCAGCAATTTTGTGTACCTTCGATCTTCCAGCATCTGCAGTTCCTTCTTGAACACATTAATGGGAGCATTTTGTTTCCCCTTCAGCAACATGGCAAGATGGCAACATCATTGTAAATTGTCTCTGCACCCATTCCAGCATAACAACATCTTTCCTATAACAGGGTGACCACAACTGAACACAATGCTCTAAACGTGGCCTCACCAATGGATTAGAAATCATGGTGGTGTTTTTGTTTCAATGGTAAGAATAGTTCTTTTTTGCAGCATGTATCCATGAATGCTTTGGGCTGTGTACAATGTAAATGTAGCTGCATGGAGTTTAATTATATTTTTGTTCAACCCAATGGAATGTAGAAATTACTTATAGTATGAAAGAACGGAGTTTGGTAATTGTAGTTTTTTTTTAATGTACCATTTTCTGAATTATTAAATTCTTCATGTGATGCTCATTGAAAACAATGATCTGATGTACAAATTGGAATGCAATAAGATTAATAGGGATTATTTCTAACATATCCATTTATTCAAAGGGCAGCCTCTTCACAAACATTTGAGTGCCATGCCAAAATATTGCAGTTGTTCTCATTCCTTGGTTTATCCAACTGTCATTCTTCCAGTTCATTCTTTCCTTTGTGTAGAAAAGATAGACAATGTGTCACAATTTGTATGCTACTCTCTAATCCCACGCTTCATTTCCACCACTGTGTAATAGAATTGATTATTAGGTCTTCTACTTGCACCACAAGAGAAATAATGGGCGTCAGGTTTATTTTAGTCAAGAGCAAATTCTGTTTGTTGAAATCCTGGCAGTAATTTTGCTCGAAGATCAACCTCTGTCTTTTATAGAACACTGTAAGCTTTCAGTTTCAAAACATCATTTAATGAGTTTGACATAAGGAACACAAATTTAAAATATATGGCTATAAATTCACCCTGTCTATTAACTTAGTCCACAGTCCACTAGTGAGGATTTGTTATAATGATAAATTCACCCTGTCTATTACCTTAGTCCACTAGTGGGTATCTGTTATTATGATAAATGTTTTCATTCTGTCAAGAAATGTGTTGGAGTTGTGTTAAATTGGTTCAGGGATGTTAACTCTAGTGCATCCTTATTACATAAACCCGTTTCTCCCAGATTTGAAGACCAGGAGTGCTACAAATTAGCACTGATCTGCAGCATGTCCTTGCATTGCAGGGTTACAGCCAAATCTTTTGACTTACAACAATGATGTTTTCTTGCTAGGATACATTGCTGCATGCTGCAGCATTTATCATCATTATGTTTAGTCTTTGCGGTTGGTGGTCATTAAGAGTGCAAAATGAAACACTTCACTCTTCCATCTCATTGTCAGTTCCATCAAGCACCTTGAATATGGAAGCAGACAGGCAATGTTGGAAGATCAATGTTTGTGAACACAGATCTTCATCATTGAAGTAAAACGTTTCTCTGGAGTGTAGTACAGTTAACTTTTAAGAGGCAAGCATATTTTTCCTGTGCTAAATTATTGCAATTTATCAACTCTGCCATTTCATAGTTACTAAAACACCAAAGAATAGTCACATTGCAAATGTTATTACTTGAACGTTAGAACCATGCTGTGAATTTATTGGATTATTGAAAGGTATGAGGGAAACATGCCCAAACAATGTACCAATAGCACGGGGTGAGACTTGGCAATGTTATCATGAATATCTTTTCAGTAAATGGGTGAAATTATATAATTTTCTACTCTTCAATAAACAAAATTTAAAATAATTAATAACTTTATAGTGTAGTACGCAGCAAATAATAAAGGTTGAATTATACTATCCAGTTAACGTGTTATAATTCTGATTTTGGTGTCCTAATTTTCACTTTGGTTGTACTGATTAATTTAAGCATTTTCTTTGTGATGATGCCAATGATTATTCATATTTTTTAGGGTATTTATTGCACAATAATGAAATTCATCATTCATGGTGGAAAAGAATCACCATATTGGTGGTGGTTGTTGTTATACATATTTCATGCGTAGGGTGGAATTGCAGATGCTGGTTTACACTGAAGATAGACATAAAATGCTGGTGTAACTCTGCGGGACAGGCAGCATCTCTGGAGAGAAGGAATAGGTGAAGTTTTGGGTCAACCGAAACATCACACATTCCTTCTCTCTAGATATTCTGCCTGTCCAACTGAGTTACATCAGCATTTTGTCCCCTGTCTACATATTTCATGCTATTGGTAAATATACATTGACTGAATGTAAGGTCCAAAATATCTGCATAAAAATGGTGTTTTAAATTGAGATTGCAAGCTGCAACTACAGGTATGGTATAGGTTAAGAACAAAATAACCAATACCTATCTACATTAACCAATAATTTCTCCCTTTCCCCCTCACAATCAGTCTTTACTTCCATCAACATTCCTCCCTCTAGCTTCACAATCCACAACTCTTCAATCCTTTTATTTCACTCCTTCTGCCTTTTTCATCTCTGGCCCTTGTCCAAATCTGCCTATCACACCCCCAATCCCCCGCACCTGCTCTCCCACCCGTATTATCACCAAGGCTTTGTCCTGAACCTCCTCTCTTCCAGCTTTCTTCCCCACTTCCGGACACCACGCTCAACCGCAAGAAGGGTTCCAACCGAAATTGTTACCTATCCATGCTCTCCAGAGATGCTACCCGATCCACTGAGCTACTCCCGCACTTTCTGTATTTTTTTTTTAAACCAGTATCTACAGTTCCTTGTTTCAACATTTATCTATTGCCTTTTAGGAATATCTTAATGCACATTCCAACCAATGGATTATTTTTGAACATGGTCACAGTTTTGCTAAGGCTGTACAATGGAGCTGCAGAAACCCAAAATAGAGCTGCAGAAACACAAAATGAAAATTAACCAAGCAATATGATTTTGGAGGCACAAAACCAGACGAACTAGCAATTCATCTTGCACCTTCAGTCTTTTCATTTTTGGCCTTTGTCCAACCATCTATCTATCAAAGAACTCCATCACCTATATCGGCCTATTACCCAAAGATAGACACAAAAAGCTGGAGTAACTCAGCGGGTCAGACAACATCTTTGATGAAAAGGAATAGGTGATGGTTCGGGCTGAAACCCTTCTTCAGACCTATTACCTGTCAGGCATTGGCCTGCCATTCTCTCTTCCAGCTTTTCTCTGCCCCACTCCTCCCCCCCACAATCAGTCTGAAAAAGGTCCCAACCAGACATGTCACCTCTCCATGTTCTCCAGAGGAGTTGCCTGACCCACTGTGTTACTCCAGCACTTTATGTCTTATGATGTTTTCTCTACTCTTTTTAGATTTAGTACACAAACTCCCAATGATAACAGCAACAAAGCCTTTTTCACAATAGTCTACTGTTTTTATGGGAAAAATGTGGTTAAAATGATTTATCCAACGTAGGAAAACTGGGAATTTTATTCAATTATTTAATATTTTACTTCACATATAATAACAATTTACAATTAAATAAGGACCTTGATATCTTGAGACAGATTCTCAAGAAATTTCACAGATCAAATCAGTACTTTCAAATTAAATTTGTTCCAAGTTTTATGAAAACAGATAACTTAATGAGAAAATTGTGAATCAGTGAACAGAAGGTGGACTGGAATTTTGGATTCCCAACAAACTATATCATGCCAAGAGTGAAAGAATCAGAAACACCATCAAGTTCTGCAGAAGTATCAGGGGAATTTCCCAGTAAAACAGAGCTAATTGTGCATAGTTGCATTAAAATGTTGCAGTTGAACTCAAGCTTATTTACTTGCAACAGTGAGGGCACCGAGCACAACTGACAGGGGATTTCATCATGGCTGTCTGGAGCATTGCATTTAATAGATCCATTGAAATTAGTAAGGTGAAAGTGTCCATTAAATTAAGAGGCTGAAATGCCTTTTTTTGCCTGCCTGTGTTCCGCAAGGCAATTTAAGGACACAGTGTGCAAACATCGCAACGGTTCATTAGCAATCTTACAAGTGATTTGGGGGGAGGGGGAAGGAAGACTAAATAGTTGGCAGCAACAGCAATAACAGCTGTTTTGTCCACAATGTGTGTTATCCACAGTGTTCACTTTAACTACAGCTGAAAGTGTCCAACTAAGTAACATAATTAGGATTTTTGAAATTGCTGGTTAATCAAGTTTACAGTTTCCAACTGAAAAAACCCCAGCTGTGTGGTGCCTTGCTTTTGCAATTTCTATGCACTTACAGGGTTTTGAGTTGGGAATCATAGATCAGAAAAGGGTTTGACTTCATTTTTAGCCTGCAACTTCACCATTTACAATTCACACTCTCTCCTAAATTATCTAAATTCTATGTTTCCTCTTGGAGATGTTTCTGACTATAGCAGACGATCAATTCACAGTCCAATAAACAAGATCATTAACCAATAGTACAGACTGTATTTAATTATCAAGAAACAAGCTGCACACAATATATATCAGAGAGTTTTAAATGTACCATTTGGAAGAAATTGATGTGTTTGCAATTAGTGGAACCTTGTGGATGTGGTTTTTTTGTATCAAACACCTGAGCATAATGTTGATGGGAATGTACAGAGAATTTCATGAATATTTATGGCTTGTACAAATAGAGATACTTATTGACAAACATTTCCCAACATCTCTCAAGTGCATTGTTCTTATCAATAAAATTGATATTCTATGGCGTGCCAATAGGGCTTTGAATAATGGTAAGTAAACAAGACAGGATTCCTTTCACTCATCACATTCTGTAACTTGATTTTACACTTCGACCCATCTTGCCATTGAAATAGAATCATAAAATCAAACCAAATTTACAAAACCAAACCAGTGACTGTGTTGGTTGAGAAAAAACCACCAGCATAATCCCAACTTCTGGTACTTCTTCTGAGTCCCTGCTGCTCACGGGTCTTCAAATAGATTTTGAGCGCGTTTTAAACGTGATGGTGATTTCTGCCTTTTGATGCAGATTCAGGTTAATTTATTGTCATATCCACCAGATGGAATTAAATTCCTTGTTTGTGTCCAGCTCATGGTGTGCAAAGTATTTCATCGTAAGACAGATACAGTAATAAATCCAATGATAAATGCAACACAGCAGAGCTGTCCAAAGATTGCACCATCCTTTCACAAAGTAAGATCCAGAGCCTCTACATGAAAACATTTCCCAAATCTTTCTTTAATCTATCAGTCACTTTAAATCTATGCCCATTTTTGACCCCTCTGCAAAGAGAAATAGATCCTTCCTATTCACTCTATCTTGGAGGTCATATCGAGTCATATGTCCTCTATATCTCCTTTATTCCAAAATAAATAACTCAATCTTTCCACTTAACTACAATGTTCAAATCCTGTAAATCGCCACTGTGACTCCTCCAGGGCAATTACAATTGTCCTGTGATCTGTTTCAAGTTTCAAGTTCAAGTTTACATATTGTCACATACACCAATTGGTACAGTGAAATTTGGGTTACCATACAGCCATACGAATAAAAAAGAACACAACACACAATAGAATTTGACATAAGCATCAACACACAGCGGAATCAACGTTTCCCACTGTGAGGGAAGGCACAAAGTTCAGTCATTCTCTTTCCTCTTTATTGTTAACCCTTGGTCGGGGCCTCCCGAGCCCCCCGCAGTCGCCGCTACGGTGGCCCGATGTTCAGGCCCTCTCGCCGGGATGATCGGAACTCCAACGTCGGAATGGAAGAACACTCTCAGCGGCTTGGAGTTCCGAATCGGCCACTTCTTACCGGAGACCGTGGCTCCCAAAGTCCACAGGCCGAGCTGGGCGGAGAATCAACACTGGTGGCCCTCGGCAAAGGGATCACCAGGACTCCGCGATGTTGAAGTCAGCGCCGACCTTGGCTAGAAGATCCGCAACCACAGCTCCACGATGATAAAGCAGCAGGCCCAACACTCCGGAGCTTTAATATGACGATCCCCAGTAAGGCATCACCCGCTCCGCAATGGCAAATAAGTGCTGCGCCGCTGCTGAAGCTCTGGTCGGTCTCCTGGCAGGAAAGGCAGCGCCAATCCAGCTGATAGGGAGGGGGGAAGACGCGACTTGGAGAAAAGTCGCATCCTCGCCAGGAAGTGACTGAGAAACGGTTTCCCCCTTACCTTCACCACCTCCCCCACATAAAAAGACTAAGAAACCTCCAAAACATACTTTTTATACAGACTAAAAGTAACAAAAAGATGAAAAAACAGACAGACTGTAGGCAGAGGCTGCCATTGTATGGCGCCCCTGGTGGATGACCAGACCTGGATGCTGTGTTCGCGATGTGGCCTATCTGACATTGTATACAGTTCTGGCATTACCTCTGCTCTTATACTCTCTGCATCACTTCATCGATAGTTTCATTAGCATCCATATGCATTTCACCCACTGATATCTCACACCACTATATATCTTTCCATTCCTTTTATATCCCCCTGCCCTTGCATCTACCCAAATATATCACTTCACTATTTTGAAAAATAAAATTTAATTTGCCATTTCTTCTGCTTAATTGATCAGACCTCCTAAAGCCAAAACACTCTCCTTGTGCACTGTTAATCACATGACTTTATTTGGATCATCTGCAAGCTTCTTTCTCTTGCTCCTGGCATTCAAATCTACATAATTTGAATAGGCGGTTACACAAAAAAGCTGGAGAAACTCAGCGGGTGCAGCAGCATCTATGGAGCGAAGGAAATAGGCAACGTTTCGGGCCGAAACCCTTCTTCAGACTGATCGGGGGCGGGGGTGGGTGGGGACAAGAAAGGGAAAAGGAGGAGTAGCCAGAGGGCTACTGAATAGCTGTGGCCAAGTACTCATTGCTATGGGAATTGAGTACCAAAATATTAGTGAAACACCAGGAATGTGCTGAAAGTATTGCTCTACTAAAGACGCTTTTAATCTTTCAGATGGGACCATAAACCAAAGACTTGTTTACACTTTCATGTGGACATAAAAAATACTATGGCATTAATTTGAAGAAGAGCAGGGAGTTATCCATCAGGTTTGTGCCAATATCTTCTCAGATTTCACTCATCATAACTAAAATGCATTTCCCTGGTCATCGAATTGCTTCTTTGGGAGTTTGCATGCATAAATCGTCTGCTCATTTCCCCAGTATCTGCACTTCACTTTACAACCAATAATGTATTGCTATTTAGATTGTTGTGAAAGATTTGTGAAACATATTTAGAAATATATGGATTTCATTCAGAGTAAAACCTGTTGACTATGTAGGGAAATGTAATCTGCTGAGTTCAGAAATCATGAAAATCAACATTGATCATAATACCAGGTTTTGCATTTGCTGAGAAATAGAAATGCTAATGGAGGTATAATCATATATAGTGAACAGTTTAAGAGGAAAATAAAAAGCACATTTATGATTTCTGAATATTCTTCTTGCAAAATATCATGGATTAGGAACATGCACAGATTTACACTGCACACTAGTGGCAGTGGATTTTCAACAATTATGAACAAACCCTGAGAACGGAACAATCATTGGACTTGGAGGAGACATGACAGTTGAATTTAGACCAATACAGGAACAGGCCTTTTGGCCCACATTGTCTGTGCTGACCATGGCATCAAATTAAATTAATCCCATCAACATGGTCTGTATCCTTCTATTTCCTGGAGACCTCTGCTGTTTGTAATATAGGTAAATGAAATGGATGTAAATGTAAGATGGGTTGCTTAGTAAGTTTGCAGACAACAGCAAAATTGGCAGAGTGAAGAGATCTAGATCAGCTGCAGATATGGGTGGAGAAATGTCAGACGGAGTTTAATACAAGCAAGTATGAGGTGTTGCACTTTTGGAGGTGAATTGTAAGGAGAAAATATACATTTAATGTCAAGACCCTTATCAGCATTGATTTTTGGTCTGGTGGGTTATGTAGTGGGTACGCAGAATATGCAGCCTGGTCTAGTGGTGGAGTCAGGTATGATACTGGCATTCAAGTTCAAGTGAGTTTATTGTCATGTGTCCCTGTATAGGACAATGAAATTCTTGCTTTGCTTAAGCACACAGAAAAATTGTAGGCATTTACTACAAAACAGATAAATGTGCCAATATACCATGATATAAATATATACACACATGAATAAATAAACTGGTAAAGTGCAAATAACAGAAAGTGGTTATTAATAATCAGAGTTTTGTCCAAGCCATGTTTAATAGCCTGATGGCTGTGGGGAAGTTTTGGCCGAGCCAGGTTTAATAGCCTGATGGATGTGGGGAAATAGGGTTTTAGATAGGCACATGGATAAGCAGGGAATGGAGGGATATCGATCACGTGTAGATGAGATTCGTTTTACTTGGCATTATGTTCATCACAGACATTTGGGCCAAAAGGCTTGTTCCTGTGCTGTCCTATTCTATGTTCTATGTGACATTTCCACCTTGAGAAAAAGGCTTTGACTGCATATTGTATCTAGGCCTCTCATAATTTTATATATTCAAACCAAGTCATGCCTTAGTTGTTGAGTCTCTGCTTTCAAAGAAAACAATCCAAGTTTTTCCAAGTTCTTGTAAATAGAACTCTCCAATCCAGGCAGCAACCTGGTGAATCTCTTCTACACCTACAATCCTTCTTGCAGTGCAGCAACTAGAACTGCACACAATACTCCAAATGTGGTCACCCAAATATTTATACAGCTGCAAAATTACTTCCCAAATTTATCTTCAATGCCCTGATCATACCCAATGCAAGCATACAATGTATCTTCTCTATCACCATATCCCAATTTGTTGCCCCTTTCTTGGAGTAATGAACTTGCACCCGGAAATCCATCCATATGTTAATGCTCGTAAAGGTCTGCCCTTACTCTGCACTTTCCTCTTACCTTTGACCTCCCAAGTGGATCACCTCATACTTTTCTCGATTAAGATCCATCTGTCATTTCTCCATCTATATTTCCATCTGATCTATATCATATTGCATCATTTGACAACCTTCCTCACGAAAAAAACAGAACTTAGTGAATTTCAGTGGCATCTGCTAACTCACGTATCAGCCCACCCACATTTGCATCCAGATAATTTATGTATTAATCACAAACAATTGAGATCCTAGCAATGACCACTACAAAACACCACTGGTCACAGATCTCCAGTCAGAGAAACACCACCCTTTGTCTTCTGTGGCCAAGCTGATGTTGAATTCAATCTACCTAGTCAACGACGATCCCATATGCCTTAATTTTTTTTATTCAGCCTAATATCAGGGACGTTGGTATATTTTAACATTGACAATGTTGTCAACATCCACTGCCCTGACCACATAAATGATTTTCACCACACCTTCAAAAAAACTCAGGCAAGTTTGTTTGACATGACCTTCCCTGTACATAGAAACATAGAAACATAGAAACATAGAAACATAGAAAATAGGTGCAGGAGAAGGCCATTCGGCCCTTCGAGCCTGCACCGCCATTCAATATGATAATGGCTGATCATCCCAACTCAGTATCCTGTACCTGCCTTCTCTCCATACCCCCTGATCCCTTTAGCCACAAGGGCCACATCTAACTCCCTCTTAAATATAGCAAATTAACTGGCCTCAACTATCTTCTGTGGCAGAGGATTCCAGAGATTCACCACTCTCTGTGTGAAAAATGTTTTTCTCATCTCGGTCCTAAAAGATTTCCCCCTTATCCTTAAACTGTGACCCCTTGTTCTGGACTTCCCCAACATCGGGAACAATCTTCCTGCATCTAGCCTGTCCAAGCGCTTAAGAATTTTGTAAGTTTCTATAAGATCCCCCCTCAATCTTCTAAATTCTAGCGAGTACAAGCCGAGTCTATCCAGTCTTTCTTCATGTGAAAGTCCTGACATCCCAGGAATCAGTCTGGTGAAACTTCTCTGTACTCCCTCTATGGCAAGAATGTCTTTCCTCAGATTAGGAGACCAAAACCATACAAACCATATTGACTAGCCCTATTAAATCCATGCTTTTCTAAATGCAAGTAAATCCTATGCCCAAGCAATTATATCAATATGTCCGCCAACACCTTTCAGAATCACGGAATGATGACAAAGTAACACTACACCATTTACAGTGATTGCAAAGGCTGAAACTATTGGAATAGTCATTAAATTGATTGGCCTCTAAAATGGAAATCAAAGTAATTTAATGTTTTTTACAAGGTAAGACTTTTGTTGATTCTCTAACCTTTATTGGGCCATTTTCTCACACATACAGATGTCGTTGCCACAGTTTCTCAATTTAATTTTTTTTCCAACATTGTTATTTAAAATATAGTTCTATATTTGTTTGGGGGCTCAGCATATAAATTATTTTTAATCAGTGTTTTTAATTTGAAAACAAATTTAAAATATTTCCTGGGTAAGGCATATAATGTATATTCAGGAGCAAAGGAGCAAGGAAAGAAGGCAGAGGAAGTTAACAGGATATCCTATAACATCAATATTTAATGCTCTGTGAAGAGTGGGTTGGCAAATGTAGGCTAAATAAGGCTGGGAATTACTTCATTGATAACATTCCCTAACTCAGTCATCAGAAACAAGGGTTTTGTTACAGTAATCAGAATGTGAATCTGATTAATGATTTTCTGGTAGACTACTAGTTAAAAATGTATGGTCAGTGGTTTTCTAATGGAAGGGAATCGACATTTCCATTAGCAAACTGATGAATGATGGAAGGTGGATGTAAAATTGTATTATTCTTCTCAGTAAGAAGAACCATACCTCCTGTGAATTTAGTTTGATTGCTTCATCATCAGAAACTACCACAAATGGCTGCAACTTATTTCCAGTTGAGGTAATTGAAGCCAGTAGAATAGACACAACGATTCTGTTCAGAGACATAGAATTCATACAGCATTGTTGCAAAAGTACACTACTTATCTGAAATCTCGGCCTTAATTATAAAAGTTCATTGGTAGAAATTCTAAACTATACTGACTAGAATTATCTATAGGTTTAAATTATGAAGCAGTAAAGATAGTTTTTGTGTCCTCATATTGGAAATAGATGTGCCTGCCAGTAGAGGACTCTCTAACTGCAATAACAAATCCATTAATAAAATCTTGCTGGTCCAGAGCTTCGCCTTTTTAAATTAGGAACTGTCCATGCTCACACTAATCCTGCTCGCCATTATTCACAAGTCTCCCTGCTAGGGATGACTGAATTGTCATCTGAGACAAACTGAATTGTCATATATCACGGAATTATGTTACAGGGATAAATATCCTTAAAGAAACTGGCTGATTTATATAGTGAATAATGCATGTTACTATTACAGGCTTCACTGTATGCCTTCCCTTAGCTGAGGCAGTTCATTAGGTGCAAAGTAATAACTACCTTTTCCATGTACATGTGGGTGGATTTGGACAATGATTTCATTAGCTTTCCACTTGCAGTTTAATTTTAAGGACATTTGCAAAATATTCCTGTGAGTGCAGTCAAATATATTCCAATAAAAAGCAGATGCCCTTTCTATTTAATATTATTTCTCCCATATAAATCTCCAGGATGTGAAGACATTGGCAACTGGGCCTGCAGGTGCCATTTTATTTTCATTATTCTGGCAATGAAAAGCCTCAAATTGTGAGTGTGCATGTTACCAATGTCTGGGAAATCAGATAGTGTAAGTGCACCAGATCTAGTGAAGTCAGTGATTTCTATCTACACCCCAGCTATTTTGTGCAAGCTCCCATCAAACAGCATATGAATACCCAGCTAATACTACACATGTGAAACCTGGGTTAGAGTGGCAGCAAAGGCCTCACCCCAGCATTGAGTGAAAGGATCTTGAGTACTAACAGCTTGACTACATCTTACAACTTCAGGTTGTATATCTACACGATACCCTTTGGAGGTGCAAAGGGACTTGGGAGTGCTGGTGCAGGTTTCCACAAAAGTTAGTTTTCAAGTCGAATTGGAAGTAAGGAAGGCAAATGCAATGCTAGCATTTATTTCGAGAGGATTAAAATATATTTTTTAAAAAGGATGTAAATTGGTTTATGCTGGTCGGACCACATTTGGAGTATTGTGAGCAGCTTTGGAAGCCATATCTGAGGAAGGATGTGCTGGTGTTGGAAAGGGTTCAGAGGAGGTTTGCGAGATTGATCCCAGGAATGATTGGGCTTACAAATGATGAGCGTTTGATGGCACTGGGCATGTACTCGCTTGGGTTTAGAAGGATGAGGGGGCCCTCATTGGTACTTATGAATAGTGAAAGGCCTGGATAGAGTGGATGTGGAGAGGATGTTTTCACTGGTGGGAAAGTCCAGGACTAGAAGCTATAGCTTTTTTAAAGGGCATACATTTAGAAAGGAGAAGAGGAGGGATTTCTTTTTAGTGTGGTGAATCTGTGGAATTCATTGCCACAGAAGGCTGTGGAGGCCATCAATGGATATTTTTAAGGCAGAGTTTGATAGATTCTTTACTAGTTTGGGTGTCAGGGGTTATGGGGAGATGGCAGGAGAATTGGGTTGAGAGGGAAAGATAGATCAGCCATGATTGAATGGCAGAGTAGACTTGATGGGCCGAATGGCCTAATACTGCTCCTATCACCTTTGAACATGAACATATGTGCTCCTCCGATCCTGTCACTTACAGTTTCGCCATCTCCACCAATTCTGCTCTCAAGATAAGACTCCCCACTGCAGGGCATCTGCAACATTCTCTTCCTTCAATAAATGTGTTTTACACAAACCCCACCCCCGTTCTGTAGTTATGGATCAAACCCTCGTCTTCTCTGTTTCCCGCTGTTCTGCTCAACTGTGGTTAGAGAAATAATCTTTGTCAATGCCTCTGCAATCTCCTTCCTTGCTTCTCTCAATAACCTAGGATAGATCCCATTTGGCCCTGGGATTTGATCCATCTTAATGCTTTTAAAGTCCCAACACCATCTCCTTCTCGATCACAAACTGATACAGCATATTAATATATCACGTACTAATGACACTATCCTCCATATACTTCTTTTTGGTGAGTAAATTGAAAAGTACTAATATAGTATCTCGTAATTTGAAATTAGTATTATTATTGTCCTAAATTTCTCCATCTTGGGTTCTTTTCAGACTACTACCATTGATATGGATGACACTTTGCAATTTGCTGCTTGCAGTTCAATAAGGGAGGTAATTGGGTTTCAAATGCCCAACCTCAGATACCCGTGACAGCCAATCTGGTTAGAGCTTCATAATGGGAAGAGATTGCCAGATGGACATTGGAAAATATTAAAGGATGATCCTAAAGCCCCTTTGAAAACAATGTAATGTCCAACTGAACGTCTGGGAAATTTCAGGCCCGCTCAAAGTATAGAACCTAAAATATGGAATGGCATTGAGAAGAGAGAGTTCATACATCAGGAGCACATACTGGTTTTGTGTAATCAGTAGGAGTGCAATTCCTCATAGCCTACATATCCACCCCACCTTGTCAGGTAACTCTACTCCACTCCACAAACATGTCTTCATCGACAGGACCAAGTTGTAGAAAGTCAAAGAGCTTAATATTCGAGGGCGTTCGTATCTCTGAAGATCTGTCCTGGGCCCAGTACAATGATGTAATCATAAAGGAAGCCCATAATGCCTTTACTTCTTGAGAAGATTGAAGAGATTCAGTATGTCGATGAATACTCTCTTAAACTTCTACACGTGTACAGTATCACATCACGGTATTGCATCACCGCCTGATTTGGCAACTCGAACGCCCAGGCATGTAGAGATTGCAAAATGTGGTGATCCTTGCCCAGTCAATCATGGATACTGACAACCCCACTATCGAAGGGATCTACAAGAGTCACTGCCTCAAAAAGGCGGCCAACATCATCAGGAAATCCAGACAACCCTGGCCATGCTCTCATTTCACAATTGCCATCGGGAAGAAGGTATAGGAGCCTGAAAAATGTAACATCCAGGTTCAGGAGCGGCTGCTTCCCAACAACCATCAAGCTTTCAAACACCACAATCTCTCAACTACATAGACTTGGGGTGCATCATTTTTTAAAATTATTTTTGCCTTTGTACTATTATTGTTCATTTGTTTTTTATATACTGAATTTCTTTGTTGTTTATTATGGCGTTTACAAAATATTATGTTTATCTATCTGTTGTGCTGGTGCAAGTAAGAATTTCATTGTTCTGTTTTGGGGCATATGACAATAAAACACTCTTGACTTGACTCCTGATCTCTGGGAGAATCTGAGGTCCACATTTCAGCATCAACAGTTTTTCTAGAACCCACAAAACTAGAGTGGAACCAAATCATTTTCAGCCAATAAATAAAAGGAAATGGTTGCTCATCAATCAATCAATCAATCAACCTTTATTGTCATCTTGCAAGCAACATCTGTACAGTGCAAAATGAAAAGACGTTTCCCAGGGAATACCGGAGCATCGCACATGAAATTTAAAACATTTCACACATAATACCACTAAAACAATCCAGTCCCTGATGGAACAGTATAAATAAATAGTTAAAAGCAGGTAAAACAACAACATTAAAATACAGTAAAACCAATCATAAAAATGTCCGGGGCAGCTGATTTGAGTGGCCAGTGCCAGTTATTAAAGTGGCCAGTGCCAGTTGTTAAAGTGTCCGTGCCAAGCCTCAGAATCAGGTGACTGAGTACAGAGTGACTGTTTAGCAGCCTCACAGCCTGTGGCAGGAAGCTGTTTAGCAGTCTTGTAGTCTGGGCTTTGATACTTCGATATCTCTTGCCTGATGGCAGGAGATCCAGGTGTATGTGGAGGGGGTGCAGTTTGTCCTTAGCAATTCTCTGAGCTTTCTTCAGACAGCGGCTCTGGAACAGTTCTTGTACCGAGCGTAGGGAGACGCCAATGATCCTCTCTGCTCCCCTCACTACCCTCTGCAGAGCCTTCCTGTCCGAGCAGTTGCAGGTGGAGTACCACGTATTTATGCAGTACGTGAGTACAGACTCCACCGTACCCCTGTAGAAAGTCCTGAGGTGGTTGGTGGGGAGTGAGGCCTGTTTTAAATTCCTCAGGAAGTGCAGTCGCTGATGGGCCCGTTTGACGGTCCCAGTGGTGTTCCTGGACCAGATGAGGCTGTCTGTAATTTGCACACCGAGGAACTTTATGCTCTCCACTCTCTCCACTGTGGTGCCACTGATGTTGAGGGGTGTGTATTTTGGCTGCACCCTCCTGAAGTCGACAACCATCTCCTTTGTTTTGTCGACATTTAATTCTAGATTATTTTTGCCGCACCAGTCCACTAGTTGTTTTACTTCCTCCCTGTACATTGATTCGTCATCTCCGCTGATGAGTCCCACCACTGTTGTGTCATCCGCAAATTTTATGATCTTATTGTCCCTCAATCTGGCAGCACAGTCATGTGTGAGCAATGTGAACAACAGTGGGCTGAGCGCACAGCTTTGAGGGGAGCCGGTGCTCAGCGTGATCGAGCGTGAAGTGTTCTTGCCAACACGGACTGACTGCGGTCTCTCTGTCAGAAAGTCCAAGATCCAGTGACACAGGTTGGTGTTGAGGCCCAGCAGGGTTAGTTTCTCCACAAGTCTCTGTGGGATGATGGTGTTAAACGCTGAGCTGAAGTCAATGAACAGGATTCTGGCGTTTGTGTTTTTGTTTTCCAGATGCGTGAGTACTGTGTGCAGCGTGGTAGAGATGGCATCCTCTGTAGAACGGTTGGGTCGATAGGCAAACTGGAGGGGGTCTAACGATGAGGGGAGGCTGGCAGCAATGTGGGGTTTCACCAGGCGTTCAAAACACTTCATTATTATTGGGGTCAGGGCGACAGGGTGGTAGTCATTTAGGCAGGCAACCACTGGTTTCTTCGCTATGGGGATTATTGTGGAAGTTTTGAGGCATGTGGGGACAATGGCTTGACTAGATGAGATGTTAAAGATGTCTGTTAGCACACCTGCTAACTCCTCAGCACATTCCTTGAGCACACGTCCTGGGATGTTGTCGGGTCCGACTGCTTTCCACGGGATGACCTTGGACAGGGTTCTCTGTGTGTCCATCGGGTCTATGGTCAGGACTCAGAGTACCATCTCTTTCTTCATGCAAAAAGAGAAGTAGGCAGCTTTCTTGGAATGGGACATTAAACGCTAATAATTTCAGTCCACCCAACATGTTCACTTCTATTATGTTGGCAGTGAACAGAATATAGAAAATAGAAAAACACCTCTCATAATGTTATAAACTTCTATCAGGTTGCTCTCTTAACCTATGATGCTTCAGGTTTAACCAACTTCTTCTTAAAGTTATTACTCTCTATTCCAAGCAACATGTGGTAAATTTAGGTTGTAATCCACTCTAAAGCCTAAAGGGCCTGTCCCACTGAGGCGATTTTTTAGGCGACTACAGGAGACTACGCGGTCGCCACATGGTCGCCACATGTTCAACGGTGGTTGCTGGGATGTCACCTGGATGGTCGTGAATACTTTCCTCAGTTTCGCAACAAGTTGTAACGTCATTCTGGTCATTAGCGGCGACATTTGTTTTGACCCCATGGATTGTAGGATGTATTCTCGTGACATAGGTGCGGTGGTAGTAGGTTGACGTAGGTTGTCTCCAGGTGGCATAGGTTATCGCTGGTGCTGACTGTGGGAATTCCATTGGCGACTACCTACATCAACCGGCAAGAGGTAGCAGCAACTGAATTGTCCAGTTGTCTTCAGTTTTCGCCGACAAGGTCGTTGATTGTCGTAGCTTGTGGCGGGTGGACTTCGGTTGCTTTTGGTTGTCGTAGATTGACACCTGTGTGGTCGTAGGTTGTTGTAGGTGTGGTCGTAGATGTACGTCCTAATGGGTCACCGGTTGTCGGTAGCTTGCCGTAGCTTGATGTCAACTAGGTGGTAGGTTGTTGTAGCTTGATGTCAACTAGGTGGTAGGTTGTTGTAGCTTGATGTCAACTAGGTGGTAGGTTGTTGTCGCTTGTCATAGACATTGTCGTAGACATTGTTCAGTTGCCGTTTTGTTCGGCGACCTGCTATGACTATGACGGTCGCCCAAAAAATCGCCTGAGTGGGACAGGACCTTAATGCATCGTTCTTGTAATGAGGTGACCAGAATTTTACACAATACTCCAAATGTGGCCTAACCACTGTTTCATACTGCTGCAACATGACTTCCCAATTTTTATACTCAATTCCCAAATTATGACATAGGCCTTCTTTGCCAACTTGGTTGCTACTTTCAGTGAGCTGTGGACTTTCACCCACAGATCTCTCTGTATGTCAGTGTTTCTAAGGATCCTGGCTTTACTCTCCACTTTCCTCTTAAATATGAACTCCCAAGTGTAGTTCCTCACATTTCCCCAGGTTAAACCAATGTGCCATTTCTGCACCCATATTTCCAAATGATCAAATCCTGCTATATCCTTTGACAACTAACTACAACTGCAAATGTTCATGTTATCCGCAAACTTACAAATCAGCCACCTAGATTTTTGTCTAAGCCACTTCACTACTGGTCACAGACCTACAGTCAGAATAATGCCCTTCTACCACTACCCCCTATGGACAGGCCAACTTTGAACCCAATCTATGAGTCTCCATTGATCCTATGTGCCTTAATCTTCTGGACCTTCCTACTATGAACCCTGTCAAATCCTTTATCATCATGGTTGGGTCATTGAGTTTAAGAGTCAGGAAGTTGTGATACAGCTCGATAAGACTTTGGTTAGGCCGCATTTGTGCAGTTCTGTTTGCCCCATTACAGGAAAGATGTGGAGGCTTTGACGAGGTTTACCTCTCTACCTGAAAACTGAAGGAGTTGTAATCACTCTCCCCAAAATATTCCCCCACTGAAACTCTGATCACCTGGGAAGATGCATTTCACAATACAAGGTCTAACATGGGCCCTTCCCTGGTTGCACTATCTACATATTGTTTCAGAACCAAGTCTCTGTAACTGCCTGAATTAGAGGATATTAGCTACAAGGATAACTTGGGCAAGCTTGGATTGTTTTCTCCATAATGCCAAATGTTAAGGGGAGACCTAATAGAAGTACGTAAAAATAGGAGAGGCATAAATAGTATAGATAGACATTCAGGGTGAAAATGTCAAAGATGAGACGGTGGATATGCGTGATGTTTTTTTACACTGAGAGTGATGGATGCCAAGAACGAGATGACAGTGGTCGTGGTGGAGGCAGATAAGATGCTGGTGTTTAAGAGGCTTTTATATTGGCACATGCTGTAGATATGCAGGGCATGGAAAAATATGGATCATGTGCTTATCTATGTGGGCAAATTAATTGAGATTAACCTCAACAATGATCATTATCACTTCATTAAAAAACTCACAAGTTTTTAAGGCATGACCTCCCCTGTAAGAACCAATGCTGACTATCTCCAATAAGTGCATGCTTTTCCAGATGTAAGTAGATTCTATCCCTAAGGATCTTCTCCAATAATTTCCGTCCCACTGGGGCAAGGCTCACCAGCCAAAAGTGTCCTGTTTTTTTGTCCTTTTGCTCTTCTTAAACAAGGACAATGTTGTTTATTCTGCAGCCCTCCAGGATCTCCCATGCAGCTAAAGATGATATAAAGATCTCTGTCTGGGCTCCAGCAATTTTGTCTTTTGCCCTCTCAATAACCTAGGATAGATCCTATCAGGTCCTGAGACTCATCCACTTTATTATTCTTCAAAAGACCTAATACCCCTCATTTGCTCTCACCATGGCCGAGAATATCAGCAAATCCCTACTTGATTTTACTCTCCTCCATCCCCGCCTTAGTGAATACCAACACAAAGTATTTATTTGATATCTCACTCTCCTCCTCTGGCTCTGAGCATAAATCCTCTCATTTGAATGGTCTCCCTAGCTACCTTTCTGTTTTTAATATGTGTACAAAATGCCTTTGGATTTTCCTAAATTCTACTCATGAAGAACATCTTCTGGGAACATTTTAGCCCTTCTGATTCCCTGCTTAAGTTATTTCCTCACCTTTATGTTCCACATCAGATGTCTGCCTCCTAAACTGTACATATGTTTTCTTCTTCTTTCTGAATAAATTTAGAACATCTCGAACCATGCCATCTTTGCCTTTCTTCTTCACGGGAAGAAGTTGGTCTTGAATTCTAATCAGCTGGCCTTTAAACATGCCTCGCGTGTCAGATATGGACCTACCCTTTAATAGCTACCCCCATTCTACACTCCCCAACTCCTGCCTAATACTGTTGTCTTGATCTCCCACTTGTACGATCCCCCCCTTTCCATTCCCACACTGACCCTTCTGTCCTGGGCCTCCTCCACTGTCAGAATGAGGCCACATGCAAATTGGAGGAACAGCGCCTCATATTTTGCTTGGGTAGCTAATAACCTAGTGGTATGAGTATTGATTTCTCTAATTTGAAGTAACCCTTGCATTCCTTCTCTCTCTTCATCTCTCCTCCATCCTAGTGGTCCTGCTAGTTTCACTGTTCATGTCTCTTATTTATCTCCTCCACAGCAACAATGGACCATTGTGGGCTCCTTGGCAATCGGTGCTGCCTCTAATTTGTTCTGAACCTTTGCATGCCTCTAGCTTCCCTCCCATGGCTCTCAGTCTGCAGAAGGGTCTCAACCTGCAGCATCACCTATTCCTCCATGACCCGCTGAGTTACTCCAGCACTTTGTCTCCATCTTCACTGTTGTAATTAGTCATGTTTCAAATCAGCACTTTCACCCAAGGTCCAGTCTTACCCTTAGCCATGACTATCTGAAAACTTAAGGAGTTGTAATCACTCTCCTGAAAATGTTCCCCCACTGAAACTCTGGTCACCTGGCAATGCATTTCACAATACAAGGTCTAACATGGGCCCTTCCCTAGTTGGGCCATCTACATATTGTTTCAGAACCAAATCTCTGTAATGGCCACAGTATCATAATTCCTTGCACTCATCCAGGCCTTAAATTTATCTATTGTACACAAAATACTCCTTGTCTTGAAATAAGTACATTTCAGCCCGTTAGCCCGACAATCTTCATTACCCTGTCTGTCCTTTCTTCCAACCTCATCTATTGCACCCGCTGCTCGGTTCGCAATAACCAACCTGATCTCCCGGTGGCTCAGACTTCAACTCCCCCTCCCATTCCGAATCCGACCTTTCTGTCCTGGGCCTCCTCCACGGCCAGAGTGAGGACCACTGGAAATTGGAGGAGCAGCACCTCATATTTCACTTGGGTAGTTTGTACCCCAGTGGTATAAACATTGACTTCTCTAATTTCAGGTAGTTCCAACTGTCTCCTCCCCTTCTCAGCTCTCCCTCAGCCCTCTGGCTCCCTTTCTGCTCCCCCTTCCCCCCACCCGCACATTAGTCTGAAGACGGGCTTCGGCCCGAAACATTGCCTATTTCCTTCGCTCCATAGAGGCTGTTGCACCCGTTGAGTTTCTCCAGCATTTTTGTCCATCTGTCCTTTCTTCCAGGCTTCTTGATCTAACCTCTACATGCCCTTCAATTCCTCTGCTTGCTAGCCTACTCCTCTGGTTCCCGCTCCCTGCGCTCCATACCCTCTGTCTCTAGAAGTCCTTGCCCAGGAAAAAGACTCTATCTGTCCTATCTATGACCCTCATAATTTTATAAATCTCGATAAGGTAACTTAATTATTCATTTGAAATTCAATATTTACCAGTGTGTCAGGAGTTTCCTCCATAAATTCATTTTGCTCATGTTCACCATAAACAAACTGAAAGAATGGGAGGTGAAGTTTTCCAAATGTTCCTGCATTAAAACATTGTATACACTTTGTAATGAGCAACTTCAATGTCTGCTAATTTTTAAGATGTACAGAGGTGACAAAACTAATTGTTCCTTTCTTAAATTCAACCTCTAGGTGTACAGGCCAAGTTTTGTGAAACTTTAGTTTGTCCTGTCCATTTCTATGGATTTCCATCCTACTTATCTGCGAATTGGTTACTTACTGGTGAAATATGATGTATAGATAATGATAAGTGACTAAACTATCTGTCCCTGTCACCCTTTCCTATTCTTATCTGTCAATCATGCCTTAGCTTTGCATATCAATGCATCATCCGGTTTCAGCATATTATTTTACACACACACGTCCACATACATTATTTATCACCATTTTCATTTTTTTACAACTTCAATTTGACCAATAAAAATGCTACCTTCATATGATATAGCAATTTAATAATACTGTCACTGCTAATGTAGAATTCCAATATCCAGTGTATATAGAACCATGGTTTTATCATGTTTGCTAGAAGTTGTTATTACCAATGTTAACAGATGGATACCGTGCATATTCTTCTTTTTCTTTCCACTATCTACCATTTTAACAGAAATTATGACCATGTTAAAATAATGTTTGCATTAAAAAAGTGAGAGTTGTTATATGAATTTCCTATGTCTTCATTTGACACTATTGTAATTGCGATTTGATAGACATTTAATAGATATTTTTTTAGGTTTGTAAATACTTTAAAATGATTGTACAACGTATCATCGTTAATGTAAAGACATATATTTAATATTCTCTAATAATGATAATCTCTGATTTCACTCCACCCTCTCAATCACCACACCTCTCTGCATGACATGGTGCTTTATGGAGTAGATTTCTATTTCATACAATTTTTATCGTGAGCAATCATTTGTCTCTTTTAGGTCCATTTTACAGCACTTCTGATACTTCCCTTTGGACCAGCACATTTACCATTCAAATGTACCCTGAAAGTGAAATTACAGTGCCATTTCTCTGTAATAACCAACGCCTAACATTATAGTCATTGACATTTTAATTTCCCATTAACAATGCAAATGCAGATGATTCCTATATTATGCAGACCTAAACTGTGCTTTTTGATGGTAGTATTTTATTGGCCCTCCCTCTAGCTTATTTTTGTGTTAACTGATTAGACCACACGAGATACATTAATTAGTGAACTGGCCCTGGGAATGATGCACATTGTTATTGGGAAATATTGGGAATTTCTTTTTCAATTTTCACTGCAAATTAAATGACATAATGAGTGATAAAGGGACCGTATGAAAGCAAGCATAAAATACTCATCACTTATCTATTACTCACCAGGGACAGTCTAGCTGTTGGGCTATGCGAGAATAAACCAGCAGTATTGATTGATGGGTGAATGTTGCAGTTTCCTCCCTTTCTCTTTGATATAGTTTAGTCATAGTTCAGACATGAAACACAGCAGGGAATACTCAAGCTGTTTTATTAGAGAATGTTAAATTAAAAAATGTACCCCAACTATAAATAGTGTATAACTGCTTATCGTGCACAACATAAATAAACTGCTGTGCTGACCACTATAATAAGCACACTCAGGCTTTGGCAGGAGAGCAAAGCCAGTCACAGCACATCAGGTGAAAAAACTTATATTGACTCACATACCTAAACTTACTTATATTGGCTCAGATTTGTTTTGCAGTTTCACTGAAGTTTAATTTTAATTCCTTCAGTGCCCTCCTCTCACTGATCCCACATATACTGGTCTGGCACTCCTGATTTATATGAAGGGATTAAAAGTAACATTAGCAAATTTACAGATGATACAAAGCTGGGTGACAGTGTGAACTGTGAGGAGGATGCTATGAGGATGCAGGATGACTTGGCCAGGTTGAGTGAGTGGGCAGATGCATGGCAGATGCAGTTTAATGTGGATAAAGGTGAGGTTATCCACTTTGGTGGCAAGAACAGGAAGGCAGATTATTATCTGAATGGTGTCAAGTTAGGAAAAGGGGCTGTACAACGAGATCTGGGTGACCTTGTACATCAGTCACTGAGAGAAAGCATGCACGTACAATACGCAGTGAAGAAAGTGAGTGGCATGTTGGCCTTCTTAACAAGATGAGTTCAGTATAGGAGCAAAGAGGTCCTTCTGCAGATATACAGGGCCATGGTGAGACCACACCTATTGTGTGCAGTTTTAGTCTCCAAATTTGAGGTAGGATATTCTTTCTATTGAGGGAGTGCAGCGTAGGTTCACAAGGTTAATTCCTGGGATGGCGGGACTGTCATATGTTGAAAGAATGGAGCGACTGGGCTTGTATTCACTGGAATTTAGAAGGGTGAGAGGGGATCTTTTTGAAATATATAAGATTATTAAGGGATTCACATGCTAGAGGCAGGAAATATGTTCTCAATGTTGGGGGGAGTCCAGAACCAGGGGTCACAGTTAAAGAATAAGGGGTAAGCCATTTAGAATGGAGATGATGAAAACTTTTTCACCTGAAGAGTTGTGATTCTGTGGATCTCTCTACCTCAGAAGGCAGTGGAGGCCAATTCTCTGGATGCTTTCAAGAGAGAGTTAGATAGAGCTCTTAAAAATAGCGTAGTCAAGGGATATGGAGAAAAGGCAGAAACGGGGTACTGATTGTGGATCATCAGCCATGATCACAGTGAATGGCAGTGCTGGCTGGAAGGGCCGAATGGCCTACTCCTGCAACTATTGTCTATTGTCTATTGTCTAATGTCTATTTTCAAAGTACAATCTGAATCATATAACTTTAACGGATGCAGTAGGATAATGTCAACTACATGCCAGGTAAGAAAATAAATCCATCAATATAAACAACCAAATTAACTTTATACACTAGAAAAGAAAATGTTTTAAAATAAAGGGTTTTAAATGCCAAGGGCTCCACGATGATTTTCTAGCATTTACCCACCACTATTATCAGCAGGTTTGAGACTCCCACGAGAATGAAGGATTCTCAATCTGATGGCCTGGATAGTTTATGGTTGCATTCCAAAATTTCTTATTAGTTAAGTTGTTGAATCTCTTTGTTGATTCAGGTTATATCTGGTGCAAGAACAAGGCATTGGAGTGGAGAGGAATGCTTGTAAATAAGGGTAAATAAGCTGAAATATACATTTATATTATAGCAATGTTACAAAATTTTGAGATTTTAAAAATCAGGTGCAATTTATCCCATCAGATAAAGCATAAAAACAAGTTTAATTTGACACCTAATTCACTTTCATATCTCAATTATTTAAAACGTTATGGCCATTTTCATACTCGGAAATTAGCATATTGTTCCCTATTGATTTGCTATGGACATAACAAAAAAAGCTGTGATCGTGGACAGTCAAAAGCACATAACTTTCTTAAAAATTAAGAGAACTGAATGAAATTTTCAGTTATCATAGATTGAAGCATTCTGAAACAAATATAAAATAATCTTACTTGGATGACCTGAAATTAAAGCATATAATTAGTTAGTTACCTAATTGTAGCTAATTCCAAACTTCAATTACTAGATCTAAACTACTATCCATTTCTTAATAAATGATTAACATTTTTAAATAGCCTAAGTGTCCAAATAATATTCACAAATAATTCACAATAAAACATGATTTTTAAATCTCATTTACATTAATTTATAGGCCAAATGGAAGGAATTTAGTGTTCAATTGCTGTAAATTAAAGTCCATTTAAATCAGCTTTCTAGTGGGATCCTGTGAATGCGCTGGTTTAGAACGTTCACATTGCGGTGGATTTGTACCCTCAAATGCCCAGAAAAATACTGCGGGATATAATGGGCCCAAAATTAGCTACTCGCAATATTAAACTTTGTACAAAGGGATCTTAAGAAGCCCTTTTTAACGTAAAAATAAACAGCCTACCTTCCGTTTTCCCCTGTATGAGATCTGGCCCGTTGTTGGTGGTCGGGGGTTTAGAGGTTAATTTTTAACCTACTATAACAATTAAATAAAGCCCTTAAAACTAATAATAGCTCAAGCGAGAGAATCTTCCAGTGATTTTTCGTTAATAATTAACTCGGCTGAAAAACCTCGATTTGAACAGCCTAGGGAAAATCGCGTTTTAAACCCGCCCCCTCTAAACGACGCCAAAATTGCGCACACGGGCTGGGACAGATTTTCAGCGACGCTTCAGGTACGTTTTGCAACATACCTATATATATTAATTATCTTTGCACACATTCTGCACTCTGATATCTTTCTCTTTGCTCCAGCTTTTGTACTTGTGTTTGGCTAGATTGTAATCAGGTATAGCATTTTCTGATTAGATTGGATAGTGTGTAAACATAATATGTAATCTTTTCACTGTATCTTAGTGCACATGACAATAATAAACATAAACCTAATGCATTTTCATAATTAACCATTTTAAGCATTTTAAATGATTTGATTTTAAAATATTCTTGTACATTAAAATGTTTTTACAAATGTTAGTACCATAAAAATCGTGACTGTTTTTGAATATCACCCTTGACAGCTGGCAAAGCTTGGGGACTTGGCATTAGCGATTGATAATTCTTTTTTCCAGCCATTTCACAGGTGGGACATGCTCCAACTTATTCTCATGGTGGCATTACGCTCACAAACACAGGGCAGCACGGTGGCGTAGCAGTAGAGCTGCTGCCTAACAACGCCAGAGATGGTGGCGATCCTGGTTCGATCCTGACTATGGGTGCTTGCCTGTACAGGGTTTGTATGTTCTTCCCATGACCTGCGTGGGTTTTCTCCGTGATCTTTGATTTTCTCTCATATTCCAAAAGACGTGCAGGTTTGTAGGTTAATTGGCTTGGTATAAATGTAAAATTGTCACCTAAAAGAGTGTGTCAGATAGTGTACATGCACAGGGATCGCTGGTCGGTGTGGACCCGATGAGCCAAAGGGCTTGTACCCACACTGTATCTCTAAACTAAACTAAACTAAATTAAGCCAAACTGAACTAAACTTAGCACGAGGCAATCACAGAAAGGTAAGTCAGCAGCAAAAAAAGCCCACCATGTCTGGCCCACAATGTCATTTACAAAGGATTATTGTGCATGATGAGAAACATCATATTGGAGAGAGTGTAATGAGATTCACCAGGATGTTGTCTTGGATGGGGCGTGTTTCAGTTCTAAGATCACTGGGTTTATTTTCCATTGAGCAAAAGAGACTGAGTGGAGTGAATCTAAAATATGCAAAATTATGAGGGGATGCATAGGGCAGAAATAAGAAATGATTCTCCATAACGGAAGTGTCTAAACGTGGGTTTAAGTTAAAGACTAGGGTGTTCAGAGGAAATCTGAGGAAGTTTTTTTTCACCCTTGGGTGTTTGGGATCTGTGTCACACAGACTGAGGTTTCAATGAAGTCGGAGGCACACAGAATATTAAAGATTTATGTAGATGAGCACTTGAATCAATAGGGCAAAATAGGTTACGAACTAAGTGCTGGAAAGCCAATAGTACAGTTGAGTACAGATCTGCCATGGACATGGTGAGCAAAAGGGTATGCTTCTATGTTCTGTTGCTTTATGACTCAGTGACTCTATAAGATGATCATAGAGATGAAAATATTCATAATGAAGTTAAGTGTCCACGGAGTCCTAACACATGAATGTGCATTATTGTTGATGTAACATTATGAAAGCAGAATCTGTAATTTCCGATGATAACATCAGGCATTATGCAATGAAAAGCTAATGTTAATGTAGTTGCTATCTGTTAGGATGTGTCAGCTAGTTGTTATTATAATTGGCTGATCAATCATTGATTCAAAAGGCCAAACTTCGGTGAAGCAGTGCATTTTGTGTTCTGTTAAATTTATTTGAGTATATTTAAATTTCTCGACATACTGGAAGTGCATGGAGCAAAAACATGGCATTTGGCACATTGCTGAATAATAAACTGTGTACCATTAAATATTTGCATTGGCTTCAGATTTAACCATGTAAGTGTGTTCAGTCTGTCTATTGTTGTACCTGTATAGGATTTGAAGGCTACAGCCAAAAGGATACCTCTGATATTTCAATACTCATCAGCGATGTCACCTGATTGTTGGCTTGCTAAGAAACCACCATTTCTGGAATTAAATTTCCATACAGCACGAATTAAAGCCCAATTAAAAGAAAGATTGTCGTTAATACAGTGGGATATTGCTGATCCGATGATAGCAACTCAGTCACTAATTGCATGAGGAATTCCCTCACGTTCAATTGGAATTTGGCAAGGTGAGGAGAGACAGACTACCAAGATGCACCCAAAAACACAAATGTAACTGGTGCGGAGGCAGACAACGTAGTCCTGGGGTATCCTGGTAGCACATTGGTTGGAGCTCCCAAACCAACCGTGGCTCCCCCAAGGCCTGGGTTCACAGGAGGAGTGTTTAAGTGAATTCACATGTGATATGAGTGAGTGGAACAAACCGTTCCTCTTTTTCTCCCAACAACATTGGATAAAGTCCTTTCCCTCAAATGTTCTTAAGTTCCTGTCTCAATCCTCCAACCAACCCCCATTCCCCCAAAACACCTTCAAACTATATAAAGCAACAACACCAACTGAATGCTGCAGGTTTATCAACTCAACCAGGGTGACAAGACTACAAAATAAAAACAGGATATTTCCCACCACAGATAATCCCAACATACCTTTGATAACAAATCCCTCTATTTGTCATAGAATTAAACAAGATTAATTCATCTAAAGGTGGCTGCATGTGTTCTGTCTTAATTTGATTAAATACGTGTATTGCAGCAGCCTCTGCCCTATCTATTCTTTTTTCTTCAATTCATGAGGTGCAAATTTCCTTCCTTGCCCTTCTCAAAACCCTGGGATAAATATCTTGCATAGATAACTCAGATGCCCAGGAACAAAGATAATTGCAAAAAGTGGTGAATACAGATACTGAGCTCCCCACCATCAAAGGGATCTATCGGAGTTACTGCCTCAAAAAGACAGCCAGCATCATCAGGGACACGTACAACCTGGCCACACTCTCATTGGACTCCTGCCATTAGGAAAAAAGGTACAGGAGTCTGGAATCTGTAATGTCCAGGTTCAGGAACAGCTTATTTCCAAGAACTATCAGGTTATTGAACAGTATAACCTCCAAATATATTCCAAACAACATTGACATGGGAGGGGCATTTGTTTTGTCTTTGCACTATTCTTGTTTTTTTCATATATACTAATTTTCTTTATTTTTTTATTATGGCATTTACAGTACTATGTTTACATATATGTTGTGCTACTGCAAGGATTTCATTATTCGGTTTCTGGGAATGCAGCGCATTCAGAAAGTATTCCGACCCCTTCACTTTTTTCACATTTATTTACGTTCCAGCTTTATTCTAAAATGGATTAAATTCGTATATTCATCATCAATCTACACACAATACCCCATAATAAAAAAGCAAAAACAGGTGTTTAGAAATTTTTACAAAGTAATTAAAAAGAAATAACTGGAACATTTACATTAGTATTCAGACCCTTTGCTATGACACTCAAAATTGAGCTTAGGTGCATCCTGTTTTCATTGATTATCCTTGAGATGTTTCTACAACGTGAGTGGAGCACCAGTGGTAAATTAAATTAATTGTACATGATTTGGAAAGGCACACACCTGTCTACATAAGGTCCCACAGTTGACAGTGCATGTCAGAGCAAAATCCAAGCCATGAAGATAAACAAATTGTCCGTAGACCTCCGAGACATGACTGTTTCGAGACACAGATCTGGGAAAGGGTATAAAACAATTTCTGCGGAATTGCTTGCCCGAAGAGCACAGTGGCCTCCATCATTCTTAAATGGAAGAACTTTAGAACCATCAGGACTCTTCATAGAGCTGGCCGCCCAGCCAAACTGAGCAATCGGGGGAGAAGGGCCTTGGTCAGGGAGGTGACCAAGAACCCGATGGTCACTGACAGAGCTCAGTGGAGGTGGGAGAACCTTCCAGAAAGACAACTATATCTGCAGCACTCCTCCAACCAGGCCTTTATGGTAGAGTGGCCAGACGGAAGCCACTCCTCAGTAAAAGGCACATGAAATCGGAGTTTGTAAAAAGGCACCTAAACAAGATTCTCTGGTCTGATGAAACCAAGATTGAACTTGGTTCAAGATTGAACCTGAATGTCAAGCGTCACGTCCGGAGGAAACCAGGCACCGCTTATCACCTGGCCAATACCATACCTACGGTGAAGCATGGTGGTTACAGCATCATGCTGTGGGGATGTTTTTCAGCGGCAGGAACTGGGAGACTAGTCAGGATTGATGGAAAGATGAATGGAGCAAAGTACAGAGATATCCTTGATGAAAACCTGCTCCAGAGCATTCAGGACCTCAGACTGGGGCGGAGGTTCACCTTCCAACAGGACAACGACCCTAAGCACACATCCAAGACAATGCAGGAGTGACTTCGTGACAAGTCTGTGAATGTCCTTGAGTGACCCAGCCAGAGCCCGGACTTGAACCCGATCGAACATCTCTGGAGGGACCTGAAAATAGCTGTGCATCGACACTCCCCATCCAACCCAACAGAGCTTGAGAGGATCTGCAGAGAAGAATGGGAGAAATTAACCAAGTACAGGTGTCCTAAGCTTGTAGCGTCATACCCAAGAAGACTTGAGTCTGTAATCGCTGCCAAAGGTGCCTCAACGAAGTACTGAGTAAAGGATCTGAATACTTATATAAATGTGATATTTCAGTTATTGCTTTTTAATTACTTTGCAAAAATTTCTAAACACCTGTTTTCACTTTTTTATTATGGAGTATTGTATGTAGATTAATGTTAAAAAAAAGAATGTAATCCATTTTAGAATAAGGCTGTAACTTAACATAATGTGGAAAAAGTGAAGGGGTCTGAATACTTTCTGAATGCACTACATGGAATAACGCATTCTTGACCCCTGATTCTTGACTAACCTGAAATGTTTTTAGTGATTTCAATATTATCATTATTATCCCTTATCTTTATCTAGGTCTTGAATTATTCCTTGATAATTATTTTCATAGATAAGGATTGACTGTCAAAATACTGAAAGAAATATAGCGAGCCAGCCAGTGAAGGCCAATTCACTGGATGTATTTAAGAGAAAGTTAGATATAGCTCTTAGGGCCAACAGAATGCGGAGAAAGCAGGAACGGGGTACTGATTTTCATTGCTGATCATTCAAAATCAGTACCGTGTTCCTGCTCTCAAATGTTATTCCTTATGGTGATAGTGAAACAAAATAGAGCTGAGATAGAACATTAGCTAGAATGGCAGATTAGGCCCCGAGGGTCCAATAGCCTACGCCTACTGCTAAAGTCAGATTCAGAATCAAACTTTATTCACCAAGTATATTTACACATACGAGGAATTTCATTGGCCAGGTCAGTTATACAATTAATAGAAACATAGAAACATAGAAAATAGGTGCAGGAGGAGGCCATTCAGCCCTTCAAGCCAGCACCACCATTCATTGTGATCATGGCTGATCGTTCCCTATCAATAACCTGTGCCTGCCTTCTCCCCATATCCCTTGACTCCACTAGCCCCTAGAGCTCTATCTAACTCTCTCTTTAATCCATCCAGTGATTTGGCCTCCATGCCCTCTGTGGCAGGGAATTCCATAAATTCACAACTCTCTGGGTGAAAATGTTTTTCCTCACCTCAGTTTTAAATGACCTCTCCTTTATTCTAAGACTGTGGCCCCTGGTTCCGGACTCACACAACATTGGGAACATTTTTCATGCAACATTGGGAACATTTAAAAGCAACAGATCACTGAAAAAAACACATTTTAACATAAACATCCACCACAGAGACCCCTACACATTCCTCACTGTGATGGAAGGCGAAGTAAAGTTCAAGTCCTTCCTTATGTTCTCCCTCGGTCGTGGGCCACGAGCCTCCGTTGATGGGATGATCTTGACTCTCATAGCTGGCGGCTTTCGGGCCCTCCAGGTCGAGGCGATCCGCTTCCGCATCGGGGGGGTGTCAACACCCCTGCGCCGGGGGATCGAACCTCGCGTCGGGGCTGGTCGAACCTTCCGGGACGTTGGAGCTTCCCGACTAGCCTCTCCCGACTGCGAGCTCTTGATGTTACAGTCCATGGTGGTCTCGGTGGGAGTGATCCCAGGCAAGGGATCAGCTCCGATGTTAAGTTCGCGCCCCGCAGTGGGGCTCACGACAGTCCAAGGAGGCTTCCAGCTCCATCAATGGTAGGCTGCAGAGCCCGGAGAATGTGATCCGAAAATTGAACACATCTCCAGGAAGGTAAGAACTTGAAAAAAAAAGTTTCCCCTGATCACCTCCCCTCACCTCTCACATAAAACAAACCGAAGAACATTAAATCAAACTTTTAACAAACTAAAAAATAACAAAAAGAAAGAAAATACGAACAGACTTCCAGCAGGGCAGCCATCTCCCCGGTGCCCTGTCAAGGCATTTAAAACATTTTTACACTATTTAATCAGCTTCACAAACACTTTGCAAATAAAATAAGCAAGACAAATAAAGATCTGAACCAATTTTGAAGAAAATAAGATCTTGTTTTAACTAATGATCTACCTGATTGTGTTGCCAAACTCATTCCTGAGGCTTTCACGATCCTTCACTTCCAATCAAGGGTAGAATGGTCTTTGTGCCTTTTCAAGCGTGGTGTAGAATTCTATCGATCATTAAAGCAAATCTTCCAACCCTTCCTTGAGGGATGCAAGGTTGGAGTGCAGTCTGCTGCCATGCAACAAATTGCTGTCAGCAGCTTCCACATATCTGATGCTTCCTGTAAATATGTGGAATAATGCAGTTGTTGTCAGTGACCTAGGATGATGACAACAGATGCTGAGCATACTACCACTGTTATTCCACAAAACTGGGCCTTTGGGGAAAATGTTCAAAAGCCTGGTCAAATGGCAGGTTGTGTGAAATTAAAATGTCTTAAAAGAGGTTTTGGAAATTAATTCCAGGGTTTAATGGCTCAGCCATTATAAGTACTGTTAACAATACCAGAGCAATCAGATGAATGATGGCCAAGATGTTTGAATTGGAGGAGCACATATATCATGGAGAGATTCAGAGCTGGGGATTATTGCACAGGTTTCACTCAAGTTTATGCCTTAATTGAACTGCTCTTTTTGGGGGAGATCCTCAATCTATACATTAAAGTTCATTTTTTTAAATTAAGAAATAATCATTGAGTCATTGAATCATGCAGCACGATAAAGGGTCTTCAGCCTCACTTACCTATGCCGACCATCTACAGTAGTCCCACCTACCCATGGTTGATTCAAATCCTTGTATACCTTTTCTATCCATGTCCAAATGTATTTTAAATGTTGTTATAGTACCTGCCTCAAGTACCTCATCTGGAAGCTCATTCCATATATCCACCATCCTCTGTGTGAAAAAATTGCCCTCGGTTTCCTATTAAATCTCTCCCCTCTTACCTTAAACATATGTGCTCTGGTTTTTGCTTTCTCTACTCTTGGTAAACAACTGTGCATTCACCCTATCTATTCCACTCATGATCCTGTACACATCTATAGATCACCCCGCAGCCTCCTGCACTGCAAGGAAGAAAGACCTAGCCTGCCCAGCCTCTTCCTATAGCTCAGGTCCTCAAGTACTTGCAACAGCATCGTAAACCTTTTTTGCACTCGCTCCACACTCTTAACAATGTCCTTCCACTAGCAGGATGACCAAAACTGAACAAATACTCTAAATGCAGCCTCATCAATGTATTTTATAATTGTAACATAACATACCAACTTTTATACTTAATTCAGAGCATTGGTATACTCTGAATTAAGGTATTGGTATTCAGAGTATTGATGAAAGCCAATATACTGAAAGCCTCCTTGACCATACCTATGACGTCACATTAAGCAACTATGTACCTGCACATCTAGATCCTTCTGCTCGACCACAGTTCCATAGGCCTGCCATTTACTGTGAAGTTCCTGTCAAGGCTTGACTTCCTAAAAAGCAATCGCTCACACTGATCTGCATTGAACTCCATCATCCATTCCTTACCTGCTTGCCCAACGGATCAAGATCCTGCTGTAATTTTTGATAAGCATCTTCGCTATCCACAGTACGATACCAGTTTAGCAAAACTTAATAATCATGCCTTCTACTTTATCATAGTCATAGTTAGTGTCATACAGTGTGGAAACAGGCCCTTTGACCCAACTTGCTCATGCCGACCAACATGCCCCATTCACACCTGCCTCCATTTGGCCCATATCCCTCTAAACCCATTCCATCCATGTATCTGTCCTCATATTTACTAAATGTTGTGATAGTACTTGCCTCAACAACCTCCTCCGGCAGCTTGTTCCATATACCGAACAATTTTTTGTGTAAAAACGTTGTCCCTCAGGTTCCTATTAAATCTCTTCCCCCTAATTTTTAATATTTTTCTTCTCGTTCTCGATTCCCCAACTCTGGGTTAAAGATGGTGCATTTACCCTATCTATTTTTCTTGTGATCTTCTACACCTCTTTATTCCTCTTTATTCCTTGCACTCCAAGGAATAAAGTCCCAGCCTGCTCTACTTCTCCCCATAGCTCAGGCTCCTGAGTCCTGGCAACATCCTGTAAATCTTCTCTGCACATTTTTCAGCTTAACAACATCTTTCCAATAACAGGGTGACCAAAACTGAGCAATATACTCTAAATGTGGCCTCATCAATGTCTTATACATCTGCAACATGACCACCAAACTTCTGTATTCAATGCTCTGTCTGAGAAGGCCTATGGTCCGAAAGGCTTCTTGACCACCCTATCTACTTGTGACATCACTTTCAAGGAACTATGTTGTGCACCCAGAGATCCCTCTGCTCCACAATACTCCATAGAGCCCTGGAATTCACTGTGTAGATCTTGCCCTGATTTGATTTCCCAAAATGCAGCATCTCGCATTTATCTATATTAGACTCCATGAAGCATTCCTCAGCGCACCTGGCCAACCGATCAAGATCCTGCTGTAATTTTTGATAACCATCTTTGCTACCTACAATACCACCCATTTAAGTGTCATTTGCAAAGGTACTAATTATGTCTTGTACATTTTCATCCAAATTATTGATATACATGACAAACAGCAATGGGCCTAGCACCGAATTCTGAGGCACTCCACTAGTCACAGGATACCAGTCCAAGAAACAACCATCACCGTCACTCTCTGCTGCCTTCAATAAAACCAATTCTCTATCCAGTCAGAAAGCTCTCCCACGATCCCATGCCATCTAATCTTTAAGAGTTGTCTTTAGTCATAGGATGGTGACTCTGTGGAATTCATTGCCACAGATGGCTGTGGAGGCCAAGTCATTGTATATTGTTATGGTGGAGATTGATATTTAGCAAGGAAATCAAGGGTTATGTGGAGAAGGCAGGAGAATGGGGTTGCGAGGAGAACACAGGTCAGCCACGATTGAATTGCGGAGTAGATTCGATGGGACGAATGGCCTACTTCTGCGCTATGGTTTATGAACAGCCTACGATGCAAAAATGTATCAAACACCTTGCCTATGTCCACATAGAGAAGGCCAACAGCTTTGCCCTCATTAAGCCTTCTGGATTACTTATTCAAAAACCTCAATCAGATTTGTATGACATGCACTCCCACGTACAAAACCATGCTGAATTTCCCCAAACATTATCTGTCTCTCCAAATAAATACAAACATATCTTATCCCTCAGAATCCTCTCTAGTAACTTGCACAACATTAGTCATCCTCCAGCTTTCCAGCAGATAACCTGTGTCTAATGGTGATTCATATATCTCAGGACCAGGAGATTTATCTACCTTCATTAGCCTAATGGGCCTGTCCCACTAAGACGACTTTTTAGGTGATTGCAGGAGATTACTCAGTCACCACATGGTCGCCACATGTTCGCGGGTGGTTGCCAGGGAGTCGCCTTCATGGTCGTGAGGAGTTCCTGCATTTTGGGAACCAGTCGTGGCCTCATTATGGTCGCCGTGAATTTTTCAATATGTTGAAAAATTAGTGGCAACTAGAATGAAGCCTCCATGGAGATTAGCGAGAATTCTCAAGCCATAGGCGGGTCGGCAGGACGTCCTAGTGGATTACCAGGAGATCGAAGGTTCTCGGAGGTTCTCATAGGTTGGAGCTAACCGATGAATTTCATTGGCTCATTGGGAAAAAAAGGTAAGCAGTAGTTTTCAGAACCAAGGATAACCGAGCGGTAATATTAAATGTCCGCCGAGCTTCACACCCGTGTATCTCTGGCTTCTTAAAAGTTGTCTCCACTCCTTCTCCCACCTTCTCCCCACCTCCTCTTTTAAAGGACTTACCGTACACTGTGCTTTAGTCATCTTTTTACAGCGCCAACCTATCTGTTCATCGCAGTGTGTATCTGTATCACCTTGGCTTTGCACCGTGTGAATTTTTTAGACAGGGCATGCGGGGGGAGCGCTGTCTAAATAATTCACACGGGCTGTGAAGAAAGCAATGTGTGTGTGTGTGTGTGTGTGTTCCAATCTGACAGTCGCCGTTCCAGTTCCCGGTTTTTCAGGTAATTGCCGTCAACTTGACAGTCGCTGGCAGTCCGCTGAAAAATCGTCTAAGTGGGACAGGCCCATTAAGATGTTCAGCTCATCCTCGACCATAATATGACTGTCCTCAAGACGCTCCATTAACTGTCCCAAGTTCCCCAGTCCTCATGTAGTTCTCTATGGTAAAAACAGAGGAGAAATACTCATTGAGGACCTTGCCCATCTCCTATGGTTTCTGAGGGGCCCTACCTACGGCTTTGGTTTTGGAGGGGCCCTACTTACGGCTTTGGTTTCTGAGGGGCCCTACTTACTCTCTAGTTATGCTCTTTCTGTAAGGAACTTATAAAATCTCTCTGGATTATCCTTAATATTATCTGCCAGAGCTATCACCAGCCCTCTTTTTGCCCTCCTTATTCCTTCTTATGTATGTTCCTCATGTCTCAAAATTCCTGCAGGGACACGCTTGATTCCAGTTGCCTATACCTGTCCCATGCCTCTTTTTTCATGTTCATAAGCCATAGGAGCAGAATTTGGCCATTCGGCCCACTAAGTCTACTCCGCCATTCAAACATGGCTGATCTATCTTTCACTCTCTAACCCATTCTCCTGCCTTCTCCGCGTAAATGTTGGCACCCTTCCTAATCAAGAATCTGTCAATCTCTGCTTTAAAAATACCCAAAGATTTGACCTTCACAGCCTTCTGTGGCAATGAATTCCACAGATTTACCACTCTCTGGCTAAATAAATTCTTCTTCATCTCCTTTTTAATGCTATATTATTTTATTCTGAGTCTGGCCTCTGGTCCTAGACTCTCCCATTAGTGGAAACATCCTCTCCACATCCACTCTATCCAGGCCTTTCATTATTTGGTAAGTTTCAATGTTCCCCCTCATTTTTCAGAACCCCAGATCTGTCCAATGCTCATCATCTATATTACTAAAACTAAGATTTTGACCGCTTTTGACTGTTTCTCAGCTGCCAGCCTGCCAGGTCCGAGTGACTGTGCTGCCAGGACTCAGTGACTGAGCTGCCAGCCCAGGAATCCATTCGGCCCACAAACTCCATACTAGCCCTCTGGAAACCATTACCTTCGGCCCACAACAACCCATACTAGCGCAACAGAAAGCGGTCCCCCCACACTGGCCAGCAATAATGGAATTGGTGGAGAGGTGGAATATTGTGTTGGGTTACCAGCCCTCCCATGTGATGCTGGCCCAGTTAGTCTAGTAGAAACATAGAAACATAGAAAAAAGGTGCAGGAGGAGGCTATTCGACCCTTCGAGCCAGCACCACCATTCATTGTGATTGTAAAGTCAAGTCTGGCACACTTGTAACTTTACTGAGTATTTAATAAAGGCACATGAAAGGCACGTCCCAGTACTGACTGCATCTAGTCTTCAGGCATACTGGAACCAGGGGAGGAGCAAGGGGAAGATATCACAATTATACTGGGATAACTAAGGCGTGGTTAGTTGTATTGAGGTAGCTACATTATAGGTTGCATGCATAAACCATCTACATCCTTTCCCTTAGAAATCTAAAAATGAAGTTAGAACAGTGGCAGTGTGATTATACAACACTGCCACTACCTAGATTATTAATAGTTCCCTACCCCCATGGTTAAACAAAACCTTTGTTGAATCTGTTACACCAAATGCAGCTACAAGCGGGCAAGGTCTCACTGTCATCCCAAGGACTTCACTGATGGTTTTAAAAACCACTGCCCAGTAGTTAACAAGTTTGGGGCAAGACCAGAATGCATGAGCTAGATTGGCTGGAGAGAACGAGCACCTGTCACAGCCAGCGTCCGTCCCTGGATATATGTTAGCAAGCCTGGCTTTGCTTAAATGAACCCTGTGTAAAACTTTAAATTGTATGAGCCCCAATCTAGCACATGATGACGAGGAGTGGACTTTTTTCAGCGCTTCTGTCCAGCATTCCTCAGACAGATCCATACCAAGGTCATTCTCACGCCTAGCTTTAACTATGTTCAGGTTTTGATCTCCTAAATACATCAATTGAGAATATACTGCAGAGATCGGTCCTTTATTTGCAAAGGTAAGAGTGAGTTTATCCAACACTGTGACAGGAGCGAGATCTGGAACAGAAGGAAATGTTTTCATGACAAAGTGGCGGACCTGAAGATATTTAAATAAATGATTATGTGGGAGGCCATGTTTTTTGTGTAGGTTGTCAAAACTATCAAATATGTTGTTAGTGTATAAATCCTTAATGCACATAAGACCATTCAAACCCCACTGTCGAAAGGTTGAGTCAAGTGTGGAGGAGGGGAATATATGGTTACTATGAATGGGACCCAGAACTGAAGCTGATGTAAGCTTATAATGGCAACGAAATTGGCTAAAAATTTTGATGGTGGATAGTACGACAGGGTTGGATGTAAATCTAGAGGGTTTCAATGGCAGGGAGGAATATACTAAAGCTGGGAGAGACGAGGAGTAACAGGATTGTGATTCAAGCAGACACCAGTCTGTATCTGATCGGTGGAGCCAGAATAATATCTTTTGGATATTGGATGCCCAGTAATAATTAATAAAGCTAGAAGGCCCAGTCCACCTACTTCACGACCTCTTTCGAGAGTGCACTTATTGACCGTTGGAACCTTGTTACCCCATATAAAGGAGGTTATAGATTGGTTAACTGAGTTAAAAAATGACTTGGGTAGGAAAACCAGCAAACATTGGAACAAGTAAAGAAATCTGGGAAGTACAGTCATCTTCACTGACTGCACTCTCCCAGCCATAGTGAGAGGTAGACTACGCCATCTCTCAAAGTCAGCCTTCATTTGGCTAACTTGAGGCATGTAGTTAGCTGCAAACAGGGATGTGAAAAAGCGGGTGATGTGTATTCCTAAATATACAAAACCTTCTTGAGATATGGGAAAGGGCAGGGTTTCCTGTTGGATCTGTAGGGCTAGGTTGATGGGAAAGCATTTGCTTTTTTGGAGGTTTAGTTTATAGCCGGAAAAAATCCCAAACTGATCCAACAAGGACACAATTGCAGGGCCACTGGCTGTAGGGTCACTCACATAAAGAAGAAGGTCGGCGGCATATAGAGACACACGATGTTCCCTGTTTCCTCTCCTAATGCCCTGGAATAATGTGGTTGACCTAAGTGTAATAGAGAGGGGCTCAATTGCAATAATATCTTCTGACCCGACAGCTTCTAAGTGAACCTGTTCACAAGAGGTACAACACCTGGGGACCTTTGCATTCCATGTTTCCCTTCCTTTCTCACCGTCACCCACCTTCTCTCTTCCAGTACCTTAGGTGTAACAATCTTACTGTAGGTAGAACTTGTCGAGGAACTACTCAGTTTCTCGGACAAACCTGAGGTCATCCACTTGATTCTCCAGTTCCCCAACACGGTTGTTCAGGAGCTGTACCTGGGTGCACTTTTGTAGCAGCCAGAGGCACCAGCAGTATCCTTGACCTCCCACATACTGCAAGCATCACACTGAATCAGCTTGCCTGACATCTCCTTGTTTCATCTCTCCCTCTCCAGTGTTTTGCGTAGCCTCCTCTCCTCAGCCTCCTCGAGCCAAAGACTCACACTTTTCTCAGGGCACTTCCCTCACAAGGCCCGCTCCCTCACTGCCACTCCCTAAGAGACATCCTGCTTATATTGACTGATAATCATCATAAACTGATTAACCCAATCATCCCTGAGATCATTCTCATAAACCTCCTCTGGACCCTCACCAAAGCAAACACATCACTACTCAGATATGGGACGCAAAAACTGATCACAATACTCCAAATGCAGTGTGACCCATACCTTATAAAGCCTTAGCATTACATCCCTGCTTTTATATTCTAGTTCTCTCAAAATGAAAACTACCATTGCATTTGTCTTACTGCCAATGCAACTTGCAAATTAATCTATTGGAAAATCTGCACCAGCAATCCCTTTGCGCTCCCGATTTCTGAATTCTCTTCCCATTTAAAAAATAGTCTACACCTTTAATCCTATTACCAAAGTGCATGGCCACACACTTAGCTACCCTGTATTCCATCTGCCACGTTTTTCGCCACTCTCCCAACCTGTCCAAATCCTTTTGCAGGCACCCTGCTTCCTCTATACCAACTGCCCCTTCACCTATCTTCGTATCATCTGCAAACGTGGCCACAAAGCCAAGCGCCTGTATTTCTCTCAATCTTCTTTCGTCCAAGCTTCCTTACTCCCACCTGCCTTGTCTAGCATTCTAACAGGAACATGCATGCACTGATCTCTTGTCACCTTGTCATCAAATGTTTTAGTAACCATAAGGAATGTTTCTACTCTTGCTGGTTCCAAAGATGAACTCTTTAATGTTGTCATGTCCCTCAACTTCCTCTTTCTCTGTTCCATTTCCTTTCCCCCTTCACTTCCGTACTTAGACCTTCTGCTAACCATTTCCCACATTGCCTTCCATTGCCACGGAATGGTATAATACTAAACCTAGCTGGAATGTTTTCTTATTCATTTCAGATTAGTTAATATTTTCACTGCAAGTAAATAAATTAATGTCAAAATGTTTTATTCCTCGTTCTTTTGTTCTTCATGGCAACTTCAACATATGTCTCTTCTTCATTAATTTTTTATAGTACGTAAATTTAAATTCTGTAAATGTCACCAGGAAACTAAAATCTCAGAAATGACAGAGGATCACTGAGTTGACTCAATCATTAAGCCCAAATTTTCTTGTACATTATACATGGTAGTGTTTTCACTAATTAACAATAAAATATTTATGTGAGTCCATATTCTTAAAAATATGACTAATAGTCTAATGGATGCAATAACTCATACACATTGTTATAAACCTTTGGTCAGGAACATGCTAGTAACCATTTAAATACTTATTAAATAATCAAAACACTGTACTCCTGAGATGTGATTCACATTAATTTGTACTAAATATGTGATAAATACAACGCAAGTATAAATAAATTACAGAAGAATTATGTAAGCCTGGACCTATATTAGTCAGCACATAATTGAATCTTCAACATTTCAATGTAATTTAACCTGGATATCAAATCTACAATGTAGCAATGTAACAGGAAATAATCCAATCTGATACTCCATAGCATGAAGACAAAGGAATAATGTGAAATTCAACCCTAAACCACAATGCTCCATGGTGTATGGTGATTTAAAGATATGCACATAGGATTCTTGTTGGGTAAGTGCCAAATGATTCAGCCTCCAGATTTAGGTGATTCTCTTGGTTCTCTTGGACGGCAGTGTGGGAAATGGTTAACTGAAGGTCTAAGTATGAAAGTGAAGGAAGAATGGAGATGGGCCAGTGAAAAAGGTTGAGGGGCTTTACGATATTAAAAAGTTCACCAACAGTATGGAACTATGCCAGAGCAGAAATGTTCGTTTCTAAAACAACAAGGATATATACTGAGATGTGGCACATTATACTTCGTCATTTCCATCAGTGCAACAGGATCCCACCACTAATAACATATTCACCTATCAATCCTTTTCTGTCTTCCGCTGAGACAACTCCTTCCATGAAGCCTTAGTCTGCTCATCTCTCCCCACCCTCCCCTCCCTGGCCGTTGGCACTTTCCCATGTAATTGTAGGAGGGGCAACACTTGTTCCTGCACCTCTTCCCTCACTACCATCCAGGGACCTAAACAACCCTTCCAGGTGACGTAAACATTCGCCCTACACCGTCCCCTGCCTCCACCTGGCTCATTCCTTTTATTTTTCATTCTCTGCTTCCACCTATAACCCACTTGCCTCTGTCTCCCAGCTCCGTCATAAGGTCATAAGGTCATAAGGTCATGTGTTAGTGTTAATTCTGGACAAATTGGAGATGCCAGGACACTAAAATTGAGTAAAGGCTTCTGGGCTGCTAAGCATTTTGGTAAATTTAAATGTGCCTTCTGCCGAAATGGGACAAGCTGCAGAATGGTGCCAGCTTGTCTAGAGCCTAGAGAATAGTTGCAGGGAAAGAATGGGACATCTGCAGATTCTTACAAATAGATGTAAATTGCATGAAACGGAATGTGTGAATGCAAACCAGACATACACATTGTAAGCAATGTTGCAAAGCTTCACTTTGCTAGATGTTGATTGGGGTAAGTGTTGAGCCTTGTCTGGGTTTCTTGAATATCTGGGCAAATGTTGCTATGCTCGCTTCCTTCCAGAAGCACTGTTTGAATACAATGTATTAGTTACTGTATTATTGGGTTTGGGGAATGTCTATCATGTACAGAGTTAATCGATACCTTTCTTTGGACTGTAAGGAGACCACCCCCATGTGGTTCGGCCCCTCAAGGTTCGGGGGGCTATAAAAGGTGGCTCCCACGAGGTCCTGTGTCGTTCTTCTGGGAGAACGCTTAGGACTGCGTGACCTTCTGGAGTGTCTCTGCTTGCACGAGGCTAGGAGGGCTTGGCCAAGCAGATACAAGGATTGAACCCGCAGTGGTTAGGTATAGTAGTGGGGAATTGTTATTGTGTTTTTCCAAAATAAAGTTTAGATGCGCAAGTGCTTGACTCAGTATCTTATTGGCTGAAACTAAACTGGGGGGAAGTTTAGAATGAGCTATTTACATTAGTAGAATTAGACCATTTAGCCCATCAAGTCTACTCGGCCAATCATGGCTGATCAATCTCTCCCTCCTAACCCCATTCTCCTGCCTTCTCCGCATAACCTCTGTCACCTGTTCTAATCAAAATTGTATCTATCTCTGCCTTAAAAATATAATTGACTTGGTCTCCACAGCCTTCTGTGGCAAATAATTCCACAGATTCACCACAGAGACTGAAGACATTTCTCCTCATCTCCTTCCAAAAAGAACATCCTTTAACTCTCGTCCTAGATTCTACCACTAGTGGAAACATCCTCTCCACATTCACTCTTTCACTATTCTGTATGTTTCAATCCTATCTGGTTCCTCCTGCCCATCCTCGATCACCTCTCCTCGGTCCGCCTCCCTCACCCCTCCCCATCTCCCCTTAATATTGTTATCTTCCCTGTAAAATCAGCCCTGATGCATGATCTCAACCCAAAACATTGATCCCCCCAGCGGATGCTGCCTGACCAGCTCAATTAGTGTTTTTTAGAAGATACAAGCATGGAAACAGGCCCTTCATCCAACAGAATCCTCATCAACCAATGATCAGCCATACATATGTTCTATCCTACACTCAGGGGCCAATTTACAGAAGCCAATTAACCTGTTCACCTGCACATCTTTGGAATATGTGAGGAAACTAGAAAAAAACCCATGTGGTCCTGGGGAGAAGGTGCAAACACCATACAGACAGCACCCACAGTCAGGGTTGAACACGGGTATCTAGCGCTGTAAGGCAGCAACTCTACCGCAATGCAATTGTCCCTCCAGCTGTTAGTTTTTCTGCTCCGGATTCTAGCATCTGCAATCCCTTGTGTTTCCAATGTCATATTCTGGGTTTTATCTGGTGTTATATACAGGCTTTCTGATATTTACTATTTTATTAACTCAATTATTGTCACATAAATAATGTGTCAATGTGACTGTTGCGTTTGAACTGTTTTTTACTATTCTTATTATTTCTTTACAGTAAATCTTGATAATAGAATACAATATCAAACTTCAACACAGGAGAGTAAGTTTATTAGCACTCCCTTTTTACTGAGGTATTTTACCATCAAGCATTGAAAATGAAATAATTGTGAGAAAATTCCTCATAGTTTTCATCAGAAAATAAGCAAATAAATTGCTTGGGTACCACAGTCACAACACACCAATTTTTTATTCTCCCTATATTCTGATCAACTCCTCCAAGAATCTACCAATTTTTTGAGGATGTAACTAGAAAAACGGACAAGGGAGAGCCAGCGGATGTAGCATACCTGAACTTTCAGAAAGCATTTGATAAGGTCCCACATAGGAGATTAGTGGGCAAAATTAGGGCACATGGTATTGGGGGTAGAGTGCTGACATGGATAGAAAATTGGTTGGCAGACAGGAAACAAAGAGTAGGGATTAACGGGTCCCTTTGAGAATGACAGGCAGTGACTAGTGGGGTACCGCAAGGCTTGGTGCTGGGACCGCAGCTATTTACAATATACATCGATGATTTGGATGAAGGGATTCAAAGTAACATTAGCAAATTTGCAGATGACACAAAGCTGGGTGGCAGTGAGAACTATGAGGAGGATGTTATGAAAATGCAGGGTGACTTGGACAGGTTGGGGGAGTAGGCAGATGCATTTCAGATGAATTTTAATGTGGATAAATGTGAGGTTATCCACTTTGCTTTCAAAAACAGGAAGGCAGATTACTATCTAAATGGCGGCAAGTTGGGAAAAGGGGAAGTACAACAGGATCTGGGGGGTCCTTGTTCATCAGTCTATGAAAGTAAGCATGCAGATGCAGATGAAGAACGCGAATGGCATGTTGGCCTTTATAACAAGAGGAGTCAAATATAGGAGCAAAGAGGTCCTTCTGCAGTTGTACAGAGCCCTAGTGAGACCACGCCTGGAGTATTGTGTGCAGTTTTGGTCCCCTAATTTGAGGAAGGACATTCGTGCTATTGAGGGAGTGCAGCGTATGTCTACAAGGTTAATTCCCGGGATGGCGAGACTGTCATATGCTGAGAGAATGGAGCGGCTGGGCTTGTACACTCTGGAGTTTAGAAGGATGAGGGGCAACCTTATTGAAACATATAAGATTATTAATGGTTTGGACACGCTAGAGGCAGGAAACATGTTCCCAATGTTGGGGGAGTCCAGAACCAGGGGCTACAGTTTAAGAAAAAGGGGTAAGCCATTTAGAATGGAGACGAGGAAACACTTTTTCTCACAGAGAGTTGTGAGTCTGTGGAATTCTCTGCCTCAGAGGGCAGTGGAGGCAGGATCTCTGGATGCTTTCAAGAGAGAGCTAGATAAGGCTCTTAAAGATAGCGGAGTCAGGGGATATGGGGAGAAGTCAGGAACGGGGTACTGATTGGGGATGATCAGCCATGATCACATTGAAGGCAGTGCTGGCTCAAAGGGCCGAATGGCCTACTCCTGCACCCTATTGTCTATTGTCTATTGTCACTCAACCACAAACTTAGAGCAATGGCCAATTAACCTTCCACTCTGCATCTATTTGGAATGTGAAAGGAAATCGGCGAAATGCCACAAAATCAGAATAAAATGTACAAACTCCACAAATACATCACAGAGTTCATGGTTGAACTCGGGTTACTGATGCTGTGAGGCAGCATCTCTGTCAGCTACTCCACTCAACTCACGTTGTCCATTGCTCCACAGTTTCTGTATCATTGAAACAATACAAATTTCAGGCATTTTGACTGAAAGTACCTGTAATTGCTTTTTAACTGTTTCTATAAATTCTCTTCCCACTAGTTGACCCCATTGCAAGCAGGTTATTAAGGAGAGAGTGATCATTCATTGTTATTACGCTTGCTACATTATAGGTTCTTATCATGAAGTAAGGAAAGGATAGAACTAAGGAAAGGCATGGGCCTCTCCAAGGTTTATCAAGAGTCAAGTCAAGAGTGTTTTATTCTCATATGTCCCAGATAGAACAATAAAATTCTTACTTGCCGCAGCACAACAGCCTTTAAACCATTGTCTTTACAATATTGATTTTTAAATATTGTGAGGCCTTTATGAGAAGTTTGGTCTACCAAAGAGTGAGCAGAGTATCTCTGCAAACTGATGCTGAAGCCATATGAAGACTTCTTCTTTCAGCTTTCAAAAAAAAAAAAAAATTCACCCAGTAGCACAGAATTAAAAGTCAGTCGAAACTTGACACATGACAATAAAAGACCTTTGAAAACATTAAAACCTTTGAACCTCTGATCTCTTCCCACCCCCACCTCATTGACCCCTCCTTGTCTTCTCTTTCATGGGAAATAGATTCTTCCTATTTACTGTGTCTTGGCCTCATAACTTTATATGGCTCAATTAAATCTTCCATCAGTCTCTCTTGCTTTTAAAAACATTGTTAGCCTCGTGATTCTTTCCTCATTATTGCTCTCCCATTTGAGGCAGCCTTGTCTTAGCCTCGGGATATTGTGAGTTCTATTGTCATTCCTGGATGCAAGCTGAGACTTGTTGTACAATCAGAGGCATCTATCAGATGAGCCATGAAACTGGGGCTCTGCTTTGTTGGATGGATATAATAAATCCACTGTACTGTTTGAAGACAACAATAGATTAATCTCTTAGCCAACATCTCTCTTAATAAAATTAATTATCTCCACATTTGGCCATTAATGTCAAAGGGACCTCACTGAGCATAAATTGTTGGTTGTGTTTTCCTGAATCACGACAGTGATTACATTTTGGAAGTACATTACTGACTGTAAAGCAATTTTGAATGTCATGAGTAGTTGACAGGTACAGCCTTACTTCTTCTCCAAATTTCTATTCTAATGTACATGCATGTTTTTCAACTACATTACCTTTTTGTGAGGAGTGCCAGATTCAGTGTTGCAGTGCTATTTTTTTTAGTTGCTGGAGCTGTCAACCAGGGGCGTAATTTCAAGTTTTGCTTGGGGGAGGTGGGGGGAGGAGGCAAGCTAGTCTCCCAAGAGGGTCAAACAAGGTTATAGCCTATCACTGCATCCCAGTGTATAACTAGTACAATAAAACATACAATACTTAATTTAATAATATTACAAATTATTGCACGGTTGTACTAATTATCATGAAATATAATTATCAAGCAAGTAAAGAAAAAGGCAGTAATCATGTATTTTACCAATTTACATGTAATTTTCCTACTTACCAAATGCCACCAATGAGAAGTTTCACAATAATTTCCACAAAGGGTCGGGCGTAATATGTGTTTATGTGTCTCAAGCACCTGTTGTCCTGGTGTCTTCTGCTGATCTGTGGTACCGCAGCCATGATGTGATGTACGGCTCAGGATTCCAGTGACCCGGAGGATGTCCGACCGTGTAGTTTAGCAAACATAAGTGCTGATACATGATTTATGAGAATTTTTGAGCGTGTTGGTGTTATTATCAAGTTCATGTGCTGAATCCCCTCTCATCCGCAGCAGTACTAATCGGAATAACTTGTGAACAGCTCAGTAATGGGTCTATATCTTGGGGGATGCGGCGTCCACGTCCTCCACATAATCGGTGAAGGCATTTATTAAGGGGCTGCCCCACTGCGGCGACCTAATTTGCGAGTTCAGACGAGTTTGCCCTTGACTCATACTCACAGCATGGTTGACACGAGGTCCTAGGAGGTCTTTGTAACTCTCCCTCATGCTCAAGAATAGTCCCCGTCTACTCGAGGCCTCAGCAAGGTCATGGCGTATTTTTCAACATCCTGAAAAGTGCCCGTGAGAAAAAAAAGGTTGCCATGGAAAAAAATCTATATTTTATTACTCGTGGGTTTAGTCGAGGTTGGTCATACTTGTAGGTAGTCAAAGTCAATCAAAGTTAATTGAAGATAGTTGAAGGTAAAGCTCCTTGATGAAAAAAAGGTAAGTAAACCGACCAGTAATGTTAAATGCCTGCTACTCTTTATTAAACGTTGTCTGGCTACTTAATAGTGCCTTCCCTCCGTCTCCCCCACTTCCCCCCACTTCCCCCCTTCTCCCCCTCTTCTCTTCCCCCCCCCTCACTCTCCGCGCTCTCTAAAGGACTTACCAAACTGTGCAAGCCATCCTTTGATGACCTCGAAAAGATCATCCAAACATTTATCTCCTCCCGCCTAGATTACTGCAACTCTCTTTACACTGGCATCAGCCAATCTTCCCTGTCCCACCTGCAACTGGTCCAAAACGCCGCAGCGAGACTTCTGACGGGCACCCGAAAAAGGGATCACATCACCCCGATCCTGGCCTCTCTCCACTGGCTCCCTGTGCGGTTCCGTATACATTTCAAGACCCTCCTCCATGTCTACAAAGCCCTCAATGGGCTTGCCCCCTCCTACATTAAAAGTCTTCTCACCCACCACTCCACCTCCAGGTCCCTCAGATCGGCCGACTTGGGGCTGCTGAATATCCCGCGGTCTAGGCATAAGCTTAGGGGCGACTGCGCCTTTGCAGTTGCAGCTCCTAGACTGTGGAACAGCATCCCCTTTCCCATCAGAACTGCCCCCTCCATCGACTCCTTTAAGTCAAGACTAAAATCTTATCTATACTCCCAAGCCCTTCCTGACGTCCACTGAGCGAGGGCTATATGTATACATGTATGTAGTTTGTTTGTTTATACTATTCTTATAACAAATGTAAAGCACTTTGGCCAACGAGAGTTGTTTTTTTAAATGTGCTATATAAATAAATGTGACTTGACTTGAAATGTGACTTTACCTTCCTGCTCATCTCGGGTGTGAATTTCAGACAGCACTCCCCCACTTTCCCTGGCCCCCGCCTTTGTGGTGTGTGTGTGTGTGTGTGTGCGTGTGTGCGTGTGTGCGTGTGTGCGTGCGTGTGTGTGCACACAGACGTTCGATCGGTTCGTGGTTTCATCGCTGATGGTCGATCCAGCTCGAGATTTTTCAGGTGAGTGCCCTCGAGCTTGAAGGTCGAAGACAGTCGCTGAAAGGTTGCGTCAGTGGGACAGGCTTTTTACAGAGGAAGAAGAAAGCTTAACCCTCTTACAGAGAGATGCTATTGCAGCTTCTCCATAATTAGGTGGTATTTCAGCAGGCCAACAGCATTTACCAAAGACACACAATTCATTTAGCAGGGATTTATACATACTATGATGTTCAGAAGAATGAGAACCTTTCAAGGATGTTGTCGCGAACACACAGTGCTGCAAATTGTTTATAAGACTAGTTGTAAACTGTTGATAATTAATAGAGACGATTTTGTTGTTGCTTGTTGAGGTAATTTCTCCAAACTTCCCCTTTTCCACTGCCTCTCGAGCTTCTAGACTTTTTGTATCTGGTTGCACTTTCAGTCCAGGCAGTGATCTTATGCTCGGTTGGATCAGTTTAGCTGCACAAACAATCATGGTAGTGCGTTTCTGTAAACACTGACAGTAAACCAAGTTCATGCAACGTGCCATACATTAGAGCTAAATTCAATAGAAACTGTTCTGAAGAGGGTCTTGTCAACAGACCTTCATAGGTTTTTCTGTCACTCCCAGATCTTGTTTCATCCTTTATTACTTTTTCAAAATGAAGACAGTGCCTCATAATTTTGCCACACTGCTGAAACTGTTTGAAATGAGCCAGCTACCCACCTGGTGCCCAGAACATGGCCTACTTTGCAAATTTGTTGTTCAAGTTGAGAGGCACATTCAGACACAACCTTTTGATTTAGAGGTGATCTGCTGTAAACAGAGGTAGACAAAAATGCTAGAGAAACTCAGCGGGTGTGGCAGCATCTGTGGAGTGAAGGAATAGGTGCAGTTTCGGGTCGAGACCCATCTTCAGACTGATGTGGAGGTGGGGAGGTGGGGCGGGAAGAAGAAAGGAAGAGGTGGAGACAGTAGGCTGTGGGAGAGCTGTGAAGGAGATGGGTAGGAGGGAAAAAGCAAGGACTGCCTGAAATTGGAGAAGTCAATGTTCAAGGGAGAAAACAAGGACTGTCTGCAGGGAGAAAGCAAGGACCACCTGAAACATACAAGGACTATCTTAAACATACCGTAAACAGTATAATTTGTCCATAAATTATTGAAAATTATTAATTCCATGAACTTCTCTCACCGAATCATTTACTGCAAGTTGTAATCTGTGATTAAGACAACACAAAATTATCACATCAGGGTAAAGTTCCTTAAGAATTGTAGCAACACCAGATTTGACACCAAGCATTACGCTCGCCACATCACTAGCAAATGCTACAAGGTTGTGTTTCAAGTTAGAGCCATCAAACCCATGGTTACTGAGACAGTTGAACAGATGTTTAGCAATAGTAGCAGCTTTCTGATCAGGGTCTAGATCTAGAAACATAAAATGGGGATCACCTTCCTCATCACATTTCAAATAAACTATTACGGAAATCTTGATGCTCAGGCTTGTTGTTTCATCAATGAGAACAGAAATGTTGCCATTTATCTGCTTCATATGGCTATGTAGTTGCTAACGATCTCTGTTGCACTAGTGCAGGAATGCAGTCCAATTCCAATGTCCATACCATTTTTGTTTTGAAGTTCCAGTAAACCAAAGTGATCAAAGTATGGTCTGTCATTCTGAGTTAAATAATATGCAGAACGAAAAATTGAACATTGCCTTGAGATGCGAAGCATTGATGGTGTCACATAATTTCCCAAGAGCATGTTCACAAGCTTTATTTTCAGCGTGTAGAGCAGCAGTGTGAGCTTTTAAGAGCCTGCAATCAACACATTTTTTTCTGAGAGACTTCAAGCATGTACTTCGAATGGTTCCATAATAGGGCATTTGGTACATTTGCCATTCGTTTGACAGCCTCAAACCCTCAGAAGTGAAAAGTGCCAGATTGATTCTGTTTGCACATACTTTACACCCACGTTTATCATTCTTGAAGTCTAACCAGGGGTAAATTTATTTATTTTTCTTCCACATTTTTTCAATCCAAACGCCTCAACAGGAATACAAGCTTGACTTCGAAACATCATTACTTTCAGAACTACATTTGGACCAGGTTAGAAAATTTGAACTAGAAGCAGGCGAAACACAGCTTTTGTCACTTTTACTATAATCAGTCTCTTGTATGTTATGTTGAAATAGGAACTGCAAATGCTGGAAAATCGAAGGTAGACACAAATGCTGGAGAAACTCAGCAGATGAGGCAGCATCTATGGAGCGAAGGAAATAGGCAACATTTTGGGCCGAAACCCTTCTTCAGACTGATGTGAGGGTGGGAGGGGCGGGAAGAAGAAAGGAAGAGGAGGATCCAGAGGGCTAGAGGGAGAGCTGAGAAGGGGAGGAGACAGTAAGGACTACCTGAAATTAGAGAAGTCAATGTTCATAGCACTGGGGTACAAACTGCCCAAGCGAAATATGAGGTGCTGCTCCTCCAATTTCCAGTGGTCCTCATTCTGACCATGGAGGAGGCCCAGGACAGAAAGGTCGGATTCAGAATGGGAGGGGGAGTTGAAGTGCTGAGCCACCGGGAGATCAGGCTGGTTATTGCGAACCGAGCGGAGGTGTTCGGCAAAGCGATCGCCAAGCCTACGCTTGGTCTCACTGATGTAGATCAGCTGACATCTAGAGCAGCAGATGCAATAGATGAGATTGGAGGAGGTGCAGGTGAACCTCTGTCACACCTGGAAAGACTTGTACGTTATTCTTGTTACACTCCTCACCTTGTTTACGAAAGAAAGAAGTTAACATTGTTTGCCTAGAAGCCTTAGGTTTGTTTGCGAGAAAAATTAACTTTGGTATTAGAGAGTAATCTACAGAGTGGCACCGTCTACCACAGATGTAGCCTTACTAATGCGACTGAGTCAGAGCAGACAGCACGGTCCGCAATGCTTAGCAGTGTTGCTAAGCTGCAGTTATAAAAGTTACTGAATTTACTGAAATAAAGCAAATGTTTTTTTGCATTCTAGCCACCTAAATTGGAACCAACTCAGCCAAGGAATCAAGTAGGAAAAAAGAACATCTAATGAACTATTGCTAAAGCCATGAATATCACAGAAAATTAATATCAAAAGCAGTAGGTTAGCAACTCTGCCTTGTACTGTTTCTCTCGCAGAAATGTTTGGACAGGAAGTGTACGTGTGGATACTCACAATATCCTCACACATGGGGTATGACATGGTTAGTAGGCAAATACAAATCCTGTTTAGTTTGTAAATATAGATGTTAAAGAAGGTTGAATCTTCACATGATCACATTGAATGGCGGTGCTGGCTCGAAGGGCCGAATTGCCTACTCCTGCATCTATTGTCTATTGTCTATTGTCTTTACATAAATTATTATCCTATCTACCCCCACCTTCTCTTCCGTAAAATCCCCTTTATTTAATATGCGGCTGCTGTTAAATTCCCCACTAGTTAAAATTCCCCACTGTTTATTTATTTATTTTTTTACAGAGGTGCCAGAGTGGCGGCAGCACTGAACCCCAGGCCAGATTGATGGTGGAAGTCTAGTCCTAAACTAAAGTCCTAAGGGTTGTGTACGTCCATCCATGCTGCTTCTCAATCAGGCCATGTTCTGATACTGGACTCTCATGACAAGCACCAATTTCAATAGAAGAGAGCAAGTCTGATGGAAATTGGTTATGTTTTATTCATGTTTTTTTTAATATTGAGTTAATTTGTAAGTATTTGGTTGTGACTTAAATGTAGTTACATGCATTTTAGTAATATTGTGTTTTCATGTGTTTTACATTTGATTTAGTTTAGTATTTTTTTTAAATTGTATATATTTTTTAATTTATTAATAGGATAATATAATTAATTATTAATTGCTTAAAATGTTTTCCTGTTTGTGAGGGTCAGAGAAACTCACAGCTTTTTGGCAGCTGGTAAGCCTGGTCATATGGATTCAAACATTCTGTGGGGTGATTTGGCATTTTTAGAAAGAGTTGTGTACAGATACCTGAATCATCACTGAAGCATCACAGCTTTACCTTTGTGCCCATATATTGCACAACAAACAGTACATAGGTTTTCCATGAGCTTAGAGGTAGCCGTGCTTACAGTGATGAGTCCCTTGGCCCAGGTTTTAATTACAGTCTGTACACCGTGCCTCACTTTAGGACATAGTGTCTACAGCAGATAGGGTGAAATGAACATTGGATGCTCTAGGCATAAACCATCCCGATGGCTTGAGTAGCCATCTCTGCAACCTGGTTGATTTGCAGTGCATTGTTGTCCTGTATCATATTCTGTCAATCAAATGACTCAGGTTCAGTATTTCATTACTATACCCGACATTAGAACCCATGGTTTCTCATTCAATTACATCACTGACTTTGACTAATCAGGTAAATTTCATATGCATATTCATGATATAAAACTTTTATTAGTAGAGAAAAAGCCTAAGGATATGGAATATACATGATGTCAGAAGCTAACCATCAAATAGTTTCCTGATCCAAAATTGCACGGGAAATAAACTTGTTATACATCTCTTCACACCAAAATTATTACAGTTATATTCTGGACAGCAAAATGAAGAACAAGACTTACACACTGGTTGCCTGGATCACGAGAGAGAGATTTATTACTCAGCATTCTCTGCTTATATTGAACACCAACTCATTAACATACACATGAATATGTATGAATATATTACACAGCTCTCCTTTTTTAAAGTATTAAATCTAAGTACTCAGTTACAATTTTGTTATTGTGATACTTGATTTAAGCCAGTATTGTTTATCCTGTATTTATGAAATTTTAAATGATAAATATAATATATTTAGTTTGCATATCTACACATTTTTGGTTTACTTGTGCAGTGAATTATTTAACTTACAAACCTAACCTGACTACTGGTTTACGGATCCTGCCTGATTATCTCACAGTAACAGGTGTAACAGGTTTAGGTGTTGACTCTACTGTAGGCTTGTTCGGCTCTGTTTTAGTACCCCGACTTTGACCAGAGGATCTGTTTCTTTGTCTGTACGAACTGAACATTGTGATTCAATCACAGTGGTCTCTTCCAACTCACTTTCAGGTAAAAACCTCAAGGATTAGGACTTTGTGGTCAGTTTTTGGTTCATCTTTGGCTGGAATCATTTGATCAACATGAACACTTTTGATCCTACCTCCAACTAAGTATCTTTTTATTCCACACACTTCTACTATTTCCCCCAACATCCCATTTGGCTCGACTGGACTTGTTGGGAGGACTGAGAACACAAACTTGCTCACCTGACTTGAAGTTCTTCTCATTTGTGTGGGAGTCAAAATGCAGTTTTTGACAACTGTTTTTGCTCATCAAGGCCAAATTGGGTTGAACTAGACTTAGGCGTATTCTTAGCCTTCTCGTCATCAACAGTTCTGCAGGTGAGTAACCCATTGTTGTGTGTTGTATGGTTCTTTTACTTCAGCAAGAAACGAGCTTTGAACTACCCTGCAAAACCTGTTTCTTGAGAGCATCTTTGACAATTCTAACAGACCTTTCCACCGGAGGCTGGATGGTATGGGGGAACAAGTGTGTGTTTTACACAATTCCGCTGCATGAACTCTTTGAACCGTTCTGAATGAAACTGAGGCCCGTTATCAGAAACAAGTTCTTCCGGTAAACCATGGCATGCAAAGATTTATCTCAAATCATCTATGGTACGCTCAGTAGTAGTGTTTGACCCCATATGCTTAACCACAATCCATTTGGAATTATTATCTACTAGTACCAGAAAGTGATCATTACCCTTTTCACAAAAATCTACATGAATTGTCTGAAAAAGGTTTACTTGGCCATGACCAGGGTTGCAATGGTGTTTTTGGTAGTTTCGGCAATTTTGGCAGACGCTACATTTGCTCACCAATGACTCCATGTCACTGTCAATACCAGGCCAATACACAAAACTTCTGACAATTGACTTCATGCTTACTATGCCAGGATGTTCGGCATGAAGTTCATTCATAATTTTGTTTCTCAAAGACTCCTGTACAACCACTCTGTAACCCCACTTAATGCATCCCTGCTCACATGATAATTCATGACGTCGAATTTTGGAAAAGCTTTAGCTCTGAGTTCAGAACTGAGTTCAATCCACTATCGATTTCAGTGCAACCATTCAATGTCTGTTCATAGACATTATTTGGCACAGTGTCTTTCTCTGTTTCTGCTGCAATTTCTGTTTCAGTCACTGGAAAGTTTTCATCTACAACTTGCAGCGTGTAGATTGAGTTCTCACTTCCCACGTCAGAGTTCTCATGAGGCACCCGGGACAACGCATCTGCAACTGCGTTGCATTTGGAGCTTCTGTACTCAACCTTGTAGTCATACTGGGACAGCAAAATTGCCCCACGCTGCATCCTTGATGCCACCGTGGAAGGCATAGATGACTTGGGATCAGGTATCATGAGTAGTGGCTTGTGATCAGTCACTAGGGTGAATGGTCTGCCGAGAAGAAGCTGATGGAATTTCTTGATTCCGAACACGATGCTGAGTGCTTCCTATTTGATCTGTGCATAATTGCATTCACTCGGTGATAGGATGCGGGATGCAAAAGCAATAGGCTTTTCCTGTCCGTCATTCATTATGTGGCAGATCACTGCACCTACACCATAACTTGAAGCATCACAAGCAAGTTTCATCTCGCGTGTCATGTCGTAGTGAATAAGGAGTTTGCCACTTGTCAAGTTTGCCTTGCAAATGTCATATGCACATTGCTGTTTCTTTCCCCACGTCCATTTCACATATTTGTATAGCAGATGATGTAGTGGCTTTTGCCCAGTTGCTAAATCTGGAAGGAATCGTGCATAGAACTGCACCATCCCAAGGAATGATCATAGCTCTGACACATTGTTGGGTTTTGGAGCATTCACTATTGCTTCAACTTTTGCCTTCACAGGGCGAAGCCCGTTGGCATCTACTTTGAGTCCAAGGTACTTTGTCACAGTTTGACATTGTGGCAGTTCAGTCGTGTGAGAACTTGCTCGAGGATTTCCAGGTGTTCTACCATGCCCTATGTGAAAATCAGTAGATCATCCTGGTTGCACACACAGTGCGGAATGCCTTGTAACATTTGTCCATGACAGACTAGAAGATTTTTGGGGAGGATTTCACACCATAGGGCAGCTTTGTATATGAATACAAGCTCTTATGTGTATTGATAGTGAAGTACTGCTGACTTTCCTTGTCGACATTGAGTGTGGCATAAGTATGAGACACATCCAGTTTAGTGAAGACTCTTGTTCCGCTAAGTTTTGCGTACAGATCTTGGGAGGTTGGTAACGGATATTGTTCATTGTCAACGGCTTGGTTGATTGTGACTTTGTCGAACAGTTTTGTCGGCCTTGGATATGGCCACATGGACGTTGCCCAGTTACTCTGGTCTGTCTTCACGAGTACTCTATTCCGCTCTAATCTGTCGAGTTCGTCCTCCACTTGTTGCTTTAATGCATATGGTACAGGTTTTGGTCTCACATCTTGCTTAAGTCGAATTTGTGCAGAGTACCCTGTTATTCCCATGTAACTGTCGGCAAATATTTCTGCATGTTCTCTTATGATGTTATCAAGATGTGATTTGGACAAATCGATGCTGAAAATGTTCTTCCAGTCTAACTCTATTCTATTCAGCCAATCCTTTCCAAGGAGGGTTGGGTTATTTCTGTAGCAGGCCACTATGAAGGGCAGTGTTACCGACTGATCATTATGCTGAATTTTACAGTTAATTTGTCCGCATGTCTCCAAAACTTCGCCCGAGTAGTTTCTCAGCTTGATGTTACTCTCAAACACTGGTGTCCGTGGGAACTTTGTTTCGTACAGGTTTGCTCATGACCGAACAATCTGCTGCTGTGTCAATACACATATCGATTAACTGTTCATTAATGAATCGTTTTGTTCGAAAGTCTTTGCCTTGGTTGGTTGTAGGCTTATCGATGTTGGTTGGATAACTGGTGTACAATCCAAGATCATTTCCATCTGGGTTCATCTCCAAGTTATGAATGCCTTTCTGGTGTTGTCGCTTGTTTCCCACAGGTTTCCTGTTTTAAACTTGGCCCGACATGCTGAGGCAATATGGCCTTTTCTTCTGGCAGTTATAGCATTGGCCATTTTGTACTGACAAATTTGGGATTACTGTTGCAACGATAACAACTGGCTGAACTCGGCTCCCTCCATACTTTGGTTTTGGTTTAGCGCCTCTTGGTTTGGCCATAGGCACTGCCTTGTGACTGTAAACGGCCACTGCAGTCCATATAACCATATAACCATATAACAATTACACACGGAAACAGGCCATCTCGACCCTTCTAGTCCGTGCCGAACACATAATCTCCCCTAGTCCCATATACCTGCGCTCAGACCATAACCCTCCATTCCCTTCCCATCCATATAACTATCCAATTTATTTTTAAATGATAAAAACGAACCTGCCTCCACCACCTTCACTGGAAGCTCATTCCACACAGCTACCACTCTCTGAGTAAATGTTACCCCTAAACTTCAGTCCCTTAATTCTCATGTCATGTCCCCTTGTTTGAATCTTCCCTACTCTCAGTGGGAAAAGCTTTTCCACGTCAACTCTGTCTATCCCTCTCATCATTTAAAAAACCTCTATCAAGTCCCCCCTTAACCTTCTGCGCTCCAAAGAATAAAGCCCTAACTTGTTCAACCTTTCTCTGTAACTTAGTTGCTGAAACCCAGGCAACATTCTAGTAAAGCATTCTCCGTGGTGGACGAAACTCGCGAGCATTCTTTGATGCTATCTTCATTGTGGTAGCAATCTTGGAAGCTTTCTCGAATGTACGATTTGTAGTGTTTATGAGTTTGGCCTGAATTTGTTCATCCACTTGGCCACAAACAAATCTGTCGCGTTATGCGCATCTGAGAAAGGTTCCAAAGTTACAATGCAAAGTTACATTTTTCAAGGCAACAATGTACTCATTGATTGTCTCATTTTGCTTCTGGCTTCTAATGCCAAATTTATAGCTTTCTGCAATTTCCAGAGGCTTTGGGTTGAAGTGCTCCTCCAACTTCTTCATAATGTCATCAAATGGCACGTATTTTGCATTTTTGGGCGGAATGAGATTCACGAGTGTGCCGTACACTTCAGGACCGATCTCCGTGAGCAGAATCATTTTCATGCGTTTGCAAACGGCCTTATTTGTTTCAGTCGCTATCTCTCCTTCACCACTATTCTCCATGATGTTGTTTGCTGTGAAAAACATGTTTGCTCTCTCCATATACGGGCTGAACGGCTCTCTACTCTTGTAGAAAGTGCCAAGGTTTCTGATGTAGCCCGTGGACACTGCCATCATGTCGTTCTCTCTCTTTTTTTTAAAATCCATTCAAAAACCTTGATTTCCTGTCTGTTCTGGTGTAACAATTCACCTAAAACTTAACTGCACATAGGCGTAACAACTTGAGGAACTCAACAAAAAAGCTCAATCTAAATGTTTACAAATACACAGGACTACAGTAGATGTTAAAAGTCCAAAGTGCCAAATATCAGTTCCCAATGGTGATGTGAGCCTTTTGCACTCACCTATGCTCCTCGGATGTTGAGAAAGGTTAGGCAGATACGTCATTAGGGTTATCAAGTGGGTACCTACTTTCATCAACGTTTCGCTGATTGAACCCACGACGTCTCCAGTAGGCTCAGCAGTGCATTCTGGTGTCCCAGAACCACCCCCCTCTGCATCTGTCTAGTCGGTTATTTGGGAAACCAAATGGTGTCTTTCCTCTTCAGCCAGAGCCACTGGCTACTCCGCTCTGCCACCCGTGATATTTCTTTGATGGCCTGGCATAGGGCTTGTCCGTTGATCCCCAGGTCCTTCATCAGTCTTAAGGTAGATGTTGTCACGAATCCTCGACATTCAACTTCTACCGGGCAGAACTTAGCTCTCCAGCCCCGCTGTTCTGCCTCCGCTGCAAGTTTTGTATATCGCAGTTTCTTTCTTTCAAAGGCTTCCTGCACAGCATCCTCCCACAAAATACACCATGCGCTGAGAATTCGACCAGAGCACAAGATCAGGCCTCAAGTTGGTGATGGCTATCTCTGATGGAGCTATGCCGTTGGTCCATGTCCACCAGCATCTGCCAATCCCGGGCTACCTCTAGCTGTCCAAACCTGGTCCTTGGTGGAATTTTCCATTGCCCTTGTCCCTCCCCCCCCCCCCCCCCCCCCCCGAACTGTGGCTGGTGTTGAACACAGGGGGCATTATGGGTCTTTGCCCAGCCATTGGTTGAGATTTTTTGGGTTAGGAAAGACATCATAGGTTGCCCGAATGAGGAAACTTATCCTGCTCGCCTCCATCTCCCACATGCCCTTCCTGTTGATCTTCCGCTTTTCCACACTCTCCCATCTCATCCACTGGCCCTGTTTAGCTTGCGACACAGCCTTGGCAAACCTACTCAACTCTTCCTGTCGGCGGACTTCGGCTGCGACCAACGTCCGGCGCTCCAGTGATGATGCCTTGTTCCAGCAAGGTCGCTTTCCGCCAAGCCCCAAGCCACTTCTTCCGTTGGATTTGCCCTACCATGTTGCCTTGGTGGAGAGCAGATTTTGCCTGCTGTGTCGCATTCTTAGCCGTCCACTTCTTTCCTGTTGCCAGGGTTGGAGCAGCAGCTCGGATGACAGTGTCCCTTGATTCTGCCAGGGTCATGTCTAGTCTGACTTTAGTGCATTTGAACTCCTCTGTGAGACTAGAGAGACTAGAGCTGGAGTACCCCCTTACCATACAGGCCTACGCTGCTCAGGCACCGAGGAACGTCGAACCACTTTCTCACGAAAGAGCTGATTGTTCTTTCTATCTTCTCGACTCTTGTGAGGGTGATGTCATACATGGTTAGTGGCCACATAAGGCGAGGTAGTAACCCAAACTGCAGGCACCAGATTTTCAGCTTTCCAGGTAGCATGGATCGGCCGATGTTCGCCAGACCTTTAATGACTTCTTGCCTAAACTCATTAGCCTGATTGGTGTCCTTCAGTTTAGAGGTTATACCATCTTCCCGGACTTTTGATTGGCTTCTCTGACAGTTGGAATAGGTTCTTGATCAATGAAGAACCTTTGATCTGTCAGTTTGCCTTTGATTACAGAGATGCTTCTTGATTTGGATGGTTTGAATTTCATTCTGACCCCAGTGATGTTCTCTTGAAGCTTCCCTAAAAGGCGCCTGGTGCAAGGTGCTGTTGTTGTTATGATTGTCATGTCATCCATGTAGGCCCTGATGGGTGGTAGACAGACTCCAGACTTCAGCCGCTCGCCACCCACTACCCACTTGGAGGCCCTTATGATGACTTCCATAGCCATTGTAAAAATCAATGGGGAGATGGTACACCCCACCATAAAGCCAATCTCCATGCAGTGCCATGTGGTTGTGAAGTCAGGAGTGGTGAAACAGAGCTGCAGATCTTGAAAATAAGCCTTGACAAGGCTTGCGATAGTCTGGTATCCTGAAGAAGTCAAAGGATGTCCAGAGGAAACTGTGAGGGACGGTTCCAAACGCGTTGGCAAGGTCAAGGAAAATGACATGCAGATCTCGCTTCTCTTTTCTTGCAGTCTGGATTTGGTGCCAAATCATGCTGGTATGTTCGAGACATCCAGAGAACCCTGGGATGCCTGCTTTTTGGACTGTTGTATCCACAAGGTTGTTTCTCTCTTAATAGCTGGTCATTCTCTGAGCTATGATGCTGAAGAAAATCTTATCCTCTACATTGAGGAGACAGATAGGGTGGAATTGGCTGATATCTGTGGATTCCTTCTCTTTTGGAATCAGGATTCTTCCTGCCCTATGCCATGCTTTGGGTATGACTCTCTTCTCCCAAGCCACTCATTAGTCTCCACAGGAAGCAAAGAACATCAGGAGCACCCTTGTAGAGTCGATACGGAACCCCATTTGGCCCTGGGGCTGAAGATGCTCTTGCCCGGTTTACTGTCTGTTCCACCTCCCTCCACTTTGGAGGACTAATGTCCATCTTATGCTCTTGTTGTTTAATTGGTGGAATGCCCGATGGAATAGCTGTCTCCTGGTGTCTCTTGTCATCCACATGCATTCTTTCCAGATGCTTGTCCAGCTCCTGCCTTGATGTTTTCAGGTTTTCCCCCTTTTCTTTGATGAAAAGTGATTTTACGAACTTATAGGGGTCCTTGAAGAAGCGTGATTCTTTCTTTTTTTGTGATTTCAACAGGTACTCTGCTCGTCTCAGGGTTGCTAAATGGTTTTTGATGGTTTCCCTGGAGAATGTTGATGCCTTCCTTCTCACTATCAGATGCCTTCCTCCACTGCTTCTTGAGCTGCCTTCTCTCCCGGATTAGGCATTCCATCTCCTTTTGCCGTCTGGACTTGCTTTCCAAAACTGGTGCCTTTTACTTTTTCTCCCCTATTCCATATCGTTCTGCTCCATAGCCATAGATGATGTCCCCCATCTTGTCAAGCTTTCTTTCAACTGCACCCATTACACCCTGTAAGATACGGGTCAGGTCTACATTTATTGTCTCCCATTCTTTCTTCTCCGAGGCTCCAGGCCATTTGAAGCAAGATTTTCTTCCACTGATCTTTTTTTCCATTGCTGGTTTTATTGGCTGGATGGGCTCCATATATTCCCCTGCCTGCATAACTATGCTTGAGTTTCCTTCATCAGGGAAGCTGATGCCCTGTGAACTTTGGTGAGACTCCAGTCGCTGGACTTCATTCGACTTACTTGATTGACCTCTCAGGAAGTAGTTATCAATGCGAGGTCCCTGTTTTCCATTTCTCAAGCACACTTTCTTTCCTTGATGTATTTTCAAGCCCTTTGAAGATGTTATTTTCATCCAGCCACAGGAGCACACCTGAAGCCTCTTCTCGGATGATGATTGTGCGCATGATTTTTGTTGAGTACATGTATTGCTCATGGTCTTTACCATCCCTAGGTCTATAGCCATATTATCCGTCAATGAGTCATCTCCCACCCCCGCTCTCGCAGACTATAGGGGTATTCTTTCATTAATTATTTTCGTAGCTATACGCGGGTGTCTCCAAAATACTGAATAGTATTGGACCCTGCTGATATAGGTAGCTAGCCCATGCCTGCCCCAGGTGGTGTCTATTTCCACCTGTCAGATGTCTTTTCAGCAGTCACAAGGTATTTCCCTTGTTGTCAGCAATTCTATTCACGACAGCCACTGGATAATTCCAGGGTAAATGTTTACGAATACACAGGACTAGATGTTACGATTCCAAAGTGCCAAATATCAAATCCTAAAATCCTATACAATCCCAAGGACGCCATCTTGTCACGTAGACACAACATAGAGATAGCGTGACAAACTCTAGACAATTTGTACAGCTGCTGTTTTAAACTACAGTCCCATGCATAGAAGGATCTGTGGCCTGTTGTGTCCAGTTCGCAAACAACTGTGACACAGCTCTGTATTTGCTGTTTAAAATATTGCAAAACAGTCATGCACTGTATTTAAAGGATGAGTTCACAAACTCTATCCCGTCCTCGTCGCCTCTGAGTTACTCCAGCATTTTATGTCCATCTTCAAATGACATCACACGCTCCAGACGGCTGTGCGGGCGCATGAAATCGTGCGCGACCTACGCGGGACCGTCGCGCCTCAACATGACCACGCATAATTAGCATGCCAAGGACACATAAGTGGGACTCTCCTTCATGCTCGAGAATAGTTCCCGCGTACTCTAGGCCTCAGCTAGGTCGAGGAGTTTTTTTCAACATGCTGAAAAATGCCCGCAATTAAAAAAAGGTTCCCATGGAAAAAAATCGATATTTTTTTACTCGTAGGTTTAGTCGAGGTAGGTCGTAGCAGGTCATAATGCTATCTTAGGTAATCGAAGGCAATCAAAGATAATCAAAGGTAGTCGAAGATAAAGCTCGTTGAGAATAAAAAGGTAAGTAAACTGACCGGTAATATTAAACGCCTGCTAAACTTTACTTAAAGTTGTCTAGCTTCTTAAAAATCTCCCCTTCTCTCCCCCCACCCCCCAACCCTCTCTGCGCTCTCTAAATGACTTACCGTAACTGTGCCAGCGTCTTTTACCTTCCTGTACATCGCGGGTGTGAATTTCAGCACTTCCCCGCTTTTCCCTGGCCCCACCCTGTGTGTGTGTGTGTGTGTGTGTGTGTGTGTGTGTGTGTGTGTGTGTGTGTGTGTGTGTGTGTGTGTGTGTGTGTGTGTGTGTGTGTGTGTGTGTGTGTGTGTGTGTGTGTGTGTGTGTGTGTGTGTGTGTGTGTGTGTGCCCTCGAGCTTGAAGGTCAAAGACAGTCGCTGAGAAGTCGCATTAGTGGGACTTTACACACTGGTTGCCTGGATCATGAGAGAGATATTTATTACCCAGCATTCCCTGCTTATAATGAACACCAACTCATTAACATGCACATGAATATATATGAATACATTACAATTACCATGTACTGTAATGAGCAACTTCTCATCTTTTGTGCTTCCAGTAGAGATATTTTCATTTCAGAAGCACGTATCAGAATTCTAGTCTCCCCTTGTCTTCCTCTGAAGGTGAAAACTTACAGCATGTTGCAAGCGCTTTCCAACGGGTTAAATTATTTCACCACATGTCTTATCATTAGCCTCACTGTTTCACTCTGAAATAATAAATCTTATAAAATTTTCTTAGAAAAATTGAGGAAGGTTTAGTGGACTTTTCGGGATTGCTTTCAATGATCTGGATCATTAATAATCAGGTCTGTTGTTTACTTTTGTCTCAATAACTAAATTCAATCTTCATTACAATTAAACATTTTCGGGATCTTACGCTGCAACTGCACCTTTTCTTCAAACAATCACTAATCAGTGGACTTGTTTGTAATAGATGGATAACATTTCTGTCATGGATATGTGAAAGATTCAGAACTGATGGTCAATATTGGGGAAAACATGGATTTATTTAGCTCTATGCCTGACCCAAATAGTGATCCCTAGTCATTAACATCTCATCAGTGATCTGTCAAATGGGAGTGAACATCTCCGCCAGCACTTCCACGATTCCTATTGGTGCAATATAAAACAATCACTGCACAGACTAAACAGAATACTCAGAGCTTCTGGAAATCAGAAGGTAGCTTCCACTCCATAAATATCACTGCAACTCAATCCTGCTTTCAATATGATACCTCACCCTCATAATGTGCTTCTCAAGCTTGTCCCTACAGAGCCCTTATCCATGAGATGTTGTTGCTTTTCCAACCATCCTTCCCCTTCACATCATGAAAAATGCCATGTGAAATATCAAAGTGTGTGGAATAATGCATCCAAGTTGAAAGATAGTAATCCAATCAAACATTGACCATGAAGGTCAAGGGGCTAGCAAAGTCATCTGTACTGCATGAATAAGGAGTAGTCAGCTCTGCTTTTATTATCTTCAATTATGTGGGTTTTTTTACTATTAGATTTTATAATCTTCAGGCGTTTTCTGTTGAACATGTGCAATTTTCAATCATTTTAGGTAGTTATTGCACGCTTCAATGTAAATATTATTCGAAATCTATTACAAATTATTTCCAATATTTGACATTTATTACATACCATTAAAATGTGTGATTTTTATAACTAATTAAAATAATGATGACATTAAAATTAGAAATGCAGTAAACTTCTCAATAAAAATTAGAGTAAACAATATACGCAACCTAAAAATCTGTTTAGCTATTATATATAATGGGAAAGAAACATAGATAAAATATTTGAAACATTGTGATTTCATTCAACTTCTGTTCCTAAATTGGCTGAGGCTAATTAATTTTCAGACTCAATTCATACAGTAAAATTTAAAGTTGGACATAATGTGTGCTCAAACTTAAATCCATATCGGCATATTAGTACAATATTGTCCTCATGGTTTCAATTATTTCCTATTTCAATTTTAACATATTTTAAAATAGCATTTGCTAAAATCGTACTATTTTAATAAACCTAGAAGACAACAATGTACCAATATCCCAATATGGCATAATTTGAATTTATATTGACATTTTATTTTGTTGGTGATATTAATATCGACACAAAAAAAATCAATATTTTGCATTAATTGAGGGGGATATTTTTTACAAATAAATCTATGACTAAAAAGTAAGAATGTTGTCAAACATGGGATTTACTTACATCAGACGAGGTACACTTCTTATGCTCTAATTTATAAAGAAAATCTATATATCTTAAATATTGTTCATGGTGCTGATTTGATCATTTGCTATCCCGTACATATTGTACTAATTGTAACATGGGAAGGACACGAGCATCTTCCCTCTGAATGGCAGAAACATAGAGATCAGATTGAATATCAAGTCAAAATGCAGACAGATTTGATATCAGTTCTGAAAACTAAGATATCCGAATCAATATTGGGGAAGTTAAAGTCACACACTATGACAATCTTTCCATAATCTGCCCACATATCTATTCTTCTATCAACTACTAACTGTTGGGAATACTATCGTATAATCTCTTCAAATTAATTTCAGTTTTCTTATTTTTTAGCTCTATCCATATTGCCACAGTTGACAAACCCTCCAGTATGTCCTCTCTGAATGTTGCTGCGACATTTTTGCTGATTGGTTATACAACTCCTCCACATTTCTAACCTAACTCTATGGCATCTGAAACAGCAAAATCCTGGAACATTGGGCTGCCAATCCTGTTCCTCTTGCAACCCATTCTCCATAATGGCCACAGCCATCATAGTTCCATTTATTGATCCAGGCTCCACGTTTATCCATTACATCAACGATACTCCTTGCATTGAAATAATCACACATCAGGCCATCAGTTTGATCAGTTTTACCACATTCATTAGCCACTCTGATGTTTCTTGAGACTTACTAGTCATTGTCTCTAATTTGTCTCTGGATATTTTGTATGTATCTGAGAATTGTTCACGCTGCATTCGTGCAGACAAGATGAGATTGTTTTGTCTGACTTTGAGCATGTATATAGTGGAATGGCCTTTGGTGAGTCAGAGCTATCCAGCTTCTAACCTAGTTTTGCAGCGATGTTATTTACATACCTGGTCCAGCTGAGATTCTAGTCAATTATCTGCCTTGCAATTGGATTGGATTGGATTCAATTTACTGTCATTGCACTTTTCAGTGGAACGAAATGGTTTAGCCTGCAGTCATAACATAGAATAAATAACAAAGTCCCAAAGTCATTGTCCCTTCCCTCCTTGCTCTCCCTCTATGCTGAGGCATTCCAAGCCTCCGAAGTTGTGACCCCGCCGGGTGATGGTAAGTAAGTACCGCGGCTGAATCCGTGCTCCGCAAACGGGCCGGTTCAAACTCCGCGGCCCGGGGCGGTCTAAGCTGCCGCCCTCCAGTCCAGCGGACGCAGCTGTAGTTGCGGGAACTCCGGAAAAACAGGTCACCACATGTGACCTGCGAGCTCCCGATTATGTCGTTCACTGGCCCGCGGCCGAGCCTCCGAGGCTCCAAAGTCGTGTTGGATGTTGGGTCGCACCGCAACCACAGCCCCAAAGTCGGCCAGCCTCGCGTTGGTAAGTCCTGGCTCTGCCTCCGCAGCCTCGAGGTCAGTCGCAGTTGGAAGCCGCCAGCTCCGCGATAGGCCTCAGCGCAGACGGACACGGAGACAGGGGATACGGCAGGAAAGGTCTCATCCCCCCCAAAGGAAGAGTCAAAAAACTATAAAAACGGGACAAGAGAAAACAAAAAACAGAAAAGACAAACGGACTGCAGGCGAGCCGCAGCTGCAAGGCAGCGCCGCCACTTCCGGATTACTATCTAAAAGTGATGGTGTTGAGTTTGCTCAAGGGTAAGCAACTACTTATCCTTCCTCTAGTTGGAGGTCACCTTTGCCTGGTCATTTAAAGGAAGCAGTAGTTGCAGAAATAGTCATGACATTTTAGCACCCTTCCCATCCTTCCATGATACACAAAATAGGGTGTGAGATTAACTGGATAAATTATTTTAGATTTTTATCAATTTCCTTTATCCCCTCTTCCACCTCTCATGGTTAGTTAAATTGAAATTGAAATTGATAAAACCACTCCTAATATTTCTGAGTCTGCTCCCTTTGAAAATAATTTAATGCACTGAAGGCATTGCCATGATAAATCGGGAAAGGGTCAAATTATCTTTTTCATCCATATTCGTCATGTGAGAATACCAAAATATGCCTGAAGGGATATGTAATATCAAATATCATTAGTTATCATGGTCTATCTGAAAAACGTAAGATACTGACATTTAATCCTATTCCTTGAAGTATCTCACCAGCCCCCCAGGTTCAGACCTTGAGTAATCATTGTTGCCCACAATCTCACCACACCCATGAGCTGCAGAAATGTATCAAAAGTCATATTCTTTTCCATCGTTCTTCCAAACTCCTCACAGAGCTCTTAAATTAAAATTGCATTTTGGGGCCTGTTGATACAGAACATATTATAGTACAGCACAGGAACAGGCCCTTTGGCCCGCAGTGTCTATGCCAAACATAATGACATGATAAATTATTCTCATATGCCTGCACATGATCCATATCCCATTTTATGATCTAACCCAATGTGTGTATTTAAAGAAGTCCTCACATCCATGATTCTATTTTTTTCTTTCTTGAATGAGTACATTAATTTAGGATGAAATTAAACAGCAACAATATTGGATCAGGTAAGAGGTACGTCCAAAAACACAATGGGCATAATCTTCACTGTGTGACAATACCAGGAGAGGAGCAGGGAGCCCAGCAACAACGTGGTTTCTTCAACCTAGCAGTATTGAGGGCTGATGGAGAGATATTCCCATTTCAACAGTCCACAAAAATCATTCTCAATTTTATGCTTGCTTTATGATGGCATGCAACCCATGATCCTAACTAATGGGACTGCAATGGAGACAATCTCAATAAATCTGTATCAAACAAAGCAGGGTCATTGCCCAAGATTTTATACTACCACCTTGCAGCTCTAGAGACCCATGATGAATACTGATTTTGGTTGCTATTTTTGTGGAGTTTGCATGTTTTCCATGAGATTGCATGGGTTTCCTCTGGGAGCTCTGGTTACCTCCCACATGCTAAAGATGTGCCGTCGGTTAGGTTAACAGGCCATTGTAAATTGGTCCTCATGTAGTTGAGTGGAAATTGCTTGGGAGGGGAAGGCTGAGTTGATTAAGAACGTAATTCCTGATTCCTGGGATGTCAGGACTGTCTTATGAAGAAAGACTGGATAGACTTGGTTTATACTCTCTAGAATTTAGAAGATTGAGAGGGGATCTTATAGAAACTTACAAAATTCTTAAGGGGTTGGACAGACTAGATGCAGGAAGATTGTTCCCGATGTTAGGGAAGTCCAGGACAAGGGGTCACAGCTTAAGGATAAAGGGGAAATCCTTTAAAACCGAGATGAGGAGAACTTTTTTCACACAGAGAGTGGTGAATCTCTGGCACTCTCTGCCACAGAGGGTAGTTGAGGCCAGTTCATTGGCTATATTTAAGAGGGAGTTAGATGTGGCCCTTGTGGCCAAGGGGATCAGGAGGTATGGAGAGAAGGCAGGTACGGGATACTGAGTTGGAGGATCAGCCATGATCATATTGAAATGGCGGTGCAGGCTCGAAGGGCCGAATGGCCTACTCCTGCACCTAATTTCTATGTTTCTATTTCTATGTTTCTATGTAAGAAAAATGGGATGTGATAGCATGGTGATTGTGGCCAAAGGACGTATTCACTCTGTATGACTCTAACTGATCAATCTCTTTTCTATAATTTTTCATTTTCTGACTACTCCAGAATCTAAGTGGTCGTCATGCAGTACGCAGAAAATTTGCCCTCCGCTAATGCTTGGAGGGTGAGATCAAATCATTGTCGATGCGTGTGATAGGATGGGCCTTACATTCAACAGTCCACAGCAACGAGCCTCAACTAACCTGCAACCACTTCACCACATTCTATCTGACGATAAGGTGACCTGGAGAGAACATGGAATATGCAAACCACTTCTCATATCTAGGAAGCCACCACCCGGTAATAGTTGACATCAGTTTAGTTTAGTTTAGTTTAGAGATGCAGCGTGGAAACAAGCCCATTCGGCCCACCACCAATGCACCGAACAGCGATTCCCACACACTAACATTACCCTACACACACTAGGGACAATTTGTTTTTACATTTATACATTGATACCAAGCCAATTAACCAGAGTGTAGGAGTATACTGAAGATCTTGGAGTAAACTCACGCAGGTCACGGGAAAAACGTACAAACTCCATACAGACAGCACCCTTAGTCAGAATCAACCTCGGGTCTCTGGTGTTGTATTTCGGTAGCTCCAGTGCAGCGCCACCGAGCCGGCCCAGTGATGAAATCCTCCATTGCCTATAGTCAATCACATTAAATCAATCAATCAAAGACTTTATTGTCATTCAAAAATACACCACCAAATGCAAGTCTGAACAAAATGTTGTTGCATCTGGCTCACTGTGTAACATAAAATAACAAATGGATAAAATAGATTAAAAAATAAAATAGATAAAATAGATAATAGTGGCGGGCATTAAATGGAATTCAAGAGTCTGATGGCTGGGGGTAAGAAGCTGTTGCAAAACCTGGCCGTTCTACTCCTTATACTTCTTCTTCTTCGAGTCCGTTGCAATCTCAGATGTCACTCTGCCAGTATCTGGCGCAGGTCACAGCTGGTCGGGTCGGTTCAGCCAGGTCCTGGGGGCTGCACTGGGGGGCGTCGTCACACTCCAGTAGGTGGGACATTGTCTGTACTGCTCCACAGCTGCATGTGTCTTCTGCCTGGTAGTTCCATGCTTTCATAAGTGCTTTGCACCTCCCCTGCTCCACTCGTAATCTGTTGAGGGTCTTCCAGGTTGGCCATGGATACTGCGATACCTTTTGCCCGAGGGCAGCAGAGTGACCAGTCCATGATGGAGATGTGTGGGGTCTTTTACAATGCTGTTGGTCTTGGACAAGCAACGTTTGCATGCAATGCCCCGGATTGAAGGAAGAGAAGTCCTGATAGTGCACTGCCACATTAGTTTAGTTTATTATTGTCACGTGTACCAAGGTACAGTGAAAAACTGTTTCTCTGTGTGCTATCCAGTCAGCGAAAAGACTGGATGACTACAATCAAGCCGTCCACAGTGTACAGATACAGGATAAAGTGAATAATGTTTAGTGCAAAATAAAGTCCAGTTACATGTGGAAAAAGTTATTTAAAGGTCAAGACTTCAAACTTGGCAACCGAGATCTCTATTCTTCACTATGCTTCTGTGACCTGGACCACATACAGCAGACAGCTCATGATATTGGAAAGATACCATCAATACTGTCTCTGAAATATCTTCCACATTTACCGAAAAGATAAGTGAATCATTGTCAGTGCTCTCTTCCAGCCCAACATCCCCAGCATTGAGGCTCTAACTGCACTCTGTCAGCAATGCTGGGGAAACAGTGCCATTCACATGAGCAACGCCTGAAACCAATGCCTGAAACAGAGACTCCATTACAAGCTCTGTCACAGTAAAAGATTACCAGATAATTAGAGACCAATATTCAAAGATGTACTTAAAGCTTCCCTGAAAAAAAAACCCCAACACTCCCACTGACTCCTGGCAATCACTGGCCCATAATGTCTCAAAAGTGGAGAGGGGCGACTCGCACAATGGCTCAAACTACCTGTCTGCCTCTCCCACATGCTCCATCAGCCACTTCAGAACCCACTGAACAAGAGGGGAAGCAATTCATCCTTGATCACAACAGACTGCTAAAAAGACACCAGAAACATAACCTGGATGGGACATTCTATGAAGGAGGAGCTCCAGTGATTCATTATGTCTACAGTAGCCAGCAGTTGACAAACTTTGCACAGGAACATGACATGATTATAGAAGCAGGGGATCTAGGACCTGTGTGATCTGGGTAAACAATAATATATCCTTTAATCCTTTATATTATTGAACCCTCATGCAGCCTGTAAAGCCTGAACAACATAAGGAAGCACGATTAATCAATTCAAATTGCATGCAGGGTGAAATAAATAGGAGGAAGGGAGATAAAAGGGACATAAAATAAAGATATCTAGGCAAAATTGGGGCAATTGGACACTTTTAATCAAGCCTGGAGAACTCATTGCAGAAATTGTTTACTCTGACATAATGTTTATGTAAATGCCCTGCACTCATTTTATATTTTCTGTAAATATGCTGCTTTTATTGGAGAAGATGCTGGGGCTTCTGCGTTAGATGTTCTTTGTGCTAAACTTGATATCTTCTGGGTACAATTACTTTGTTTGTTGTGCAATTGACCATTTGTTATGAGCAAGATATGTGCCCCATTTCAAGCTGCTGGCACATTGTGGTCAATGAATATGGTTAAATAATGCTTACTTAAATGCTGTGTCTTTCTTTCATCTGCAACAAATTGTTACAATTTGAAGGAATAAAATTCAATGTTGAAAATTGTAATATTGACTGCTGTAGAGGTTGTTTGGCAGTTTTCTGATTCTCAATAAGTTTTGCAAGTTGAGTGGAAAACCCTAAATTCAATTTGAATTGACGACTCTTACTGACAGTACATAGGCTGTTCATGCAAGTAAAGCACCTTCATACTTTTCCATGTATTTAATGTCAAATCTGTGCGCGTTGAATACTTTTTCTTGAGAAACGAGGCAGCTCAGATATTAACTTCTGATTTCTGCATTTATTGTCCTTGTTTTATCATTGGAAATTTCTCCTTAATTTACTTAAAAACAGTAAATAGCCTTTTCATCATATTTCTATCACAGTATCTGGGCCAAAGTGTAATGTATTCCATGGTATAAAATTTACTTTGATTGTACAATTTTGATTTTGTTAAATGTTTTATAAGTTATGTTAATGTAGAGGCGTGCATGATAGGACTGTTTGATATTTTTAAAAAAACAATTTGGTGCAGTGAAGAAATCATTTTTGAAGAGATGAATGAAAAAAAGATTAAATAACCCTCTCATCCATATTTATCTTGTGCAAATATCAAAATATGCCTGAAGGTACGAGTGAAATATCAGATATCATTAGATCTCAGATTTCTGAGAAGCAATTATTTTATTTGTTCATTCGCCTTGAAGTCCTGTGATATTTTGCCATCTTTATCACCTGTGCACACTTTATCTGTCCACAATGCAGAGATAGGTTTGTCTGGGAGAATCTTCCAACCATACTATTTTCCCCACATCTATTAATGAAAAGATAATCCAACACTCAAATGTGGCTCTATGGATTCAAAATTCTCTGTATTATACCCAGGCAGGTAAACTAAAAATACACATTAAAAGATTAGAACTAATTGTTTCTATCGGCAATGTGGGAATAATGCAATGTTTCAACGATGCACAATGAATTTGATCAGGCTGATTAAGCAGTATTAACACTTAACTCTCTCTGTTGGTGAATGGTTACACGTCAAAAAACCTGATGCATTTACAAAGGAATGCTGGAAAAATGCGAAGATCAGAAACAGCTGGTTGGCTCACAGAAGCTCAGCCCTTTGATAATTAGACTCATCTAACCTCGTCTTCCACTACAATATGAATTCACTGATGCCCTTCAAGTTTTTGACTTCACTCGCCTACCTGATTGATTACTACAATTTTTTTACTACAATTTCTGCAAGGACAGTTTTACCAATATCTGTTTTGAATTTACTTTTCATGAATATAAATTATTTTTCTTATTCTATTAGACTAACTAAACATTGAAACAAGTAAAAAATACAAGTTCAGCCCAAAGAATTCCAATGAGTTCCTGAAGAAAAGTATTTGACCTAGAACATTAACTTTGTTTCTTTACCCACAGGTAGTGATTGTACTGATTGTCAAAATTAGTATTTTCAATACTGGATGTATTTGTCAATTCTAACATCTATCGTTTTTTGCTATCAAAAATTTGTCAGGAGTGCAGAAATTTAAATATCTCTGTGGTATGTTTACAATGTTCAAAAGGCAGTTTGACAGGTTCTTGGATAGGAAAGGCATATAGGGGCATGATGCAAGCAATTTGGATTAGTATGGATAAGCATCCTGATTGGCATGAATGATGGCAACCAAATGAGTTAATTTCTGTGCTGTACAATTGATTCTATGCCGTTGGTGATGCTAATGTGGCCATTAATTTGTTTTCAAGAGAGAGTTAGATTAGGGCTCTTAGGGCTAACGGAATCAAGGGATATGGGGAACAAGCAGGATCGGGGTACTAATTTTGGATGATCAGCCATGATCATATTGAACGGCAGTGCTGGCTCGAAGGGCTGAATGACCAACTCCTGCACCTATTTTCTATGTTTCTATGATAATTAACCAAATAATGGATTATATTGTAACAATTCTATGATTGCCCTAATGAATCAGAAGTAACAGGACATAAAATTAAAATCACTACCAGACTAATGATGAGAGAATTTAACATTTATCTTTATGTGCACAGTAAATGCTTTGCAATAAAAGAAACAAAGATCCTTAAAAGAAAGGAAACCAACTATATGAAAAGGACAACAATTAAGTTAGATGGAATGGACACGAGAATAAAACAATGTAAATAGCTCTTTATGTCCGTTGTCGCAGTCATGATAGTCACTCAACACTTTAGTGCAACACAATGTAATCATAATCATAAGGTTGCAAATGCCTCCTAGCCAACAATGAATGGTTCCTGAGCATGTGCATTGAAGCTTGGAAATCCAAACGTCACTGCCAGCGTTTATCCGCTCCTCACTGTCCTTACTCATAGGCTTGGCACCAAAATGACTACCCTGGTATGAAGCTGACATTACTGTCCATTACCTTTCTTGAGAGAGTTAAGACTGGTACATTCAAGCATAAATGAATTGTTAACAGCCTAATAGGCCTTTTTCATGGTGCGACTTGACGCAAGATGTAGCCAGAGTGAAGTGGTCGTGGTCTAGCACGATATCACACGATATAACGGGGGGGGGGGGGGGGGGGGGGGGGTAGACAAAGAGTTCCCACGGTACTCGGCATTTCTGTTATTTGTGCGAGTGACTTGTCCGTCTCCCGAGCTTTCCCGTCAAATCTTGAATGACATTGTACATTGTCAAGTGTAATTAAATCATCACGTGGCACAAATGATATCACTTTATGTTTTCACACACTATAAATATCCTCCCTTGGTTGAATTGGTATATACACACACAAAGCAGAGTTTTACTGTGTATGTGAGAGACACAGATGGAGTGAGCACAGTTACTTGGTCTTTACTGTGTGTGGGAGAGGGGGAGAAATAGACGTACACTCACAGAGGCAGAGTCTCTCAGCTTGTGTGAGAGGGAGGGAGGGAGAGAGAGAGAGGCACACACAAGGTGGATGTGAAATCTCACCTGCCTGTTTCAGTGACAGACACCCGCCGCCGGTAAATGAAGACACCCCCATCTGTCTCCCCCTCCTCTCCCTCGACTCCCCCACCTTTCCCTCCCAACTCCAGTCCCATCCCAACCCCCTGGGAAACTGTAGGGAGCAACAATTAACTGCTGCCTGCCCGCTGAGTTAAAGAGTTCCCACGGTAGTAAGACGATGCTAGTTATGCCCAAGTTTAAATTTCCAACGTGTGTTTCAGAGTAAATCAAAAACTGTCTGAATCAGCAAGTTAGACACAAAATGCTGGAGTAACTCAGCGGGCCAAGCAGCATCTCTGGAGAAAAGGAATAGATTCCATTTTTTGGTCGGGACCCTTCTTCGGGATGATTGTAGGGGGGAACTGGAAGCAAGAAAAGACCGGGACAAATCAGGGCCAACAACAGATGACCTCAGCAGGGTATTTTGAAGAGGGGTCCCGACCCAAAATGTCGCCTAACCCTTTCCTCCAGAGATGCTGCCTGACCCACTGAGTCACTCCAGCACTTTATGTCTATATTTGGTTCCCTGATAGGCCAATTGTTGGCTAGGGATAGTGTGATCCCAAGAGGGAACCAGCGTTGAAAACCTTGGACTGGTAAACCGACATTTACTGCATGGGGGAGGGGGTGGGCGGGGGAGAGAGAGAGAGTGTAAGTTACCTAAAATTAAATAATTCAATGTTCATAGTGAACACGGACACAAAATGTTGGTGTAACTCAGCAGGTAAGTCAGATCTGGGAAGAAAAACATAAAAAGCTGGAGTAAGTCAGCGTGTCAGGCAGCATCTCTGGAGAAAAAGTATAGGTGGCGATTCGAATCGGAACCCTTCTTCAGACATCCTAATCGGAATTGAGTCTCAAGATGTGTCTCGTCCCGAAACATCACCTATTTTTCTCCAGAGATGCTGCTTGACTCGCTGAGTTACTCCAGCTTTTTGTCTGTCTTCGTTTTAAACCAGCATGTGCAGTTCACTCCTTTACACGGGTCTCTGGAGAACATTGATTGGTAGCGTTCCGGACCCTGCTTCGGAAAGGCATCGATCGCTGGTCGGCGAGGACTCCGAGCTGTATCTCTCAAAGAAGTACATGTGAAAAATTTCTCACGGACCATAAAAATGCGGGACCTTTCAGTAAAGTCCCTTTTAAAGATTATAGTTATTTTCTTGAATCTCATTAACATAACTCATGAATAAGTTGATGTCCATATGCGGATATAAATCTTTATTTTTTAAATTCAATCCCACAGAAGACAATTTTTACTCACCTTCTGTCCCCTCTGTCCAGCTTCCGGGTTCACCGTTCGCAGGAGTTCCCACGGTACACGCAAGAGTCAGTACGGATATCGCACTGGCCACTACGTGCATATAATGTTGCAATGTTCAACCACAAGTGTACAAGTCACTCTTGGAGAAATTCAAGCTTGTTTGAATTTTCTCCCGAGTTACCAAGTTACACGAGTACCTGCCGTTAGCGCCAGGGTGGTCCACGAATGCCGTACGGTTATCGCAAGAGGTTCCCACGATGTTCAACTTTGGTTAACTCTTGCGTCAAGTTGCCCCGTGAAAAAGGGGTTTAAATAGGTATTAATCCCTGCTGAGCAGCCATTTGGGCAAAAAACAAATATATTTTACAACTGCCTGCTTTCTCTGAGCCAGGCAAAAGAGTTATAGCTTTTTATATTCACCTTATTTGCTTAGCTTTTATATCCTTCCCCCTGATCTCATCTGTATTTCTGATCAGAATAAAATATTAGAAATGTTAACCCTTGACCTCTGATAGTAAAACAATCTAATCTCCATTCTGCTTCTTCCCTGACCACTTTGTCCTGGGCCTTTCACACTATCCCAGTGAAGTTGTCTATACACATGAGCTACAGCATCTCAACTTTTGAGCAAGCATCTTTTAGCTACAATTTATCCACATTGATGCTGAGTATATGCATTTTTTTAATTGTAGATTTTCAATGTGATGATTTTACTTTTAGAATTCGTCTTTCCTTTTCTGTTAGGCCCCTCTGTGTCCCAATGACAATATTTCCATCTGGTTAATTGAAGATCCTCACTATTTCCTATCTGTGTACAGTTGCCAAGATTCAAAATGTTTTTATGGAGCGGAAACTCTACCTCACTAATCTGATTGAGTTTTTTGAGGACATAAGTCAGAGACTTGATGGGGGCAGCACAGTAGAGGTGCTTTACATGGTTGAGTAGAGGGCACATGGGATCAGAGGTGAGGGCACCATATCACCTTTAAACTCTCCCCCTCCCACCCTAAATCTATATCTTCCAGTACTTGACATTTCCACCTGGGAAACTAACTGTTTCTCTCAGAAATGTATATAATTCTACCAGGTTGTCCATCCATCACTTCAGATAAAACAATCCAAGTTGGTCCGAAGGTAGACACAAAATGCTGAGCGCATTAGAAAACATCTCTGGAAAAAAATGGATAGATGGTGTTTTGGGTCAGGACCCTTCTTCAGACTGATTGGTGGTGGTGGTGGGGGGGGGGGGGGGGTATAGTAACTAGAAGTAAGAACACATCAGGACAAATCGGGGCTGTCAACAGATGACCTTAGGCAGGGAGGCTCCCTGATAGGCTGATTGTTGGCGAGGGACAGTGTGATCCCAAGAGGGATACATCGTTTCAGCCTGTGGGACTGGTTAACCAATGTTTAGTTAGAAGGAGGGGCAAGAGGGGAAGAGGGAGGGGAGTGTTGAATTCTCTAATTTTAGATGCCTTCTACAAACACTCTCCTCACTTCTACCCTCCATCTTCCCTCTATTGCTCCCCTTGCTCCACTAAAAGCCGATTAACCAATTTCTTAGTTCACAACAATGTAACCCTCCCGGGAACACACTATCCCTAACCAACATTCAATCAATCAGGGAACCTCCCTGCTTGAGAGCAGATGTTGCTGGCACCAACTTGTTCTGTTTCTTTTCTTGCTTCCAGATTGCCTCCCCCCCCCCCCCCCCCCCCCCGACCGCCCCCCCCCCCCCCCCCCCCCCCCACACCCCTCACAAACAATCAGTCCCAAACCAAAACGTCACCCATCCAATTTCTCCAGACATGCTGCCTGACTCGCTGAGTTACTCCAGCATTTTCTGTTTATCTTTGGTATAAACCAGCATCTGCAGTAATCCTACCTCTCCTTTTAACTAATACTATCGAGTCCAAGCAACATCATAGTGAACTTCTTTTGCACCCTTTCCAAAGCCTCCATGATTTTCCTGTAATGAGGTGACCAGAACAATATTCCAAAAGCTGCAACTTGACTTCACAACCTTTATACTCAATTCCCCCAAATGATAAAGTGTGTCATACAAATGTTATACAACCCTGTCAACTGGTCTGGTGGTTACAAGATCTAGTCAGAGACCACGACAAAATTTCTCCAGCACTACAATCATCTTTATTCACTGATTATCGTGAATCTGTCAGAGAGGTGGGGGTAGGACAAAGCCTGGGGAGTAATAGGTGGATAGACACAAAATGCTGGAGTAACTGGTATGGACAGGCAGCATCTCCCGAGAGAAGAAATGGGTGACGTTTTGGGTCGAGGCCTAAGCAATAGATGGATACAGACGAGGAGTGGGAAGGCAGATGGGTGGAGCAAGTTAGGGTGGAGGCAAAAAGGAGACAAATGGTGTCAGATAACAGAGAAAATGGGATTGAAGTGTAAAGCCAGATGTAGGGATATACCCCTACCCTCGCTCTTTTTCCAGTGCCCAGCCCCACCCCGGTGTGCACCCATTCTCCCACAATCCTGCCCCTCTTCCCCCACCCCCATTCATCCATATACCTCCCTCTGGATTTACATTTTGCTCCTCTTCTCTCCTTCCCTGGCACCCTTTACACCTTGATATTCCAGATCAGAAAATTCTCTCCATCCAATGCACACGGGGACATAAATAAATTAACTACTCTTTTCCACGGAGAATTTGATCAGTGAGCTTTGTTTCTCTCCTTATTTTTATTTCATAGCTGACAGAAATAACTGACTTTGTTCCTATTTGCAGATATTGGAGATTCCGAACTACTCAAAATTTGCCCGCAAAACGGCTGCTGAACCACTCATTAATCATAAAGGAAAATGATCTCAAATAATAGGTTATTAATTGATTTAACTATTTCTCATGCAGACTCAAAGTCTGAGCAGCACAGTGGCACAAGTACTGGCTCCTGATTTGGACAACATGTGTAGGAAGGAACTGCAGGGGCTGGTTTACACCAAAGATAGACACAAAATGCTGGAATAACTCAGCTGGTCAGGCAGCATTTCTGGAGAAAAGGAATAGGTGACGTTTTGGGTCAACACCCTTCATCAGACTGAGAGTCAGGGAGGGGAAACTGGTGGTATAGGAATGCACAGAACAAAGCAGAGCCTGCATCAATTACTCAGGAAAGGTGGAGCCCACAATGGTCCCTTGTTGGTTGGTGACAAGATCATAAGATCATGTGATAGGAGCAGAATTAGGCCAGTCGGCCCATCAAATCTACTCCGCCATTCAATCATGACGGATGTATCTCTCCCTCTTAACCCCATTCTCATACCTTCTCCCCATAACCTCTTACACCCGTACTAATCAAGAATCTATCTCTGCCTTAAATATATCCATTGACTTTGCCTCCACAGCCTTCTGTGGTGAAAAATTCTACATTTTCACCACCCTCTGACTAAAGAAATTCCTCCTCAGTCCTAGACTCCCCCATTAGTGGAAATCCTCTCCACATCCACTTTATCCAAGCCTTTAACTGTTTTGTACGTTTCAGTGAGGTCCCCTCTCATTCTTCTAAACTCCAGTGAGTAAGGTGACAAGGTGATGAGGAAGGAATACAAATGGTGAAATTAGCAAGACGACTAATGTGGGGGAAGGATGGAAAGAGAAGGAATGCAAGGGTTACTTGAAGTTAGAGAAGTCAATATTCATGCCACTGGGTTTAAGCTGCCCATGCGAAATATGAGGTGCTTTTCCTCCAATTTGCGTATGGCCTCACTTTGACAGTGGAGGAGGCCCAGGGTAGAAAGGCCAGTGTGGGAATGGGAGGGGGAGTTAAAATGTTTGGCAACTGGTAGATCGCGCAGGCCAAGGCGGACTGAGCAAAGGTGTTCAGCAAAACGGTCGCATTTTGTGTCTGTCCTGATTTGGACAACCCAGTTTGATCATGATCTCGGGTGCTCTCTGTGTGGAGTTCGCAACTGTCTGGTGCTTTGTTATTTTCCCACGTCCCACAGATACTGCATTATTAAGTTGACTGGCCTTTATATATTCTCAGTAGAAACTCAGTGGCAGTGGGGTGATCGACACCACAGGTTGAGACTCTCATTCAGGATTGAGAGTGTAGAGGAGAGATAGCCAGTAGAAGGAGATGAGAGAGAAGGGTGAATCAGGAGCTTGCTGGCAGATGGTGGAACGAGGTGAGGAGTGGGTTGATGGTCAAGTAATACCAGGCTGGGAAGGGAGGGGTTGTTGGAAGGCAGCAGTAGGTGGTTGATAGGTAGAGATTAATGAGGAGAGAGAAAAAAAGGGGCAGATGGAATAAGGTGGGGGTGGGGAAGGTGGAGGTAAAGGTGGCGGCTGGAAGGTGATAAATGGAGATACAAGAGGCTGGGGTGGAAGATTGCAACCTTCACGTAGTCCGCCCAGTTTCGACGAATGCAATCAACCTTGTGTGCACAATCAAGTAAGATCAAATAGAACAAGTTGTCCTACAACTTTAGGCTGTGTACACCTTATGCAAGAAGAAGAAGAAGAAGAGATAGAAGAGGCTATAGATGCTGGAACTTGATAACTGAGGAAGGTAATGTGGAAACGGATAAGGGGAAGTTGGATGATGGGGAGATGGAACTATTTGATGGAGGGGGTGGATGACCCAGTACGTGAGGTGTGTGGTTAATCAGCAAATTAAGCCAGATGAGGAACAAGCTCCACAGTGGTCTCCTCACTCTCCTGCCTTCCTCCAGGCCCAGGCTTCCGACACTTCACTGGGACCACCCCACTCTTCCTCTGCTGCACCCTCCCCAGATCTCCTATCCCACCCCCAAACTGAACAACATGCTCAACCTTCCTCCATCCCCTTTCTCCTCTGAACTTCCATACCCTTATGACGTTACCACCTCCCATTACTCTCTTCTGACCCCGTGACCCGCTCTCCATTCATTCCACACCAATTCCAACCTCGTCATCAAACCTGCAGACAAGGACAGTGCTGCGAGCGGTCTAGCTTCTACTTTGCAGAGGCTAGATGGCAGCTCTCGGACACTTCCTCAAATCTCCCCTGAACAGCAGGCCACCGACTCTCAGATAATCACAGATCTCATCACATCAGACAATGTCCCCTCCACATCCTCAAAACTGTATCGCAAGCCCGGAACTTTTTTTCTCTCACTCGTTTATTATATTGTTTACAGTGTATTATGTTTACATATTCTGTTGCGCTGCTGCAAGTAAGAATTTCATTGTTCTATCTGGGACATATGAAAATAAAACACTCTTTACTCTATCTCTTATCCAAGATCAACAAACAAGGCCAATTGTTTCTGCCCATTTTTGCCCCTTGCACTTATTTCTTCCCACCTAGATTCTATTCCGTCTTTCCTTGTCTGGTCTCATACCAGCCATATCTGGGACTCCTCACATGCCCTACACCTTTCTGACAACTTTCAATCCCTGACCATAGTAGCATCCTCACCATGGATGTTCAGTCTTTATACACCTTTAACCCTTCATCCTGTATAACCTTTAGCTTATACCCTGCATAACCCTTCAGTTAAAGGTTATACTTTAACCCCTCAGGGCCCTCAATTTCTTTCTGGAACAACAATCCAACCATCTACCCTCCATTAACACTCTCATCTGTCTGGCAGAATTTCTTACTCAGAACAACTTATTTTTTGTTTCACTTTACTCATATCAAGGGAATTGCCATAGGGCCTTTTCATTGACTATGTGGAACAATCCTTGTTCCAAATCTACTCTGGCATCACTCCCCAATTGTGCCTCTGTTACATCAATAATTGTATTGGTGCTGCTATCCGCCTCATGTGGATCTGTTTAATGTTATCAACTTTGCTACAGACATCCACCCTGCCCTCAAATTAATGTAGACCATTTCTGCTACCTCTCTCCCTTTTCTGTATCTCGCTCTATCTATCTCGTAAGATAGATTATACACTGACTTTTACAGTAAGCCCTTTGACTCCTGCCACGACTTTGACTGTTCCCTTTCCCACCTAGACTCTTGTAAGAACACCAACTAACATTTTCTTATTCTCAACCCCAATCCCATCTGTTCTGAAGATGAGGTTTACATTCCAGGACATCTGAACTTAGCTTCCCTTACACTCTGGTTTATAGAGTTCTCATTTGTACTTCCTCCATTTCTTGGGCATCTGCTCTCACCCCACTTCCCCCAAGACAGAACATGTTTAGAATTCCTCAGTCCTTACCTTTCATCCTACCTGCCTCTGCATCTGCCATATCAACCTTCATCATTTGCTCCAGCTACAATGAGATCCCACCTCGGCCACATCCTCTACTCCCACCGCTTCCTGCTTTCTGCAGGGATCACTCTCTTTATGACTTTGTTCACTCATCTCAACCCATCCCCTTCATCTAATACCGCCCTTGCTCTGTCCTGCACATCCTCTTCTTCAGCTTTCTTTCTTGCTCCCCTGCAATCAATCTGAAGAAGGGTCCTGATCCAAAACATCACCTATCCATGTTCTCAAGAGATGCTGCCTGATCCACTGAGTTACTTCAGCATTGTGTGTCTTTCTTTGGTTAGCCCGTTTCCTTGTTGTTTGACTCTGACTGCGAAAAGAGATCCTTCCTCTCGGTATCCTGTACACCACAAAGCAAGCATAATGGAACAATAGTTTATGCATCCACAAGTTGTGGAAGATAATTGAAGCAAAGGATTTTAGGTAGGAGGTATACCTGGTGCAAAATGCCAAGGAACAGAATGAGGATATGTATTAATTTTCTCACTCCACAGCTTCTGGATATATGAAATTCAGACAATAAATGTTTTCAAAGATTGTTGTTAACTGGCAAAGTGAGAGGTTGAAAGAGATCTGCAGGCAATTTTTTTAACTTTACACATTCAAGATCGTCTCTCTGCATGCCCCTCTGCAGAACCACAGGACTTGCCCTTCTCCCCTCAATCCCAACTGCATATTGCTCAGAATCATATGTACCCTGGCCCTGATCTTCCACCCATTAAAAATAATGAATGAAAAACTGTTGGAAGCACGTTAGCTATTACCTGAAGCACGCAGCTAGCAGGCGGAGGTTCCTGAGAAATTACCCTCACCACATCAAGCCTTTGCAGAGCAGCAATCAACAAAGCAAACAGAACACTGGATTACATTACCGAGTCAGCTCAGTGTGGCACTGATTATGCAGTCTTCTTGCAGTGAAGGAAGGACAGCTGCACTTTGCATGCATGACATGCTGGGAGCTTAGTGAGCTGAACTCTCTTGAGTTTGCAAGGTTATGTCATTTAGATGATCAGAATGTGCTTTCTGCACACAGGCAGGATATCTATCACACAGAGTGGAGCAAACAGTGACATTCAAAGAAGCCTTCAAGGGCTTTTGGAAACATTTAACTGACCCACTTTATTCCTTCCATGCCAGGGAGGTCGAATATGGTCCTTGAATATTTGCCAGGTTTTCCAGAATATGAATGGCAAGAACAAATTAGCAGATAAAAAGCAAGGTAAAGCAAACGATATGCAAAGCCATGAAACATAACACGTGAGCAAGAGACACAGAACTTTGATGCTCTGCTTGCTAACTGGTAAAGTAAAATATACTGCTAACCGTACTGGGTGTAAGTTTAACACTTTGGCATTTTCCTTACAAAATAACATTTCATATTTATTTCCCATATTTCTTTATAATATTCAGCCCATCGAGTTTACAGTAGCTCATAAACCAATCTATTTTACTTGTAGCATATCCTCACAACATTATATCACTCATTTATACAGTTGTGGCAATTTACAGTAGATAATTAATTAGGTTGCAGGAGTTAGGGAGCAGCTCAACTATTAACACCACTGTGCCTTGACAGACAGAGACACAGACACAGAGAGACACAGAGAGACACAGAGAGACACAGAGAGACACAGAGAGAGACAGAGACAGAGACAGAGACAGAGACAGAGACAGAGACAGAGACAGACAGAGACAGAGACAGACACACACACACACACACACACACACACACACACACACACACACACACACACACACACACACACACACACACACCTTTTGCTTTGCATCTTTTGTGTACCAATACACACTTGAAAAGCTGCTCACAGTTGAAAAAAACAAAAACAAAGAATGATGAAGATACACGGCAGGTCAGGCAGAATCTATGTTTACTTCAGATTTCAGTATCTTTGGTTTTAATTGGTTACAAATGCAAGCCTTCACTCATTAGTCATTCTCAAAAGATGTGCATTGTAGTGCAGTCCTGGACACACAGTATTAATCCTGATGTACCAAGATGTGGCGGTGACAGCAATCAAATGAATAAATGCTTTATACTTTGAGTTTTTTGGAAAATGACATATCCATTCATCTACTGTCCAAATGATTTTATGCATAAAATGCCTTTGTTTATCAGACTAATTCATAGTCATAGTCATACAGCAATGAAACAGACCCTTTTGTTTAACTCGTTCATGCCCACCAAGACCTGCATTTGGTGCACATCTCTCAGAGCCTTCCCTATATATGTACCTGCCAGGTGATTGAGGGGAGACCTTGTAGAGCTTTATAAAATTATGAGGAGCAATATTAAGGTGAATGGTCACAGTGGTTTTGGCCAAGGTAGGAGAGTCAAAAATATGAGGGTGTTGATTTAAGGTGAGAAGGGAAAGATTTAAAATGGATTTGAGGGTCCCTTTACTAACTATTTTTTTAGGATACATTTCTTGCCGAGGTTAAATCTATGAATTAGAGAACCTCTGTAAAAGTCCACTCCTATAACCCTCTTCACTATCCACTACATCTGATGGTTCTGGTGACATCTGAACAACACCATCATCCACATTTTTAAGATGGATGACAAACAACAGAGGAAGAGCACCAATCCCTGTGGCACACGATTGGTCACAAGGCTACAATATGAAGAACCAATCCTCATTATCACCCTCTGATTCCTACCACCAAGTCAATTTTCAATCCAATTGGTTAACTCACTCTCGTTCACCATGTGATCTAATCTTCTGGACTAGCCTACCTTAAGTGTTCTTATCAAAGACCTTTCAAATGTCCAGTTAGACAATGTCGACTGTACTTCAAGATTTATACGGTTGGTTATTTTAAGCAAACGCATCATGCATTATACTGGAAGAGGAACATGAACATGGATCAGGCACTAGTTTGTGTGTGATCAGATCCTGGTTAGAGTCATAGTTTCATACAGCATGGAAACAGGCCCTTTGACCTCACTCATCCAAGCCAAACATTTGAGTTGATTCTATTTGCCTACATTTGGTTTATATCCCTCTGATGTTTCCTATTCACAAAACTGCCCAAATATATTTTAGACACTGTAATTGCACACGCCTCCATAATTTCATCTGGCAGTTTATTCCATATACCCACCACCCTCCTGATGAAAATTCTGCTCCTCAGGTGCTCTTTAAATCTTTTCCCTCTCACCTTTAATCTACACATAGTTTTAGACACCCGACCCTGGGGAAAAGGCTGTGATCATCCACTTTATCTATGCCCATCATGATTTTATAAACATCTACAATGTTGCCCCTCAGCCACTTTCGATCCAGGGAAAACAGTCCCAGTTTGGTCCTGGCCATTTCTGATACAAAGTTATCCACCCGTAATATTAAATTAGTTCTCTCTCTGCAAACACCGTCTGGTCTGTAAAATTGCTCCTGTTGATTTCATATTTCATATATCAGCAACATCTCTGAGCCTGCAGAGTTTTTGCACAACCTTGTGCTCATTGACGGTCTCTCTGAACAGCCACATTAATCTATTAAACAAACAATTCTGAACCATTTGGGTCATATCAATGATCTTGGCCTCACCCAAACGGACTTATCTATCATTTAATCTATACATTATTATATATTTCATCTATCATTCCCTTCTCTTTACCTCCACAACTTATACCTAACTTGTTTTCTCACATTCCCACATCTAATGCGGGGTCACCAAAACCTTGAATGTTTACTCTGTTGGCCATGGTGGTGCAGCGGTAGAGTTGCTGGCTTACAGCACTTGCAGCACCAGAGACCCCGGTTCGATCCTGATTACAGGTGCTGTCTGAATGGAGTTTGTACGTTCTCCCCGTGACCGCGTGGGTTTACTCCAAGATCTTCGGTTTCCTCCCACACTCCAAAGACGTACAGGCATGTAGGTTAATTGGTTTGGTATAAGTGTAAATTGTCCACAGTGTGTGTAGGATAGTGCTAATGTGCAGGATCACTGGTCGGTACGAACTCGGTGGGCCAAAGGGCCTGTTTCAGCTGTATCTCTAAATGAATGAATGAACAAATTAATTAATTAATTAATTGATTAATAAGTTTATGAATCAAACCAGAGGTGGGTGTCTGTGCATTTATGTAAATAAAGCATGGTGCACGGACTCCACCATCATCGAGAGTCACTGCTCAGCTAATCTTGAGTTCCTCTTGGTTAGATGCAGACCGTTCTATCTGCCCAGAGAGTTTACCTCCACTGTTGTGACTGCAGCCTATATCCCTCACTGATGCTAATGCCGAGCTTGCGATGAAAGAGCTGCATACTGCCATTAGCAAACAACAGACTCACAACCCCGAGGCAGCCTTCATTGTTGCGGGTGACTTCAATCACTCCAAGCTGAAGACTGTACTCCCCAAATTCCACCAACATGTCTCCTTCCCCACTAGAGTAGACAAGACACTGGACAAAGTCTACACTAACATGGCTGAAGCTTAGAAAGCCGTCCTCCTCCCCCACCTTGGTCAGTCTGATCACCTCTCATTGTACCTGCTCCCCAAGTACTCCCCACTCATCAGATGGGTTAAACCCACTGTGAGGACAGTTAAAATCTGGTCAGAGGAAACGGACTCCACACTTCAGCAGTGTTTTGGAAACACTGACTGGAAGGCGTTTGCAGCCCAGGCCACCCTTGACTCCCACATGGACATTGATTCCTACACATCCTCTGTTCTGGACTTTATAAACTCCACCATTAATAGCAAAGATCTTAGAGCAGAGCAAGATGGTTTACTCTCACGCAAACGTGTAGTATGCTCATGGGCAGATTCATGGGTGATTATAGGACCCATTTTAGCAACCAGCCCCCACCATCTTGTTCCGCCATCTTGCTCCACCATCTTGTTCCGCCATCTTGCTCCGCCATCTTGTTCCGCCATCTTGCTTCCGCCATCTTGCTTCCGGCCAAAGATCGGATCTTTGTTTCCGCAGCGGGGAGAGGGAGTGTGGGGCCCGGGGAGAGGCAGCGGGGGGAGGAAGTGAGAGGCCCGGGGAGAGGGGGTGCGCGGCCCGGGGCAGCGGGGAGAGGGGGAATAGGAGGGGGGGAGCCATTGTAGTGTGGGGGCAGGTGAGGAGAGTGCCGGGGGGGGGGGGGGGGGAGAGAGTTGAGAGTTGTGTGTTATATGATATATCACATTCATGTATGTGTGTTTATAAACATTTTATTCTTTAACAAGAATTAACAGAATTATGAACTAACAGAATTATGAATCTAACCCTGAATGTGCACAAAAACTTCCCCCGCAATGTCAATTACCCTGCGAGTCGGGTCGGGTAGGCTCCGGTTACTACAAAATCAACTCAAAAACTGCTTGTGAGCCATTTAAAAAGAAATGATTTAAAAAACATTAAAAAAGACAATTACCAGAGTCAAATTTTATTCTTGACAAGAAGTATGAACTGACAGAATTATGAATCTAACCCTATATCACACACACAAACTGTTGCCCCGCAACATTGATTACACTGTAAGTTGGGTCGGGTCAGGTAGGCTCCGGTTACTAAAATGGGCAGTGAAAAATGCCCAGGAACCCCTCCGTAGCGTACTACACATCAGCCCATTATATTTCGCAGGAGTGGCCTATCTTGCTCTGCTCTAAAATCTTTGATCAATAGTGTCACCTCCCTCAAACGGGTGACCATATTCCCGAATCAGAAGCCATGGATGAACAGCGAGGTCAGGCTACTGCTGAAAGCACGAGACACCACTTTCAGGTCAGGCGATGCTCGAGCCTACAGTTCATCCAGGGCTAACCTGAAGAAGGGTATCAAGAAGGCCAAGCAGTGCCATAAACTCAGGATTGAGGAGCACTTCAACAACAACTCCGCCCCCCGACGCATGTGGCAAGGCATCCAGGCCATCAAGGACTACAGACCCACCAACATCACCCCCACATCCAGTGATGCCTCCTTCCTTGAAGAGAACCACTTCTATGGCCGCTTCGACAGGGACAACCTAGAGACAGCCATCAAGGCTGTGCTACCTGCCGATCACCAACCCCTCACAATCACCCGCTACGACGTGTACGTGGCACTGAGTAGGACTAATGCACGTAAGGCTGCTGGCCCTGACGGCATCCCCGGGCGCGTCCTCAGGTCCTGTGCTGCACAGCTGACGTCTTCAACCTGTCACTTGCCCAAGCAGTTGTCCCCACGTGCCTTAAAACCACCTCCATCGTGCCGGTGCCAAAACACTCCACTGCGGCAAGCCTCAACGACTTCCGCCCAGTCGCACTTATTCCCATCATCACCAAGTGCTTCGAGAGGCTGGTCCTGGCACACCTCAAAGGCTGCCTACCCCTCACATTGGATCCCTATCAGTTTGCCTACCACAAGAACAGGAGTACGGAGGATGCCATCTCAACGGCACTTCACTCTGCCCTCTCCCAGCTCGACAACAGAGACACTTACGTAAGAATGCTGTTCATCGATTACAGCTCAGCATTCAACACCATTATACCCTCTAAACTGATCACCAAACTCGGTAACCTGGGCATCGACCCCTTCCCCTGCAACTGGACACTGGACTTTCTAACCAACAGACCCCAGTCTGTGAGGTTAGACAAGCACACCTCTTCAACCCCCACCCTGAACACCGGCGTTCCACAGGGCTGTGTGCTGAGCCCCCTCCTCTACTCCCTCTGCACCTACGACTGCACACCTGTACATGGTACTAACACCATCATCAAGTATGCAGATGATACAACGGTGATTGGCCTCATCAGCAACAACGATGAGTTGGCCTATAGGGAGGAGGTCCAGCTCCTAGCAGCATGGTGCACTGACAACAACCTGGCCCTTAACTCCAAGAAGACCAAAGAGCTCATTGTAGACTTCAGGAAGTCTAGGGGCAGCACACACACCCCCATCCACATCAACGGGACGGAGGTGGAACGTGTTTCCAGCTTCAGGTTCCTAGGGGTCAACATCTCCGATGACCTCTCTTGGACCCACAATACCTCAACTCTGGTCAAGAAGGCTCACCAGCATCTCTTCTTCCTGAGGAGACTGACGAAGGTCCATCTGTCTCCTCAGATTCTGGTGAACTTCTACCGCTGCACCATCGAGAGCATCCTTACCAACTGTATCACAGTATGGTATGGCAACTGTTCTGTCTCCGACCGGAAAGCGCTGCAGAGGATGGTGAAAATTGCCCAACGCATCACCGATTCCTCGCTCCCCTCCATTGAGTCTGTCCAAAGCAAGTGTTGTCTGCAAAGGGCGCTCAGCATCTCCAAGGACCGCTCTCACCCCAACCATGGACTGTTTACCCTCCTACCATCCGGGAGGCGCTACAGGTCTCTCCGTTGCCGGACCAGCAGGTCCAGGAACAGCTTCTTCCCCGCGGCTGTCACACTACTCAACAATGTACCTCGGTGACTGCCAATCACCCCCCCCAGACACTCCTCCCACAGGAAAAACACTATGACTGTATGCATGTAAATAGATTTATTTATCATATTCTATGTCTCTCTACCAGGGAGATGCTAACTGCATTTTGTTGTCTCTGTACTGTACACTGACAATGATAATTAAAGTTGAATCCGAATCTGAATGAATGAATACGTTTATTGACCAAGTATATTCACAAACAATGAATTTGCCTTGGTGCTCCGCCCACAAGTGACAACATGACATACAGTGACAGTTAGGAATGACACATAAAACATTCCTAATATAAAACATTAATAAATAAACATTATCGATTAAACATGTAAAATATCAGAGCAAACTAAAACATCTTCTCACAGATACTGCCCGATTTGCTGAGAGTTTGCATTTGAAACTCCTATGGGGTTCAGGCACTAACTTCTGTCTAACGGCAGTAGCCAACAATAACACTATTAGGGACTACAGCCACATTCAGTACTAGTCTTCTTTTGATATGGAAATTGAACCAACAGCTCTCACAGACTAAACTTACACAAGATACCAATGCACCGCTGTTATTTTACCATAATAATCCACCTAATGGGCCTGTCCCACTTAGGCAATTTTTCAGGCACTGTCAAGTTGCCGGCAGTCGCCTGAAAAACCGGCAACTGGAACAGCAAATATCATAGAAACATAGAAATTAGTTGCAGGAGTAGGCCAATCGGCCCTTCAAGCTTGCACCGCCATTCAATATGATCATGGCTGATCAACCAACTCAGTATCCTGTACCTGCCTTCTCTCCATACCCCCCAATCCCTTTAGCCACAAGGGCCACATCTAACTCCCTCTGAAGTATAGCCAATGAACTGGCCTCGACTACCTTCTGTGGCAGAGAATTCCAGAGATTCACCACTCTCTGTGTGAAAAATGTTTTTCTCATCTCAGTCCTAAAAGATTTCCCCCTTATCCTTAAACTGTGACCCCTTGTTCTGGACTTCCCCAACATCGGGAACAATCTTCCTACATCTAGCCAGTCCAACCCTTTAAGAATTTTGTAAGTTTCTATAAGATACCCCCTCAATCTTCTAAATTCTAGCGAGTACAAGCCGAGTCTATCCAGTCTTTCTTCATATGAAAGTCCTGACATCCCAGGAATCAGTCTGGTGAACCTTCTCTGCACTCCCTCTATGGCAAGAATGTATTTTCTCAGATTAGGAGACCAAAACTGTACGCAATACTCCAGGTGTGGATTCACCAGAGTGGAACACACAAACACACAAACACATCACTTCTTTCGCCAGCCCGTTATGCAGGCAGAGCACAGGGCAAGCGGGGGGAGCGCTGTCTGAGTGAAATTCATGTGGTGCAAAGCCAATGTGATACAGACACACACCCCGATGAACAGGAAGATTGGCGCAGTAATTAAGATGCTAAAAAGCACAGTGTATGATAAGTCCTTTAAAAGAGGGGGGTAAAGGGGGGAGAAGGGGGAGAGAGGGGGAAGAAGGAGAGGGAGACAGCTTTCAAGAAGCCAGAGATACACGGCTGTGAAGCCCGTCAGACATTAACATTACCGGTCGCTTATCCTTTGTTTTGAAAACTACTTACGTTTTTTTTCCCCCAATGAGCCAATGAAGTTCACTGGTCAGCACCGGCTGCAACCTACGAGAACCTACAAGAACCTTCAATCTCCTGACAACCCACTAGGACCTCCTGGCAATGCACCTACGGCATGAGGATTCTCGCTACTCTCTATGGCAGCTTCATTCTAATCGCCACTAATTTTTCAACATGTTGAAAAATTTGCGGCGACCATAATGAGGCCGCAACTAGTTCCCAGAATGCGGGAACTCCTCACGACCATGAAGGCGACTCCCTAGCAACCACCCGTGAACATGTGGCGACTGCATAGTCTCTAAAAAGTCGCCTAAAAAGTCGCCTAAGTGGGACAGGCCCATAAAGGTTCTTGCAGAATGGAAGATTGAGGGAAAAATGGTAAACAAATGTCATCATGCGTAGATTGACAATAGTCAATGTGGTTCCTATAAGAATGAACAGTTGAATTCTTCCTTTTTCATGATTTTATTTAAATTTGCTTGAATATATTTGCTCTCATCTTGATTTAAGAAGAATTTTCAAGCTTCAATTTGATTTTTGGAAGCTAGTCTAGGAACTTTTCTGTTAAGTTTCAAAGCTGACTACATAATATCAAACCTAACACTTTGTGCATCAATAATAATTAAACTGGCTAATTAAATAACTGCAAATAATTTGCGCATGATAGATATTAAGTGAAATATACAGCCTTTAATACACTAATATGTGTGCTCATCCTTGATCAGTTTGTTAGACTCGGTAGTCGACTAATGGCATAAAAGGAAATGATGAATTGTGCACTCAATAGGACTCATTAAAACCTAGCAGGTGTTAGGGCTGTGGTGAACTTATTGCACATTAATGATTACATTATATTGGGGTAATGTACAGATTGATCAGAAGAATAAAACTGCGGATTCTCAAACCTCAGTTAGTCCCTTGTCTTTAGTTTCCTAGAAACAGCTTTGGTTGACAAAGACTATTATATTTCCCCGTTTTCAGTGATGGCCAATGATTAAACTAGTCTTGACAGTCTCTTTGACATTCTTTTTTTTGATCATGTGTTTAAAATAACACCCTGACCTGACCTGCTAGAAGGGTCCTTACCTGAAACGTCACCCATTCCTTTTCTCCAGACCCATGCCTGACCCACTGAGTTACTCCAGAGTTTTGTGTCTGACCTCTGCTTAAATCAAAGACAGCCAAGTGAGCATTTACCAAAGTATTCTTGAAAATGTCCACATAGTTATCATAGCTCATCTTATCTCTCTACCTTTAGATCTGTGGTTTCAATATGAAATCTGAAAGGGCAATCGTTGAGTATTGTGCGTTTTGGACATCCATTTTCTGCCCTATGACTTTGCAGCCTGCTCTGCTTTTTATCTGATTGGATGTGCTGATAATTTGTTGACTTCCTCTGGACAGAAACCCTCTCCAAAACAAGCTTTTTTTATATATAAAAGAGACCCTCCTCACATCCACAGCCATTTGCATCTCTGGGGCCTTGCAGCCAATTCTTGCACCCCTTCTCTGGCTTTTCAAAGTTGCTTACTTTACCTTCAATGTATCGCAGATGCATCTCCTCATTAGCCTTTAAAACAGGAAGTCATCTTTTTCCATGTTGGGTGCAGCTATTCCACTCACTCTTCCAGGCATCTCATTCGTTTAACAGCATATATAGCTTTGATACAAAATGAACTCTCACACTTCATTCCTTGAACAATTATTTTCTTAAAGAATAAAATTAATGTAAACAATTACCTTCAAATAATTATTTGATTTGAATATAATCTCAGTCATGGAAGCTAGGATGTCATTGATTTGTTGTAACAGCAACTATGCAAAATTGGGCAATAATCTTTCCCTCGCAATTTATTTTACTATGCACTTTACCAGCTTCATAAACCAAACCGTTTATACTTTAAATCTATTTTATGGAAGCAAACTGAAATTCCCCTTGGCTGTGCGATTTATTGTTCACCCTCTTGCACGCTATTACAGCTGTTCCTACATTATTCATACAAGAAGGCTAGAATATGCATGGTTGAATAAAAACTATTTCTGAAACTCTCACAACTATCCATTTCACTGGCAAAACAAGGTCCAGCAGGAACGTTAAATAAAAATACAGATCGGTTACATGGACCACTCACACTGAATAGTGGGTGAAGCTCATTATGATTTCATTCACTTCATTGCCACAACGTTAGGAAAAAAAGGGGAGAAATTTATTTTTGGAGTGAAGCTTAAGCTACCTTTGCACCCCCACCTAAGTTCTACCTCAGAAGCTCATAGCACTTTTTAATGCTCTTTTGGAATATTGCGGGCAGACCACTACCATATTGTTGACCATTGCTGGGCTATCTCTGGGAAACCTGGTCTTCCTGGTACAGCACTGGATTGAGGCAGTTGCCAGGTAAATCAATAGCTTAATTCATCAACCCTTCACCAGAAAGCCCAAGTGGTGCACCATCCTGGCCTGCCTCACCCCCAGTCTCCTTTCCATATCCTATTCTGCAGTCGCCTGTGTCCCGGGCCCAAATCTCATGACTTGCTGCTCACAAACACTACTACATACTCCTACCAGGGAGTGCTGTCTGATTCATCTCTACCCCACTGTGGAGATTGGACTTTGTCTAAAGTCCAAAGAGTGGTCTGGAATGAGCGCAGAGGTGATTTATGAAGATGTTGCCAAGCCACAAAAATCTGAACTATAGGGATAGAAGAGAAAGTTAGGATTTTATTCTTTGGAGTGCAGGCGGCCAAGGGATGATCTTATAGAGATGTCTAAAAATATGAGGGAAATAGATAGGATGAAGGCACGGAATCTTTTAACAAGGGTAGAGGGATCAATAACCAGAGGACATAGATTTAAGGTGAGAGGGGAAATATTTAATGGGAACCTGATGGGCACCTTTTTCACAGAGGGGTATTGAGGAAGGTATTATAACATTTCAAACACACTTAGACACGTACATGAAAACGATATGTTTAGAGCATTGTGGATGAAATACGGGCGTAATGGGACTAACTTAGATGGGGCACCCTGATCGATATGAACGAGTCGGGCCGAAGGATCTATTTCTGTGCTGTATGGCTCAATGACTCTATGAACTGGTACACCACAATGCTGAGAACTATATTCTGCACTCTGTATCTTCCCCTTCGCTCTATGTATTGTAATTGATTTTGACGATTATATTTATGTATAGTATATCTGATCTGTTTAAATAGCATGCAAAACAAAGCTTTTCACTGTACCTCTGTACATGTGACAATAATAAACCTAACCCTAACATCCCATCCATGCCTCCTCAACTTCCCTTCATCAGTTCCTGGTTTTGTCCACTTCCTCCATACAGAGCCTTCAGATTACTCGTTACTTTTGCTTACCAAAGCAAATAAGAGAGATAGCATTACAATAAAATATCCTTCATTGAAGTAGTCAACTCTCAGATCACAGCTGTGGCTGATATAACGCATTGAAGACAAACCATACGGTACACACATTTCTTAAAAGTAGATCCATAGGATGTATGGCACGGTGGCGCAGCGGTAGAGTTGCTGCCTTACAGCGCCTGAGACCTGGGTTCAATCCTGACTATGGGTGCTATCTGTTTTACGTTCTGCGTGGTTTTCTCCAGGATCTTCGATTTCTTCCCACACTTGAAGGACACACAAGTTTGTAGGTTAATTAGCTTTTTATAATTATAAATTGTCCCTAGTGTGTGTAGGATAGTGTAAATGTATGCGGATTGTTGGTCAGGCGGACTTGGTGGGCCAAGGGATCTGCTCCCATGCTGTATCTCTAAACATTACTAAAAAAACATGTACTGCACTGCTTCCTCTTTAAGATTCATACAAACTATCCACATACATTAAATTATGCAGTTAACTATTTACCTGCATAAAATTATGGAATTAACTACTTCAGATATGTATACATGTCGTATTACATTTAACCTGACATAAAGTTGGTTAGACATTTTCACTACAAATTATTTATTTAGATCTATCATCAGCTTATGACACCGTGTGGAGACATGGTCTGTTGCTGAAAGCTTCCAGAATCTTGAAGTGCCAAACCACCATGCGTGCCCTCTCATCCATCCTCAGTAACCATAGATTTATGGTTTTGGTTGGGAACCAGACCAGCTTTGTCAGGACTGTGAATGATGGTCCCCCCCAGGGCACTGTCCTAGCTCCCCTACTCTTCTACGTTTATGTGAGTGACATGCCAACTACCTCATCCAGGAAGTTTGCATATGCAGATGGCCTTGCCCTTGCCTACCAGGAAGCTGCCCTTGCCTACCAGGCAGAGTGCTAGCCCAATACTTGAAGGGGATGGAGGAGTACTTCACCATCTGGCGACTTTGCCCTAACCCATCTAAGACAACTGCCACTGCCTTTCACCTCAGCAATCGGCTCGCCAATGCAAAGCTCCGATGTGCTTTTGTGATAAGCCGGTGAAGCATGAAGAATTCCCCAAGTACCTCGGAGACACCCTGGATCGCACCCTCGCCTATCGTGAACACCAGAAGAGGGTGGCTGATAAACTGAAAGCAAGGGTCAACATCATGAGGAAACTTGCAGGCAACAGCTGGGGATGCAATGCACACACCCTCCGTACCGCAAACTTAGCCCTAGTCTACTCAACAGCTGAGTTTTGCTCAACAGCTTGGGCTAATAGCTGCCACACTAAACGAGTTGACACTGTCCTTAACTCTGCAGTGCGGGTCATCACAGGGATGCTTAAGTCAACACCTTTGCAGTTGTTAAAGTTCATTTCTTAAAACAGCCAATTCACAATAAATTATGTAAAACCAACACAAGCTTTACAGATCATTGAGCCGGCGAGAGTGCTGGGGGATACAAAGCCAAGTATACAGCCAATACTTGGCTCTCCCTGGGCTAACACTCTAATGAATAAAGACATACAGCTTATTTTATAGCGTTTTGGAAACGTAGCCACATGTTCACACACAATGGCAGCAATAATGTTTAATACAAATCAATCACAGCTCTACCCATTCAAAGTATTCTTGTCACTGATACAATAGTCTTGCCATCCTGTGCTTCTATCAATCATAAAACTGTGGATCACAAACATTCGAAAGCAGGAAGTTAGTCAAGATACACAACCTTTACAATTCTGTCTTAACAATATAATATTTGATTGTCAGCTACCCACAGAAGTTCCTGTTAGCAGAGAATACCAAGTTCTCAGGAAGCTCATCCTCTCCCAAGGCTTATGTTTGAAGAAGCATGAACCTTCTCAAGAAGTACATCCCCTCTCACCATTGTGGATGGTGTTCTATTTGGCATATAACAGGAACCTGCTTGAATGGCAGTTTGAAAGCTGGCCTCCAATTTCCTGATTCACACATTTCTGCAAACTTCAACTTATTTCAGCACCCAGAAAAAGTTGGGTTATACTCAGGCTATACTCAAGCTAATATTTTACTTAATCCATTCTAATTATAAAATATTTCATTATTAACTAGGATATTATCACATTGGCTCCGTCCTCTCTCATATCACCCCTCCCAGCATGCACAGATGGGAGAGGATGTTGAAAGATTGGTGTACCATTGAGGCTAACCTTGACCTTTCCATCCATGCTGACTTGAACAATCTGCCCAACATGCACCTGAAGTCCCACAAAACCTTCTGGTCTTCAGTTAAATCCCTGGAAGACTTTGGCTCCAAGACTAAGTGGCGTAGAGCCTGGAAAGTTGCCAACAGTAAGAACGGAGAGGTCACCACAGACCTCACAGTGAAACCACCGGGATTTGACCTCCATCGCAAGCCATGGCTAACCCTGAACAGAATCTGCACCCTCCATGCAAGAACAACCCATCACCTGCATGTGGGGAATGACTGACAGCCCTGCTTGTGACTGTGTACATCCCCCACATTGTGAATGACTGCTCACTGAGGCTTTTCACTGGTAGCATCAAAGCCATCCACCCAGTAACTGATGCTGTCCTGGCCTGGATGTCTACCCTTGACCTACAACTTTCGACTGTGCATGCCAGACACAAAAAGACGAAGACTCCAAATACTACACTAAGAGTTATACAGATCACCACTAAAATATCCAATCCAGAGAATGATAATTCCCAGGGATAACTTCCCTAAATAGGCTTAAAAATGGTTAATCTCAGAAACTGTACTGCGGTCAATTCTTTAACACAATTATTCTACAACCATGCATATTTATAAATGCCCTGTTATGTAGTTTCAAAGCATCAGCAGTTGACATTGCATTTAACACGGGCTAATAACACTTGTCAACCTCTATCATAGACACAACTACTGCATACTTTCAACATGAGTATTTTATCAGATACCACAAACTCAATCATATCAATTCGTACAGCTTTGAATCTTGGATTCTATTCTGAGTTCTCATATATCGGACATATTCTCTTTCCTGACAACTCCCAAATTCAGTTCCCCTGACTTTCCTTCCTGAGATTGCCTTCAGTATTCACAATTTTGTCATAACCAGTTGCATCCCCTCCAGCTGCACCATTGAGCCGACATTAGCAAGTCCTTTTTGAGTGTGACATCACTCAAAAGATTGTTGGAGCATTGAAATGGTCTCCACCTCACAATGCCACCTTTTGTAAAGCACTCGACTCAATCTCCTGTTGGTTCAACCCACTAAGAATTTCATAGGCAACTAGGCATGAATGTCAACCTCTGTCTCAAGGCATATGCTATCTCATTTTCTGCATTGACATTACTTCCACTACAATACTCTTGTGTGAACTTTTCTACTTTTTACCCTATCTCCGGATTCATGCATTGCACGGCAGCCATGCCAATACTCGGCTGAATCACCTCTCATAATAATTGAGGATTACAAGTAGTCATAGAGTGATACAGTCATACAGTGTGGAAACAGGCCCTTCAGCCCAACTTGCCCACACCAGCCAACATGTCCCAGCTACACTAGTCCCAACTGCTGTGTTTGGTCCACATTCCTCAAAACTTGTCCTATCCATGTACCTGTCTAACTGTTTCTTAAACGTTGGGATAGTCGCAGCCTCAACTACCTCCTCTGGCAGCTTGTTCCATACATCCACCACCCTTTGTGTGAAAAGGATACCCTTCAGATTCCTATTAAATCTTTTCCCCTTCACCTTGATCCTCGATACCCCTACTCAGGGCAAGAGATTCTGTGCATCTACCCAATTTATTTCTCTCATGATTTTACACACCAAAGTACTCCCTTTGCTCTGAAAATGTTAATTCACTGTTAAATTGATATTTGATCTGTTCTAGATGGATTATCCAGCACTGTGCAACATCTCCCTCGGTTTAATTTTCAGGTTCACTTGGTGATTTGTTTTGCAGATTTGCTTAATAGTGACCTCTGACCAAATTTCAGTAAGGGATAGTTTCAGCTCTCATATCTTGTCTCAATCATAATGCTTATCAATTACAAAGTTGAGATTTGCACACATCCACGCTGCTAGATATTTAAATACCTGTAGCTTCATTATAAACCCAGAACTCCCAATATGTTTTTTTGTGTCACAAAAAGGTGTATTGTTTATTTAGTTTATTTTAGAGATACAGAAGCCCTTCGGCCCTCCAAGTCCATGCTGACCAATGTTCGCCCATACATTAGTTCTACCCAAAACACGAAGGACAATTTTACAGAAGTGAACCTACAAATCGGCACATCTTTGTAATGTGGGAGGAAACTGGAGCACCCAGAAAAACCCCATACCATCACAGGGAGAATGTGCAGACAGCACCTATAGTCAGGATCGAACACAGGTCTCTGGCGCAGTAAGACAGCAACTCTACAACTGCACCACTATATTGATACCAGCAGTTCCGGGTTACGTAAGGGTTCTCTGTTCCTGAGAGCTGTCCACAAGCCAATTTCTACCCAAAGATCAGACACAACAATTTACTTCAGCTACCCATATTACATCACTCTACATCCACATGCTCTAATACTAACACTGCATTGAATAATCACCCTAACACTACCATAATTAAACTAATGGAATATATATTGTGTCCATTCATTAATGCATACCATGAAATCTTCTTTTTATTGTTAAATTGAAAAATACTTTAAAAATATGTAGGAGAATGGGAGCAAAGTTGGAATTCCATACGTTTTTCGTAAAGCAGAGCCCCTGTATTACAATTGCGTAACAGCCCCACTCCTAGGAATATCATGCTTTATTATACTGCCATGCAGTTCTGTATTGCTTGATCTTTTTGCAATCTCCTCAGCTTGCAATCATCATGTGCATTGATCCAACATCCAACTTATCTCCTCCAAAGTAAGTCTTGTCATTAGCTGTTGAGCTTACCATTTCACCAAAGCTTGACATCTATTGTCAGATGGACTGATGTCAAACTTCATTGGAAATTGACATGCTTTAGTTCCTGTATCTCAGTTAACACATGTGTCTTTGTTGAGAGAGCAACATATCTTTGACGTACTCTCATTCCTGTTATACTTTCTTTGTCATCTCGGGATTCTTTGGAGAACAGTCTATAACTAGTCATTTGCAAGCTACAAATAAACACCTTTCCAGCCCATCTGATTAGTGATGCTCAGTTGGGTCGGTGCAATCCAAAGCATGAATGGTTTCAAGATATTTTGCGATAGCTGGTTTCTCTCAAATACATGATCACTCAGTCTAACCCATGCTTAACTAACTCCTCACCACAAGAGGTAATGGTTTGCCATCTGTTCATTTGTTATGCTTCCATGGTCAAATGAACAGTCTACCTCTTTCATAACTGAGGCCTGCTCATGCATATATGTTCAATGCCATTTTGTTCTGCCTCAATGGAAAGTGGTTAAGGTGTTTCTGATACATGTCCTGGACTACAAAGGAGAGACTGCCACAATAGCAATATGTGAATGTCCCATTACTATCTTAATTAATAGAACGTAGAACAGTACAGCACAGGAACAGGTTTTTCAGTCCACAATGTGCATGCTGGACATGATGCCAATTTAAAATAATTTCCTCTCCCTCTATGTGATCCACATCCCTCCATTCCCTGCATATTTGTGTGCCTGTCTAATATCCTTTTAAAGACCTATGGCCTTTAGTCATTTTCACCCTGGGATAAAAGTTCTGACCGTCTATACTATGCCTCTCATAATTTTATATACATACTAGACTAAGGGGGACCCGTTGGGTCCCATGTTCACATGGGAGGGCTGGTCCCCCAACGCAATATTCTGCCTCGCCACCAATTCCAATATTGCTGGCCAGTGGGGGGGAGTGGCTTTATGGAGCGCTAGTATGGGTGTTGTGGACCGAAGAGACTGGTATCCAGAAGGCCAGTATGGACATTGTGGGGCCGAATGGATTCTTGGGCAGGCAGCTCAGTCACTCAGGCCTGGTCGGCTGGCAGCTCAGTCACTCAGGCCTGGTCGGCTGGCAGCTCAGTCACTCAGGCCTGGTGGGCTGGCAGCTCAGAAACTGCCAGAAATTCTGCACAAAACAGGTGAGAGACTCTGTGAGAGAGAGAAGGGGGAGAGGGTGGAGAATCAATTTTAGCCATTTTCCATGTTTTTCTGCAGATCACAGTAATGAAGGAGGAAAGTCTATCCTGGCCTGGATCTCACAGGGAGCAAATGAAGGGAGGGAGAAAAATACTGGGGTGAGGTTTAATACTTGCAGGGGGAATATTTACTGATGGACCGAAGGGACTCCTGGGCTTGTACAGGCCTGATGGGCCAAAGGGACTCTTTTAAAAAAATTCTGAGTGAAATCTCAGTGAAAGGCACTTTTTCTGGACTTTTCCAGGGCCTGGCACGGGCCTTTTGTGCCAAAATGCTCCTCCTGGGCTAATACGGGCATTTTGGGCAAAAGGGACTGGTTTCTCGGCTAACAGGGGCCTTGTGGGCTGAAATTAGTGGTTTCAGGCAGGCCAAACAACTTGTTTCATTTAATTTCCATTTGCATTGCACTTTTAAGCACAGGGCAGACTGAATAGCTCATTGCATTTTCATTTCACTTCCATTATCATAGCAGTTTCAAGCACAGGGTAGGCTAAGTCAAACAGCTCATTGCATATTCCCTTAACTTCCATTGCTATTGCACTTTCAAGCACAGAGCAGGCTCAAGCTAAACAGCTGATTTAATATTCACTTCATTTCCATTGCCATTACACTTTCGAGCACAGGGCAGACTCAAGCCAAACAGCTGATTGCATTTTTCACTTCATTTCCATTGCCATTGCCATTTCTTTTTCAAGCACAGGGCAGGCCCAAGCCAAACAGCTCATTGCATTTTCACTTAATTTCCATTGCCATTGCAGTTTCAAGCATAGCGCAGGCCAAACTACTCATTTCATTTTCATTAAGGGCTAACAAATCATTTATTCAAGTACATTGCAGACTTGCAGTGTTCTGTAGTTTCCCAGCTCAGACAGAGAGTCGTGACCTCTCCCTCACCATCCTACAGACAGACTGAGCCACGCCCACACTTCCGGGTTTTATAGTCCCTCCTCCTCCCACTGGAAGGGGCATGGCCTTCATGGCAGTGATTGACAGGAGAGAGAACCTCACGATTTTTAAAACACTAATAAGTCTTTTATTTTTAATTGATGAGAAAAAACCTCGGGTCTCTGCAGTGGCGGAGGACTCTGAGTAAGATGGCCAAAAAATCACAGCCATATGTGGTAGCTTTTTTTCTAAAATCAAAGCACAGTGCAAACAGGAAGTGGTCAAGATGACACTTTTAAATATATAGATATACTACAACTTCCGGTGTTCCTTAGAAAACAATTCAAGTTTGTCCAAACTATCTTTATAACTAATAACTTCTAATTTAGGCAGCATCATGGTGAACCTCCCCTGTGCCTTCTCCATAGCCTTCATAGTCTTCCAATAATGGGGCAACCAGAAGTGCATAAAAAATCAAAATGTGATCTAATCAAAGTTTTATAAGGCTGCATCATGACTTTCTGACTCTTATAATGACTCATTATATGTCTTATAATGAACTAATGAAACTTTATCCCTCTTCTCAAGTTCAAGTGTCGAATACCTGTCATTCAGCTTTCCTACTTTGATATCCAATTTTACCATATGCAATTTTGAGCTCTGAGACCAATGTGAGGCTCCTATTCATTTAGCACAGCTCCCTGCCACGACTACACTGGATCGTTACCCACTGTCACTATCCCAAGCTATACGACATAACATTCGCTTTGATGCAAACAAATGCACGCAGCAGAAATAGACTCAATAGTAAATCATTCTTTCACAGATACATATAGCTCTTAAATGTATATTCATATTGACACTTGCAACCTCCTCATCTAACCAATAGTTCTGGCCTCCCTCAATTTTCCCCATTCTCTCCCCTCACCTCCAATCATCCATCATGTCCTTCCCCAAACATTTGCTGGGATCGGGTACAGCTCCATTTAGCAATCGTAGAGGAAGCACATCAGTGAAGAGTAATTGGCCATTGAGGGTGTAATCGTTTGTGTCATAGAATATAGAACATTGAGAAGTAAAGCACGGGAACAGGCCCTTCGGCCCACAATGTCTGTGCCAAATATGTTGCCAAGATAAACTAATCTCCTCCACCTGCATATGATCCATATCCATCCATTCCCTGTTTATCAAAGCGCTCATCTAAAAAGCCTCTTAAACATCACAATCTTATCTGCCTCTCCCACCATCCCTGGCAGCACATTGCAGGCATCCACCACCCTCTGTCCAGTCTTTGACATTTCTACCCTGGCAAAAAAAAAAACAGATATAAAATGAGGGTTAATGTTTGTGATGCTTGCTTTTTGTGATAACTGAAACAAAGTAATTTACAAAGGCAATTACACAAGGAAGAATGAAGACATAATAAGAAAACTGTTGTCAAAATACCTTTCAGAAAACACTTAATGTTAGATTGTGATAAATTTCCTGTGAACTGGCTTATTGACTATTTTCCTTAATGACAAATTATTTTGAATTACAAAAGGCAATAGCATGGAGTAGGTAATTAAGATGACCAAATTTATCAACAGTTCTTGACAAGTTCTGAAAACCAGTGAATAACTTTTTCCTTAAAATGGCTTATTGTATCAATAAGTGCATAAAATGAATTGCTTCTTAGGTGCAAATTCTTTGCTGCCAAACACTATAATTCTTGTTCATAAAACAAACTATTGGAGGAACTGAACCAGTCAAGCAAGATGTGTGGAGTCAGAGGGATATTCAAAGCATCAGGTGGAAATCCTTCATCAGGACTGAGACCACAGTGGGGGTGCAGAAAGGGAATCACAGAACTCAAATCGAAGAGAGGAGTTCAACTCGTTCCACTGTCACACAGCTACCACACAGAATTAGAAAAGTTAAGCATGGGAACAGGCTCTTCAGTTCACAATGTTTATGTCCCACCAGGTTCATGCCGACTATCATTCCCTTTTCCAACACTTACATAGAAACATAGACATAGAAATTAGGTGCAGAGTAGGCCATTCGGCCCTTCGAGCCTGCACCGCCATTCAATATGATCATGGCTGATCATCCAACTCAGTATCCCGTACCTGCCTTCTCTCCATACCCTCTGATCCCTTAGCCACAAGGGCCACATCTAACTCACTCTTAAATATAGCCAATGAACTGGCCTCGACTACCCTCTGCGGCAGAGAGTTCCAGAGATTCACCATTCTCTGTGTGAAAAAAGTTCTTCTCATCTCGGTTTTAAAGGATTTTCCCCTTATCCTTAAGCTGTGACCCCTTGTCCTGGACGTCCCCAACATCGGGAGCAATCTTCCTGCATCTAGCCTGTCCAACCCCTTAAGAATTTTGTAAGTTTCTATAAGATCCCCTCTCAATCTCCTAAATTCTAGAGAGTATAAACCAAGTCTATCCAGTCTTTCTTCATAAGACAGTCCTGACATCCCAGGAATCAGTCTGGTGAACCTTCTCTGCACTCCCTCTATGGCAATAATGTCCTTCCTCAGATTTGGAGACCAAAACTGTACGCAATACTCCAGGTGTGGTCTCACCAAGACCCTGTACAACCGCAGTAGAACCTCCCTGCTCCTATACTCAAATCCTTTTGCTATGAAAGCTAACATACCATTCGCTTTCTTCACTGCCTGCTGCACCTGCATGCCTACTTTCAATGACTGGTGTACCATGACACTCAGGTCTCGCTGCATCTCCCCTTTTCCTAGTCGGCCACCATTTAGATAATTAATACTTGATCTGTAGCCTGCTACATCTTGGTGATTCCACTACTTGTCTACATAAATGTTAATTATCGTGAGTGTACCGTCCATGAGCACCCATTCAGGTACTCTGTTCAAATTTCCAACCACTCTCCAGGTTTTCTCTCATATCCCATCTACATTTCTTATCCCTTAGCTAAACCTATGTCTTTCAATTGGGAAAAGTTTTCTACCACGTTACCAATTTATACGCCTCACAACTTTCTATACATCTATCAGCCTCCCCCCCCCCCCCCCACCCCCCCCTTCACATCCCGTCCTCTCTTCTGCTTCAAGGTAAACAAATCCAGTTTTTCTTCTTAACTGAAGCACAACATTCCAGGCACACACTGGTGCATGTATTCTGCAATCACATATTCCCTACAGTGTGGCTACCAGAACTGAATACCGTAGTCCAGCTGTGGGCAAAGCAATGTTTTATAAATGATACCATCACCTCCCTGCTCTTATATTCTGTGTTTTACCTAACAAAGCCAAGTATCCCACACCTTCTTAACCACCTTCTCTACGTGTTGCCTTCTTCAGGGATCCTTGAATGTACATTAGGTCCCTTTCATCCTGAATACCTCCTAAGATTCATTCATTATGTATGCTTCACAATTATTAGTCTTTTAAAAACGCATCACGTTGCTCTTATCTGTCATTGGTCTGTCCATCATGCCAACATATCAATATGATATTATCACCCATGTCGCCTATGACTATCTTTCTCACAACCAATTATACAACTGATTTTCATTTCATCTGCAATCTTATGAATCATACCTTCTGCATTCAAATCCAAAGCATGAATGTATGTTAAAAACAATAAAGATCCAGCACAGACTCCTGTGGCCAATAACTGTTTGTAAGCATCTAATAACAATATTAATCCCTCTGCCATCATCCTCTAACTCATAAAACCAAAGAAATGTTGGATAAAGTTTTCCACTTTGCCTTGGACCCCTTGTGCTTGCCCCCTTGACCTTTTCAACCAACCTCCTAAATGAGACCTTATCAAAGGTCTCACAATTCCATGACGATTACATTAACTGCACCACCCAAATCAATATAATGTATTACCTTTTCAAAAAAATGTCATCAAAATGTTGAGGCAGGTACATGTATCAATAAAAAACACGTTGGCTCTCTTTAATAAATCATCATCTTTTCAAGTGTCCTGTCTCTCTTTCAGAATCCTGTCTCTCAGGATTTTTTCTGATAACTTTCCTGCCACAGGCATTGCTCTTTCAGACGTGTAATTGCCTAGCTTATACCAGCTCCTGTTCTTCAGTAAAGTTACCATGTGTGTTGTCCTCCAGTCTTCTAGCATACTGCCTATTGCCAGCATATCTTTAAAAATCTCTGTCAGGAGCCGAGCAATTTCCCTCCTTGCCTCCCACATTGCATGGGACACATCTCATCTGGGCCTGGGGATTTCCCTCCCCCTTTCCACCAAAACATCTAATACCCTCTTTCTAATAATAATCTATATTACTAAAACTCTGTTCTTGACCAGTTTTGCCTTTCTGTGCTGCGGTTTCCAAGAGTACGCCGCCACCTACGGCCGTCATTTTTGGCCACCTCGCTCAGAGACCCCCTCCGCCGCATACGTGCTGAGGATTTTTCCTGTCGATGAAAATTGACAGAGATATTAATGTTTTTACAACATTCTCTCTGCTACCCCCACTGGAGGGAGGGGGAGGGACTATAAAACTAGGAAGTCGTGTGCCTCAATCGGTCTCTGCAAGTGGTGTGCCTCAATCAGAGGTTAATTTGGTTTGAAAATGAAAATATGGGTAGAGGTAAAAAAGCAATGCCTGCAAATGGTTATTTTGGTTTCGGTTGAAGTAAAAAGGCACTCTCTCTCTCCCCCCCCCCCCCCCCCCCCCCCCCCCCCCCCCCCCCCCCCCCCCTCTCCCCTCCCCCCCCCCCCTCTCCACTCTCTCCTCCCTCCTCCATTCCCTATATTCTAAAAAGTCTGTTCTTGACCGGTTTTGGCCATCTGTGCTGCGATTTCTGAGAGAACGCCGCCACCTACGGCTGTAATTTTTGGCCACCTTGCTCAGAGCTCCCCTCCGCCGTATGTGTGCTGAGCATTTTTCCCGTCGATGAATAATGACAGAGATATTAATGATTTTACAAAATTTCCCATTCTCTCTGCTGCCCCGGCTGGCGGCAGGGGGGAGAGACTATAAAACCAGGAAGTGGTGTGCCTCAATCAGTGTCTGCAAGCAGGAGGAAGGCAGAAGGTCAAGTTTTTCTGAGCTGTGAATAACACTGAACACATGTCTACTCAAATGTAAGTGTCCTTAGTGGTTCTAAAACACTTGCAGAATGTGTCTATTGGTTCTAAAATGTTTGCAAAAAGTGTTTATTGGTTCTAAAATGTTTGCAAAAAGTGTCTCTTTTGTTTCTACAATGCTTGCAGAATGTGTATTTTTTGGTTCTAAAATGTTTTTTAGGTTCTCCCCCCCCCTTTCCTCTTCTCCCCCTTTCCCTCCCTCCACCTCCCCCCCCCCCCCCCTCTTCACCCCGCCACCTTCTCCCCCCCCCCCCCTCCCCCTTTTTCTCTCCCCCCCCTCTCCTCCATCCCCTCCCCCACCATTCTTCCCCTAAACTCCCTCCCCTCCACACACCCCCCTACCCCCTTCCCTCCACCCTCCCTCCCCCTCCCTGCTCCCCACCTCTCCCCCTCCCCCTCAGCACACCCTCTCAGCCCCCCTCCTCCCTCTCCCCCACCCTCCACACCCCCTACCTTCTTCCTTCCACCCTCCCCCTCCCCCTGCTCCCCCCCTCCCCCCCCCCCCCTCACTTCCACCCTCTTTCGCTCCTCCCCACCTCCCCCACCTTTCCCCCCTCACCCCCCTCCCTCTTATCCTCCTCTCCACGCAACTATCCCTCTTGCCCCTCTCTCTGTGTCTCTGTCTCTCTCTGTGTCTCTGCCCCTTCTCTCTCTGCCCTCACTCTCTACCCCCCCCCCCCCCCCCCCCCCCTCTCTAGATGTGACTGCAAGGTGGGGGCAATGCGTCAGTAGATAGGGTGATTATGGGGTAAAAGGAGCAAATTAATAATATTAATATAATATCAAGGGGGTAATTAGCGTGAGTGCGGGGGGGATAGTTAGTGTGTGTACACTTGGTCTAGTATATTCTAGAATTCCACCATGCTCACCACCTCCCTCCAAAATCTCCAACTACAATATCCCTTTCCCTGGTCAATATATATGAGAAATATTCAGTTAACACCTCACCCAGGTCCCTTGGCTCCCTGCACCGATTGCCCCTTTGGTTACTAATTGGCCCTACTATTTCTTTGGTTATGCTTGTCCCCATAATTTAGTTGTAGTGTTTTTATTTATTTATTATATTCTATTTATTACAATTTAATAAAATTATACTTTTATTTATTTATACTTTTTTATTTATTAGAAGAGTGATAATTCCTATTTGATCTTATGATTTCTTTAAATAACCCCCTTTCTATATTTAAGGGTTATACAGCCGTTCCATAGACTATCCAATCTGTGTCATCCATAACCAGTGGGTATTATACATAGGACTATTTAGATCAATTGTCATCATGTATTTTCTTTCTGCAGACTGGTTAGCATGCAATAAAAAAGCTTTTCATTGTACCTTGTTACACATGACAATAAACTAAACTAAAACTAATATTTAGCCACGGAGCAGAATACTTCATACTGTGCAAGAGAAGGTTGATGGATATCGAGATTTTGTTGTGTTTGAAAGGGTGGACTGGGAAAGAAAATGTACTGCTGTCAACAAGGCCAATTGGTGCATTTGAGACAAATAGCAAAATGCATTGAAAAATAATCTAGATGAACATGATAGAGAAAGTAGAATAGAATGTCTCAGCAGTATGAAAATCATTGGCTGGACACTCATGTGGACCACAAATAGCAGTAGAATTCAGAGGGGCCAATGTGGTAAATTCTTTAGAATGATATGTAAGAATGTCAATTAGTGTGTAATAAAATTACTCTCTTTTATATTAGGTACATGCAATCCTGTTATGTTCCAGAGAACATTCCAGAAACCAATTTCAGAAATTTCTGATTTTTATTGTAACTGCATTATATCGCTCTACATACATTTGTTATAATTCTTTCATTTCATTTAATATTTTTCCTAATATCATCGATAATTAATTGAATGTCTTCCCAGTTGCAAATGACTTTATGAACACAGGTCTGAAGTTTAAATCATCTTTAATCATAACATATTGTAGAGAGGTACAGCAGGTTGTTAGTTCATCACTACCGCTTCCAAGACTACTTAATGTAGGAAATGGGTGTTAATATAAAGTGTACAGTAAGGTGGGGTTAATGATGCTATACTACTCTGGTTGGTTCACATGCAATAACCAATCTACATCCTTCCCCGTAAAGAGAAAAGATTGTTAGGCACACGGATTTAAACGTACTCGCCGTATCTGTCAGGCGGTCTACTAATACGACCCGAACGCGTGCGGATAAACCCCTCTCCCTCCGTACTAGAAAAGTTAGTGGGGGAGGGAGGCAGTGAACCCGAAAAGGAGAATGTAGCTGGGGACACTTGTGGCGACCGGTGGGGTGAGCGTGCGGGAATGGTAACGTTGTTAGATGGGGTAGCCGACCGAAGCGTAGAGCGCACGCTGGGACAGGTGGTAGAAGGAGCAGCAGAGGGTTTAAATGGCAGAGGTGGAGCATATGGATCGGCTGGAGGTGGTCGTGGTTCGTTTACTAGCAGCAAATGCTGGCAGCTCCGTCTGTACAGGACACCATCGGCGTTGACAAGGTAAGAGCGGGGTTCCTTAGACGGGCCAACAACAAAACCCAGATGGGTATGTCCCACCGCAGTCTGTATACGGACTACTTTACCCTGTAGTGGCGGCTTCAGTGCTTTGCTGGACTTGTCATAGGAGCGCTTCTGAATGTTGTGTTTCTCCTGAATGCGCTTCTGGACCACAGCTGGTTTAAACACCTGTGGCTTCAGCTGTCGCTGGGCAACTGGTATTGGAGGTTGTGTTGTCCGAGACATCAGGTGTTGAGCTGGTGAACCCAGGACCCCGTCTCTAGAAATGTTTAAAAGGTCCAGGTAAACATCTGACTTGGCCAGGTGGGAGCATTCCATTAGTTGTTTTGCGCTCCTGACGGCACGTTCAGCGAGCCCATTGCTTTGGGGGTATTCAGGGCTGCTTGTGACATGGTGAAAGTTCCATCGTTTGGCAAAGTACTTAAATGCGTGGCTAGTGAATTGTCTTCCGTTGTCAGTTTGCAGACAAACTTGTTCGCCGAATACAGAAAAGTGTCTCTGCACCTTTTGTGTAACCATGTCGGATGTGATGGTAAGCAGTAAGTCGAGTTCGAACCAGTTGGAGTAGGAGTCGACTAGGGCTAGGTAGTATTTACCGTGCCATCTAAAATGTCCGCTGCCAGAGATATCCATGGCAGTGCTGGTGGGGACTGTTGTAACAGAGGCTGTTTCTGTTGCTGTGGTGCCAAACTGTTGCAGATGGTGCAGGATGCTGTTCTGTCCCGTATGTACTTGGACATCCCAGGCCAATAGAACATGCTCTGTGCGTGAGCCAACGTGGCCTCGGTGACAGTTGTGTACCTCTTTATAGTATTCGTCTTGTAAGGATGATGGGATCGCGACTTTGTGACCTTTGACAATGACACCGTCCTGTATTACCAGCTCATCACGGACTAGGAAGAACAGCTGCACCTCCAGTGGTGTGCTCGATTGTTTGTCTGGACAGCCTCTTTTGATGATGGATGAGAGCAGCTATCGAATGCCGTCAGCGGCTGTGTGTTCAACCAGACAACGCAGGCTTTCCGTGGGAACAAAGTCAACCTTGAGAACAGTGAGCTCATCACATTCATAGGGATGTCGTTCCCTAGATGCACGAGAGAGAGTGTCGGCAACGAGCATGTCCTTTCCTTTTTTGTAAACGATTCTGAAGTCGAACCGCTGGAGATACATCGTCATGCGCTGCAAGCGTGCAGGCGCTGCATGGATAGGTTTGTTCAGGATGGTTACAAGTGGTTGGTGATCGGTTTGAACTGTGAAAGATGAAATTAAATTTTGAGCAAGCGATGACCACAGCTAGCAGCTCTTTCTCAATCTCGGCATCCCACTTCTGACGCCATGTAAATGACTTAATGAACACAGGTCTGAAGTTTAAATCATCGTTAATCATAACATATTGTAGAGCGGTACAGCAGGTTGTTAGTTCATCACTACCGCTTCCAAGACTACTTCATGTAGCAAATGGGTGTTAATATAAAGTGTACCGTAAGGTGGGGTTAATGATGCTACACTACTTTGATTGGTTCACATGCAATAACCAATCTACACCAGGCATTAATAAATTATTGTTATTATATTATTATCTTGAGAATGCTTTAGAAATATATGGCAGATTTTGCATGGTTGGATTTCCATAAATCAGCTCACTTATAACCTGGGAGCCCCTGTACTTTATGAAGTTCAGATTCAATACATTAAGGAATGAATTAAAGAAATGAAAGCCAATACAAGAGACAATTGAGTTAATTTTCACCCTCACCTCCAAGGAAGTAATTTGATGAGACAGGTTTTCTACCTATTGTCGAAGTGGCCCAATTTAATTTCCAAATCAGTGGGACCAAAAGCAGGTAGATACGAGCACAAACTGCTCAGCTGAAGATGAAATTCACTCTTGATTATTCAATGTGAAAACACAGTACCAAACACATGAAACCTATTCAACTGAGGCTCACTTCCCAATACCCCCTCCCCTCCCATATTAACAAACTGATTTTTAGTCAGACAGATCGTGTCAGCAAACAGACTCCTTGCCAATGTAAACCATTTCAAGAAGAGTCAAAACGAAATAGAATGTAGAAAAATGAAATCTTTAAAATTCATTTAAATATGACATTAATCATACTAGGTAAAAAAACCATATGGAGCTCAACAGGTCAGGCAACATCTGTGGAGGGAATGGACAGATGGTTGGGATCCTTCTTCAGACCATGTTTAAGAGCAGGAGGGCAACAGGAATCACAGAAGGTGAGTAGTGAGAGAGATCCCATCCAGAGTCCATCCCGTCAGACTCGAGTGTAACTTTTCCCAGGGTCACTGTTGCAAAACTTAGATCAGCCTCCCTGAGGGTGAACCCATGGAAAGCATCTGGGCCCAATGGTGTCCCTGGCCACATCCTTAGGAACTGCCTGGATCAACTAGCGGGAATGTTTATGGACATTGATAGAGTCATAGAGTTTTACAGCACGGAAACAGGCCATATGGCCGAACTTGCCCTTCCAAACTAGTCCCAGCTGCCTGCATTTGGCCCATATCCGTCAAAACCTATCCTAACGTCCGGGAGCGGAAAAGACTGCAAAAAGTTGTGAACTCTACCCAGTCCATCACCGGCTCTGACCTCCCCACCATCGAAGGGTTTTATTGGAGTCGCTACCTCAAAAAGGCAACCAACATCATCACAGACCTACACCATCCTGGCCTCACACTCATTTCACCACTGCCATCGGGAAGAAGGTACAGGAACCTGAAAACTGTAACGGCCAGGTTCAGGAACGGCTTCTTCCCTTCAGCCCATCAGGCTATTAAACACTAAAACCTCATAAAGGCTCTGAACTACAATAGACTATTTTTATTATTGTTGCACTGTTTTGTTTGTTTTTTGAGTATGTGTGTATGTGTATGTGTGTGTGTGTGTATATATATATATATATATGATTATGAATGTGATTATGAGCTATTCTTTTTTCTCTCTCTCGTTTGTCATATCAAACTGTGCATATTTGCATATTCTGTTCCGCTGCAACAAATAAGAATTTCATTGTTCTATCTGGGACATATGACAATAAAACACTCTTGACTCTTGACTCTACTGTACTTGTCCAAAAGTTTTTTAAACGTTGCGATGATACCTGCCTAAACTACCTCCTCTGGTAGCTCGTTCTAAAACCTAATACCCTTTGTGCAAAAAAGTTGCACCTCAAGTTCCTATTAAATCATCCTCCCTTCAAGTTAAACCTACTTTGTACTCTGTTTCTTGATACCTCTACTCTCGGTAAACAAAACTGCCCATTTACCCTATCTATTTCATCAGTGATGTCTGTAATCTCGCCCTACTCTATTCGGAGGTACACACCTGCTTCAAGACCACTATCATCCCAGTGCCAAAGAAATCCAAGACTGATGCCTTAATGACTATTGCCCAGAGGCCTTGTCATCCACCATCATGAGCGCTTTGAGAGGCTGGTTATGGCACACATTAAATCCAGTCTACCAAGCAACCATCACCCACTGCAGTTTGTTCAAGAAGTAACTGCAGATGCTGGAAGATCGAAGGTACACAAAAATGCTGGAGAAACTCAGCGGGTGCAGCAGCATCTATGGAGCGAAGGAAATAGGCGACGTTTCAGTCTGAAGAAGGGTTTCGGCCCGAAACGTCGCCTATTTCCTTCACTCCATAGATGCTGCTGCACCCTCTGAGTTTCTCCAGCATTTTTGTGTACCCACTGCAGTTTGCCTGCTGCCACAGCAGGTCCATGGCGGATGACATCGCCCTGTCCTTACACTCATCCCTGGAACACTTGAATGAGAAAGACACCCTTGTCAGACTCCAGTTCATCGATTACAGCTCTGCTTCTAGTTCCATCATCCCATCCAAGCTCATCACCAAACTCGTGGAAATTGGAGTCAGCACTCTGGATGCTCGACCCCCTGACCAACAGACCGCAATCAGGCAGGATAGGTGGCAAATAACCCTCTACGATAATCCTCAACACTGGTGCCCTGCGTTCTCAGCCCCCTACTATATTCCTTATATGCTCATGACTGTGCAGCCAAATGCCAATCCAACTGAAACTACCGGGCTGTATATCAAATAATGACGAGACGGAATATAGGAAGGAGATTGAGAACCTCATAACCTGGTGCCAAGAAAATATTGTTTTGTGGTAAAAATCTATTCTTTCATGCCACTGCGGATAGAAATCTGCCACTCTTATCCGGTCTGGCCTACATGTAAATCCTGTCCCACAGCCTTGTGATTGTCAGTTCACATGTCTTCCAAACTAGCTGTGCCAGCCAGTCAATGTAAGGCAATTAGCAGTAAGCAACAACTATGAATCAACACGCTAATCATTGACCAAATGGAGACAGCTGTCCGATTTAGGCAGCACAGGGAAATAACCTATCAGTTGCCGGCCCTTAAAATTACACTTTGCTTCATATCCACATATGAGCCAGAATCTGCCAGGAAGCGGAAAGAGTCCAGACCCTCAACAGAGTGGAGAGTAAAATCTTCCTGTTCCTGGATAGTGGAACCACTTTAGGTGCATGCTCCACACATGCAAGTTAGTAGTACACGTCTGTGTACCTTTTGCTTCATTTCTGAAATTAGCTTGTTAATTGAATTAATTGAATGACATTTCAGACACAGAACAAAACCTAGAATGCACTGCTAGAGAAGGTGATGCAGATAACATGGCAACATGACTGAGGACAAGTTTTCAATACATGTTTTCTTGTTGGCTGCTGTGACACTGAAGGTTTGTCAATAATGCAGGTCTAGCAAGCGATGTGAGCCAGCAACTTTACCAGCCAGGGCCTATGAGATGGGGGTGCAGAAGGTACATGGTACCCAGGGTCCAAAAGGGGGCCCGGGAGCCAAAGGAGGGAGGCCAGGAATTTCCTGAAATCTCAGAAAATGTTTGCATATATTTTGTGAAGGCTAGCATTCACATTTTGTGTGAGCCTACATTGTTTTATATATTGTAATTCATAGAAATTATGATCCATAATAAAGCAGGGAATTTTAACCAGCAGTTGTGTGTCGGGGTAACCTGATTAAAAGAGTGGGAAGGGGAAGACCCATCACTACTGATGGTTCTTCCCTGTAGGAGGGGGGTAGCACTAGGACCCTGCAGAGTCAGACCACGTGCTGTCTGCATCGTGGAGCTGGTGGTCAGTGGAGAGGCGAGGGTCGGCGAAGTCGAGTCGAGGAGTGTCGGTGGAGGGACTGGTCTGGAGTGGGTGGGTGTGCGTGGGTGAGTGTGTGTGTGAGTGTGGGTAAGTGTGTGTGTATATGTGGGTGTGGGTGGATGCGTGTGGGTGTTGTTGGGTGTGTGTGAGTAGGTGTGCGAGTGAGTGGGTGTGGGTGGGTGTATGTGAGAGTGTATGGGTGTGAGTGTGAGTGTGTGTGTGTGAGTGAGGGTGTGAGTGTGGGGTGGGTTGTGTGAGTGTGTGTGAGTGTGGGTGTGTGAGTGGGTATGTGTGTGCGTGTGTGGGTGGGTGTGTGTGTGAGTGTGTTTGTGAGTGAGTGGATAAGTGGATGTGCGAGTGAGTGTGAACTAAATTTGACGGCCAAAACAAGAAATGACATCCATGGACATCTTTTGCCTGTGTGTTAATGTCAGCTGTGTGGTACAAAATATTAGCTGGCATAGATATTTGCAACAAGGTCATCCAAGCTAGAGATGCCACACTGGATGTTGAAGCAGCAAACATAGAAACTCTCCTCACGGATCTGACAAAACTTCAAAACAACTGGAAATCCATGTGGAATGAAGCTAAATTGGTTGTGTCAAACCCAAAGATAGAAATAAAACTCTCCCTTAGATGTAGTGGAGTTTGGCGCAAGAGGGCAAGGCCGCACGATGACAGCACACCTGATGCTAACTTTTAGGAAAGGAATGACACGGATGATATGCCAGAAGAGGCCGACTTCGGAAAGTGTGTATTTTACGTTGTGGTGGACAATGTTATAGCAAGATTAACTGCCTGCTTCAATGGCGTTAAGCAGTTGGCAGAAAATGTTGATTTGTTGTGGAAATAGCTCAACATGTCTGAAAGTGACGTGGAGAGAGAAGCTTTATCTTTATCAGAGCAATATCCTGTTGACCAAAATGGTGATGATTTTGGAAAATAAATGCAACATTTACCCTCAGTACATAAAGGAAATGTTGTAAATGCACAGTTAAAGCCATTAGATCTGTTGAACTTATTAACAGAGTACAGACTTGGTGACCTGCTTCCAAATGTTTGTGTTAGCTTCAGAATACTATTAATAATTCCCGCAACAGTAGCTTCTGCGGATAGGTAATTTAGCAAACTCAAGCTGATTACGAATTATTTAAGGTCAACAATGTCTCAGGAATTTCTTGTGGATTTGGCCAGTATTGAATCAAATATTACCAGAATAATAAATGTTCATGCACTGATACAAAAATGTTCACAAAAATGGCCAAGAAAGCCCTTTATTTAAAGTAAATACTAAGCCTATCTACATTTTTTTACTTTTTACTAATAATGATATCTTCTGATGATCTGATCTGCATTGAAATATAAAAGGATGTTTCAATGTGAATTCTTTCTCCTTATCTGTATTGTAGCATAAACAAAGATGTTCAAAACAAATGTACTTTCGTCTCTCTGATCCTTTTATTTTAGTTGGATTTATTTATTTATTTATTTATATTTAACATGGAGGGAGTATAGGAGCAGAAGGCCTCAAATGCAGAAAATCAACAAAGTACTCCATTCCACCCCTCTCTCATCGTCCATACCCTTTTAAGCCTTACAGGCTACAGCTCATGGCATAAAACCGTAGTGGATAAAAACAGGATGACTAATGGAGAAGGGAAGGGGGCCTGAAATAAACTTTGTACCCACTGATAAAATTCCTCTCAGAAGCTCTGCTACCAGCTGTGCCACTATGCTGCACTGTGCTGACCTCAATTTTGTGTCTTAGTGCATCCATTGTCACCCTACTGTATCTGTACATTAAAAAAATAAAACAATTATGCTAATAGATTAGAATGGAGCACCTCCTGCCCACACAACGCAAAGGCATTATTCATTTGTATTAGAAGCAATCAAGTTAACATGGAGATTGTCTCTCACCTCTCACCTCGATTTGCAGTCTCAGTATGGACACTCAAACTTTCTTGCACAATACTAGACCTAATACCCAAACTTCCTAGCTTTGATGGGATTGCTAGAAGTGTTGGACAATGGTGACACCTGAAAGGTGCACATGGAACTGTTTCGCGACACAGTGGCGCAGAGTTATGAGTTGCTACCTTACAACGTCAGGGACCCAAGTCCAATCCTGACCATGGGTGCAGTCTGTACGGATAATGAACATTCTCCCCGTGACTGCGTGAGTTTCCCCCAGGTGGTCCTCCACATTCCAAAATTGTCCCTAGTTTGTAGGTTAATTGGCTGCCCTAAAATTGTCCCTAGTTTGTAGGACAAACTAGTGCTGGTGTAAGAGGTGATTGCAGGTCAGCGCAAACTCGGAGGCCTTGTTTCCATGCTGTCAGTCCCAAAGATAAACAAAAGATAAAGAAAGATGCACATTATTAAAATGGTGTTAAAAGAATGCTTATAACAATACAAATGCAAGCTATGAGACATTCACAAAGGATTTCAGTTCAACTAAAACATGCAGGAAAAGAGCTTGAAATTATTCAGTATTTGGAAAGGTGCCAAAATAACTAAAGTGCACCAATTAATTCCTTTTCCCCCAAATGCTGAATAACTTCGAGCTTCTTCTCTGTGATTTCCAGTCATGTGTCAGACATTGTAAGGTGCCACTGTGCGAGTCCAGCAACCATTGTGCATTGGTCATTAGATGCATGGAGGAACGGGAAGAAAATTACAGACTTTGCAATGTTTCCAACAGGTACTCTAATTTAAAAAAAACCCATCTCGCACATGAACATTATGCATCATGCTGCTCCTCCTTGGATTGAAACCACCATGAATCAAGTTGAGTTCAACGTTAACTGCACAAGTATGTTGAGGAACAGGGACAATAAAAAATTTTGCTTGCAGCTGCTTCACAGGCTAGTAGATCCAGCCAAACATACAGAAACACAATTGGAGCAAACCACAATTTGTAAAAAAAATAAGTCTATGCTCGGGCAAGATGTAGTCCATAGTGTTCCATTATCAAGGTAGGATTGGGGTCAAGCCAACTATTCCAGAGACAAAATTAAATGTCATTAAGAAAGGTATAAATTAGTAATTGATGACAAGCATGGATTTCTTTGAGACAAATCATCTTTGACTGACTGATTGTACCGTTCGATCAACCTATGGTGAGGCTTGAAGAAAGCTATGTGTTTGAATGACCATAGGTTATATAACCATATAACCATATAACAATTACAGCACGGAAACAGGCCATCTCGACCCTTCTAGTCCGTGCCGAACACGTATTCTCCCCTAGTCCCATACACCTGCGTTCAGGCCATAACCCTCCATTCCTTTCCCGTCCATATAACTATCCAATTTATTTTTAAATTATAAAAACGAACCTGCCTCCACCACCTTCACTGAGAGCTCATTCCACACAGCCACCATTCTCCGAGTAAAGAAGCTCCCCCTCATGTTACCCTTAAACTTCTGTCCCTTAATTCTCAAGTCATGTCCCCTTGTTTGAATCTTCCCTACTCTCAGTGGGAAAAGCTTATCCACGTCAACTCTGTCTATCCCTCTCATCATTTTAAAGACCTCTACCAAGTCCCCCCTTAACCTTCTGCGCTCCAAAGAATAAAGCCCTAACTTGTTCAACCTTTCTCTGTAACTTAGTTGCTAAAACCCAGGCAACATTCTAGTAAATCTCCTCTGTACTCCCTCTATTTTGTTGACATCTTTCCTATAATTAGGCAACCAAAATTGTACACCATACTCCAAAATTGGCCTCACCAATGCCTTGTAGGTGATTGGTTATCTGATAAAGCCCTTAAAATTGCAATGAGCAAAAGTCCCTGGGAAATATTAGGGTTCAGAAATGTCAATTCACTGAAATGCAGAACACAAAGAGTAGAGGTAAAAACCTGTTTTCTCATACTAAATGTAAGTATGGAGAGTTATTCCTTGGACAACCTTCCTTACTGTCCACCGCTCGACCAATATTAATGTCGTCTGCAAAATTACCCCGCAAACCATCTACATTTACTTCCAAATCATTTATATATATATATCACAAAAAAAGGAAGTCTTAGCACAAAGTGAAAGTTTAAAGTGGGAAGAATGAGGAATAGAACTCATTATATGGCATTTCTCATCTTTCTTTGCTCCAAGAAGTTTAATTATACTAATCAAGAAAGTATTCTGAACCAGTCTGAAGAAGGGTTTCGGCCCGAAACGTTACCCATCTCCTTCGCTCCATAGATGCTGCTGCACACACTGAGTTTCTCCAGCATTTTTGTGTACCCTCGATTTTCCAGCATCTGCAGTTCCTTCTTGAACACAAGTATTCTGAACCTGTCTGTTTGCGTATGTATGCAGGCTTCCAAGAAAACCCTATCGCTTTGTTGTCAACCTCATTGCAGTCCAAAGTCATGCTGCCTAATCTGTGCCATCAAGGCAGCAAAGAGATATGCCTGGCTTGTCAGTTTTGTGCAATGTTGTGATAGGAGCAGTGTTTGAAGGCACAACAGTAAAAATGCAGAAACAGTACTGTAGCATTCTAAACTTCAACGAAAAATACCCAAGCATGGAATATGAGCTACAAAGCTACGGAACACCATTATTAAGAATAGAACATAGAACAGTACAGCACAGGAACAGGCCCTTTGGCCCACAATGTTTATCCTGACCTTGATGCTAATTTAAATTTAAACTAATCCCATTCACCTTCACATGGTTTACCTCCATCCATCTCTTCATATGCAAATGCTTCTTAAATTTGCCAATGTATCTATGTCCACGTACCTATTTTGCACTGTGTAAAAAAAAAATCCTTGAAAATCACTTAGCACATAGAACAGTGGAGCACAGGCACAAGCCCTTTTACCCATCATATTAGAGCTGAATTGGATACCAAGTTAAACTTATCCTTTCTGCCTGTATACGATCCATTTCCTTCATTCTCTGCCTAAAAGCCACTGTGCTATCTATTATCACTACGGGTCACTGATTTAGGATGATCAACCATGATCATATTGAATGGCGGTGCTGGCTCGAAGGGATGAATGGCCTACTCCTGCATCTCGAGCGGCCGATTCGGAAACTCCAAGTCGTTGAGTGTGTTCTTCCATACCGACGCCCGAGTTCCGATCATCCCGGTGAGAGGGCCTGAACATCGGGCCACCCGTAGCGGCGACTGCAGAGGGCTCAAAGGCCACGACCACGGGTGACCAAAGAGGAAGATGACTGAATTTATTGCCTTCTCTCGCGGTGGGAAACATTGATTCCGCTGTGTGGGGATGTTCATGTTAAATTCTATCGTGTATTGTGTTCTTTTTATTTGTATGGCTGTATGGTAACTCAAATCTCACTGTACCAATTGGTGCATGTGATAATAAATGTAACTTGAACTTGAACTTGATATTATATGTTACTACGTTACTTCCACCACCACGCCTGGCAGCGGGTTCCAAGCACCCACCACACACATCGCAAAGGCGGGGGCCAGGGCAAGTGGGGTGGGGGGGGGGGGGAGCACTGTCTGAAATTCACACGGTTCAAAGCCAAGGTGATACAGACACACACCGCGATGAACAGGAAGGTTAAGACGGCTGGCATAGTGTATGGTAGGTCCTTTAAAAGAGGGGGGGGGGGGATGGGGGGGGGGAGAAGGGGGTAGAAAGAGTGGAGACACTTTTAAGAAGCCAGACAACTTGTAATAAGCCAAAGATACACAGCTGTGAAGTTTGGTGGGCATTTAACATGACCGGTCGGTTATCCTTGGTTCTGGAATCTCGTGCTAACGTTCTTTTTCCCCCAATGAGCCAATGAAAATGACCGGTCAGCAAAGGCGATTAACTAAAACTACCTACAACTATCTCGACTACCTATAACTACATGACCACTCCACTACAACTGCACCTATGACGACAGGATTATCAATTTTCTCCATGGTGACCAATTTTTGGTCGCAGAAAAATTTTCAACATGTTGAAAAATTTGCGGCGACCATACTGAGGCCGTGACTAGTTCCCAGAATGTGGGAACTCCTCGCGGCCAAGAAGGAGACTCACCAGAGAGCACCAGCGAACATGTGGCGACCATGTGGCGAGCGCAGGGTCTCCTGCACTCGCTTAAAAAGTCGCCTAAGTGGGACAGGCCCATAGCCTCCATCTACTATTTCACCACCCATACCTGGAACTAATCAATATTCTGCTTTATTATTTAACTGCCTTCCTCACTGTCCATAACTCCACCAATCTTTGCATCACCTGCAAATCTACTAACCAATCAATCTCCATTTTTCTCCAAGTTATTAATATATCTCACAAACAATAGATGTACCAGCACTGATCCTTACTGAACGCCACCGACTCCAACACCCTATCACCAATAACCTCTGTCTATGGGTAAGCCAGTTCTGAATGCAACCTATTGTGGATCACATGTATCTTAAATGTCTGGATCATTCCAAGAAGAGGGACCAGGTCAAATGTCTTGCTAACGTTCGTGTGGACAACATCCGCTGCCCCTCCCTAATTATTCACTGTCACCTCCTCAAACAATTAAATCAATTTTGATACCTTCAATAATTGTTCATTTCCATCCTCTTCAATACCTTCCCTGCCACTGATGTGAACCTCACAAGTCCACAATTTCCTGGAGAGGGAATAAGGCCCCTCAGAAATCAAAGTAGTCATTCTTGTGTGGAGCCGCAGGAGACGGGCAACGGTCCTCAATGATTGTTTCTCCTCTGTTTTTACCGTGGAGAGAGACATGAGGATTGGGGATCATGGAAAGTTAATGGAGATGTCTTGAGGAAGTCCATATTACAGTCGAGGATCTGCTGGACGTTCTGAAGCTTTTGAAAGTAAATAAATCTCCTAGGCCCGATCAGATATATCCAATGGCACTGTGGGAAACTAGAGAAGAAGTTGCAGGAGCCCTGGCAGAGATATGCGCATCATCATTAGGAAAGGGTGAGGTGGCAGAAAACTGGAGGGTCGCTAGTTGTGACTTAATTTAAGAAGGGCTGTAAGGAACAACATAGGAACTATAGAGCAGTGAGCCAAACATCAGCAATTGCTGGAGATGATTCTGAGGGATACAAATCTGATTGAACTTTTTGAAGAAGTAACCAAAAGGTTGGTAAGGATCAAGCTGTAGATGTTATCGGCATTGGAGTCCAGGAAGCTGAGGAGTGATAATAGACAATACACAATAGGTGCAGGTGTAGGCCATTTGGCCCTTCGAGACAGCACCACCATTCAATGTGATCATGGCTGATCATCCACATTCAGTACCCCGTTGTTGCCTTATCCCCATATCCCTTGACTCTGCTATCTTTAAGAGTTCTGTAGTAGCTATTTAGCATAACTCAGTATGTTATAACTATAACCAGTTACCTTTAAATTTTAGGTAGACAAAAGTGCTGGAGAAACTCAGTGGGTGCAGCAGCATATGGTACGAAGGAAATAGGCAATGTTTTGGGCCGAAACCCTTCTTCAGACTCCAGAGTCTGAAGATGCATTTCGGCCCGAAACGTTGCCGCACCCGCTGAGTTTCTCCAGCACGTTTGTCTACCTTCGATTTTCCAGCATCTGCAGTTCCTTCTTAAACATTTTGTCTACTCCACTGCGCAATCTCAAGGTATGCCTACTTTGAAGAAGTTCTCAGTCTGAAGAAGGGTTTCGGTCCGAAACGTTGCCTATTTCCTTCGCACCATAGATACTGCCGTACCCGCCGAGTTTCTCCAGCATTTTTGTCTACCTTCGAATTTCCAGCATCTGCAGCTCCTTCTTAAACCTTTAAATTTTATCTGCCTGTAATTATGTGGGTGGGATTTAATACGTAGTCGGAGGCGTGTTTGCGGCTGCGATTCCCGCGCAGACGCCCTAGTAGTTTTTAAGTTTAGTTTGAAGAAGCATGGGGGACAGGTCACAGCTTTTGACCATGCACAGGTTGCAACATACACGAGTTTGACTACGAGTAAGATCAAAATGTACTTAAACAAGACGGTTTGGATGAATATCTTACTGTTTTTACTACGACAATAAAAAAAACTATTAATTAAGAGACTGTGTTTTGAAGATTTATCTTTGGACGGCATTAAATGCCTTGTGGAGAGCTTGTGAATGCTTTCGATAATCTCCTAAACCCCGGTCTTCAATCATAGTGGCTAGAGGAAAGATTCCTTGAACGATATAAAAATCTGTCACTACAAGCTCTATCTAACTCTCTTGAAAGCATCTAGAGAATGGCCTCCACTGCCTTCCAAGGCAGAGAATTCCACAGATTCACAATTCTCTGTGTGAAAACGTTTTTCCTCATCTCCGTTCTAAAAATCCTACCCCTTATTCTTAAACTGTGGCCCCTGGTTCTTGACTCCCCCAACATTGGGAACATGTTTCCTGCCTCTAGCGTGTCCAAATCCTTAATAATCTTATGTTTCAATAAGATCCCCTCTCATTCTTCTAAATTCCAGAGTATACAAGCCCAGGCGCTCCATCCTCTCAGCATATGACAGTCCCGCCATCCAGGGAATTAACCTTGTGCGCACTCCCTCAATAGCAAGAATGTCCTTCCTCAAATTTGGATACCAAAACTGCACACAATGCTCCAGGTGTGGTCCTATGGCTGTGTATAAAATCATGAGGGGATAGGTCAGGTGAATGAACAGTATTTTCCCCCAAGTAGGGGAATCAAGAACCTAAGGACATAGGTTTAAGGTGAGAGGGGGAAGATTTAATAGGAACCCGAGGGGTGACCTTTTCACAAAGATGGTGGTGGGTATGTGGAACAAGCTACCAGCGGAGGTAGTTGAGACAGATACTACTGTATAACAACATTTAAAAGACATGTACATGGATAGGAAAGGTTTAACTAGACATGGTGGGACTGGCGTAGATGGGACATCTTGGTCAGCATGGGCATGTTTCAGTGACATTATGAGTATATGAAGATGATCCATCAGCCTTCACACGTCTGTCTGGGAGGAAAGATCCCTTAAAGAGAATCAACTTCATTTGCATTGCAACCTCTTCCTAATAAAGTGTTAAACTACATATTGGGAGAAGATCTTTCCTCTTTTCATCTCTGCCACTGTGAGTATTAAAACAATTATTGTTGTGCACATTTGCCAAAGCATTTTATTTTCGGGGAGGAAAAATTGAATTTGTGAGAGTAATCGCTCATTATCAGTCTTGCTTTTGACAGTTCACTGCAGACAGTGCTGTGAAAAGACTGCTCAGAGGTGATTTGTTGTTGTATTGCAGTTTGCTGTTGATGTGTATAAAAAAAGAGCCAAAATTAAAACTTATCAGCAAAACTCTACCTACAATTAAATATAATTTAATTATCTTCGTACTGATAATTTAAAGGAAATCTCTGAATCGGCATTTGATTTTAAACAGATTACTGCTTCCATCACTATTTTCAGCTACTTAATTAGGAAGTGTAATGATCAGGTTGGCAGTAATAAGAGAGTTAGTTATGCTACAACATGATGTTGAATGTGATTCAACATCTGCTTTGTATGTAAGTAGTTGGAGCATTAAATGAAGAATAAATAGGAAATGTGATGTTGAACAACCTGGATACAAGTGGCACTGAGATACAGTGCATTCAGAAAGTATTCAGACCTGTTCACTTTCTCAACACTTTGTTACATTACAACCTTATTCTAAACTGGATTAAATTCTTTTTTTTTTATCATCAATTTACACACAATACCTCATAATAAAAAAGGGAAAACAGGTGTTTAGAAATTTTTTGCAAAGATTAAAAGAAAGGTCTCGACCCAAAACATCAGCCATTCCTTCTCTCCAGAAATGCTGCCTGTCCTGCTGAGTTACTCCAGCATTTTGTGTCTACCTTCAATTTAAACCAACATCTGCAGTTCTTTCCGACACACATTAAAAAGAGTTTAGTACATTACTTAAGCAAACAGCCAATGGGAAATGTATTTATAGTGTACATTGAAAAAACGATGTAAGAAACAGGCTCTTCTGCCCACTACAGCCACACCTTCAGGGAAGCATCCATTTATACTCATCCCAAACTTTTATTTTTCAAACATTCACATCAATTTGCACCTGATTCTAACACTCACATAAACATTAGGGGCAATATATGATGAGCACTTAATCTCCCTATCCAGACATTTCTGAAGTATACAATGAAACTGGAACACCCAGAAGAAGACTGCATCAGAGGTCAGAAAGTCTCACACCAACAGGCTCAGCAATAGCAACTTTCCTGCAACCATCGAGTTCCTGAACTGAGCTGCACAACGCTAATCCTACATCAGTAATTGAACACTACAGACCACATCTTGCATTAACCTCTACCACCACCCCTGGCAGCGCATTCCAGATGCCCATTAGTCTCTGTGTGAAAAATCCTGCCCCATGCATCATCATGCAGCTCTTACATTCCATGGCAGCTTTCATAGCGTGAACACAATTCTCACACTGTGTTCCATCTCCCCTAATTCCCACTAAAAACATTTCTGTAGTTTAGACTATTTTTCCATTGAGTTCATTGAGTTCATCCACTTTCTTTCCAGAGTTATGATAAGATTAGCAGAGGCCTGGTAGCAGTATATACAGTGCATTCAGACACCTTCACCTTTTCCATATTTTGTTACATTACAGCCTTATTTAAAAATTGATTAAATTGATTTTTTTATCATCAATCTACACACAATATCCCAGAATGAAGAAGCAAAAACAGGAGTCTAGAAATGTTTGCAAAGTGATTAAAAAGAAATAACTGAAAAATCACATTTACATAGGTATTTAGACCTTTTGCTACAACGCTCAAAATTGAGCTCAGATTCATCCTGTTTCCATTGATTATCCTTGAGATGTTTCTACAACTTGATTGAGTCCACCAGTGGTAAATTAAATTGATTGGACATGATTTGGAAAGGCATACACCTGTCTATATAAGGTCCCACAGTTGACAGTGCATGCCAGAGCAAAAACCAAGCCATGAAGACGAAGGAATTGTCCGTAGACCTCCGAGATAGGATTGTGTCGAAGCGCAGATCTGGGGAAGGGTCTAAAACAATTTCTGCAGCATTGCAGGACCCAAAGAGCACAGTGGCCTCTGTTATTCTTAAATGGAAGAACCTTGGAACCACCAGGACTCTTCATAGCCACCTGGCCATACTGAGCACTTGGGGGAGAAGGGCCTTGGTCAGGGAGGTGACCAAGAACCCGATGGTCACTGATAGAGCTTCAGAATTCCTCTGTGGAGATGTGAGAACCTTCCAGAAGGACAACTATATCTGCAGCACTCCACCAATCAGGCATTTAAGGTAAAGTGGCCAGATGAAGCCACTCCTCAGTAAAAGGCACATGACAGCCCGCTTGGAGTTTGCCGAAAGGCATGAGAAACAAGATTGTCTGGCCAGCTGGAACCAAAATTGAACTCTTTGGCCTGAATGCCAAGCATCACGTCTGGAGGGAACCAGGTACCGTTCATCACCTGGCCATTACCATACCTACAGTGAAGCATGGTGGTGGCAGCATCATGCTGTGGGGATGTTTTTCAGTGGCAGGAACTGGGAGACTAGTCAGGATCAAGGGAAAGATGAATGGAGCAAACTATGGAGAGATCCCTGATAAAAACCTGCTCCAGAGCATTTTGGATCTCAGACAGGGGTGGAGGTTCACCTTCCAACAGGACAATTACCCTAGGCACACAATGAAGACAATGCAGGTGTGGCTTTGTGACCAGTCAGTGAATATTCTTGAGTGGCCCAGCCAGATCCCAGACTTGAACCCGATCGAACATCTCTGGAGGGACCTGAAAATAGCTGTGTATTGACATTCCCCATCCAACCTGATGGAGCGTGAGAGGATCTGCAGAGAAGAATGGGAGAAATTACCCAAATACAGGTACGCAAGCTTGTTTCATCATACCCAAGAAGACTTGAGGCTGTAATCGCTGCCAAAGGTACCTCAACAAAGTACTGAGTAAAAGGTCTGAATTCTTATGTAAATGTGATATCTCCGTTATTTATTTTTAATTACTTTGCAAAAATTTCTAAACACATGTTGTCACTTCTTTATTATGGGGTATTGTGTATAGATTGATGATAAAAAAAATGAATTTAATCCATTTTAGAATAAGGCTGTAACATAATAAAAAGTGAAGGGGTCTGAATACTTTCTGAATGCACTGTAAAATTACGAATGGCATAGATGGGGTAGACAGTCAGAACCTTTCCTCTAGGGTGAAAATATCAGACAAGAGGACATAACTTTAATGCGAGAGGGGCAAAGTTTAAAGGAGATGTTTGGGGCAAGTTTCTTTACACGGAGGGTGGAGGCCTGGAATATGTGCCAGGGTTGGTTGTGGAGGCAGATACGTTAGTGGCATTTAAAAGGCTTTTCGGGTAGCCACATGGATATGCAGGAAATCGAGGGATGTGGATTGTGCAGGCAGATGACATTGCATAGAAACATAGAAACATAGAAATTAGGTGCAGGAGTAGGCCATTCGGCCCTTCGAGCCTGCACCGCCATTCAATATGATCATGGCTGATCATCCAACTCCGTATGCCGTACCTGCCTTCTCTCCATACCCTCTGATCCCCTTAGCCACAAGGGCCACATCAAACTCCCTCTTAAATATAGCCATTGAACTGGCCTCGTTTATCTTGGCCTAATGTTCAGCACAGATAATATGGGCCAATTAATCTGTTCCTATGCTGTACTGCTCTATGTTCTTAAAAGAAAAAGCTAAGAGATCCCTGGACACCCTCCATTGTGGTCTGCTTTCAATTAACACAATACGCAAGTTCATTTATCTGTTATCTCGTAGTCCAGAAACCGGCATTTTGCTCCATGAACATTAACTTTGCCTCCAGCTCTGTGATTCATCCAGGCTATTCATGATTTCTTGCATAGGTGCCTATGTTCTTGAACATTACATGTTTCTCATAACTGTCCAGTTATTTTTGGAAATTATGTTTTAGTGAGGTTCTGTAGCATTTAGCTGTTCTGTTATGTTGTTATCATGTTTTCCAAAATAGTAAGATTAAACGAGAACTTACCAGTTTGAAGTTTGATCTTTATTTTATGAGGAGTTACGATAAGGGAATACGTGAAGAAGGCCCGTTCAGCCGCACATGCGTCAATCTTCAAAGCAGCGGTGTGAAATCACAGATAATAATAACAGTGACTGAAGTATGATAGTAAGATGAAAGAAGATTAGAACTACCAGATGAGCTTAACGAGGGCTGGGAGCGGAGGGCACGTATTCCCTCATCGTAACTCCTCATAAAATAAAGATCAAACTTCAAACTGGTAAGTTGTCGTTTAATCTTACTATTTTACTTCGGAGTCGCGTGTGACTACGTGAAGATTTCAAAGCTCTGTGATTTCATGCCGTGAGAAAACGTCTACACAACCAAAACTGCCTCATTGACAAAATGAGGGAAAACATTCATAATGCATACAGTCATGACATAGATTTAAGCATGCTTATGCTGTTAAATAAACAATAACAATAGTCACATCTCTCATCCGGATGGAACCTATAACAGAACATAAAATAAATTGAGAAATACCCCAGGTCTGGCAACGGGTTATTATAACATGTTTGAAATATTGTTCATTTGACCACACTACAGCCGTTATGTTGTGGTCCAGCGGAACGTAATTAACCCTTGCTGCTGCTGTTATAGCAGCCTTGGTGGAGCAAGATCCAGATCAGTATCTACTCCTGCATACCTCAACTCCGTTTTAACACCTGACACGATCTGAGCAGATAGGTTCTTATAACGTCTTTTGTAATTAACAATCATAGTTAGCTCAGAGTCTCAAAGACTCTTGGTGACCTTGACGTATTGTTGTATATGTGTGTCCCCACATAACGAGAAATCCCTGGGTATGCCTTGAGTTATTTTGAAACCCGACACCCCTACTGCTCTGCTTAAATTAATTATAGCATAAAATACTGTACATATATTTGCAGATGTAATCATCCTCTCCTGTCACAATAATGTAGCGAGTGACCTGTTGCGCTAACCAGTGCCAGGAGGATAACTACCTAATGAGGTCCGATCAAAGCTAAGAATGTAGCTGGAACCCCCTGGTTCAAATAGTGGTTCAATCTCCCATACTGCATTGTACTTGTCCTGAGAAACCTGTGTAACAGATATCCTTTACTAACTCGATATCCGAGGTGAACCCAACAACTTGGCCCTCGTTAGCTGCAGTAAGTCTGATGGAAAAACCCCTTGGCACAGCTAATGATCCTATAATTCAATATTGTCAAAGATCATTTAAATGAACTGCAAAAATTCAGAATCTGTACCATTTAAAATATAACATGAGCACTTCCCATCTCCTGAAGCAGCAAAGTACCACTTTTTTGATACCATTCCAGCACTGTGAATACATACAAAAATAGGCATGACAAACCCAAGCCGTAAGCAGTCTATTGAGAATCTGTAGAACATATATTGATTTGATCATGCAACGGCTGATTTTTCAAGCCGCAGGCTGGACCAGCAAGTTACGTTTAAATAACCACAAAATGTTGCATTATTATTATTCCCGACAAATCGGGAATCAAACTGCATAGGCCAATTCCACAGCTGGAACCTAAAGCCACTCTTGATGACTCTATTTCAAGACCCGACTCATAAAGCAAATTGGAGGAAGACATAAAAGACCATTCCTCATGCTTGTAGCGAGAATGTATCTTTCGCCGCTGTTATGCCACACATTTTGCAACGTTTAATTAGCATGAAAACAATATATCTATATTTGGTGTTGCATTAAATCAGAATTTCATAAATACTGCGTTGTCCAACACCCATTCTGTGTTGTCATTGATCTGTACTTAATGATACTACAGTGGCAAATTAGATTATGTACCTTTTACAGGATCTTTTTCCTGATTGCACCCTCGTGCTTATCATATGCCACATCTTAGTGTATCAACCTGAAGTTGAGCATGCATCTATGCATATCCACTCAATCACTCTTTAACCCATACTGCGCTTAAGGTCTATAGATAGTCGATACCAATACTGAAGAGTTAATAACTCATTGCAAATCTCCTGCACCTCCAACTAGAGATGACATTCGCATGTTCCCACCTTAAGTGATAGCATCCTTTTTGCAATATAATGACAAATTTATTGATCAACTACTGGAGCAATGCTGAATACTGTTTGTCCATCATAGTGTCTTTCTTAGCTTCAGCTGGCAATAGCAAATTGTATTATCAATGCTCTGCATGACCCTTATTGTTTGTCATTAAGCATGCTGTCAGTTCTCCCAAATGCACAGCTGCATCACATCTATTACATTGCCAGTTAGTCTAATGAATAAGAACTCCTTTATAACCACAAGGCTGTTCCAGGTTTCTATTGATTCCAATCTATTGCCCAGGGCGGAGTCACATGGCAACTATCCATTTGATATCAACCTAATTTACTGGACAGGAGAAACCAAATCCTCAATTAGCTTGAAACTGAGTGGATTTTAGTCAAATATAGCATCAAAATATAATCCAGCCAATACATCACAATTGTTTTTGAACTCTGAGTAGTCCTTTGAATGATTTATTGTTATCATACTGTTTAATTTTCCTCATCATAACAATGCCTTCAAACATCTCTGATGATCATTGTACATGGAAAACCCTCTAGGAAATCAGTTTGATCACCCTTCTTTCTTAATGAACAGGCCACACCTGCCATCATTTCGAGTCTGCCCTGACAACAACTCTGGCCCGGTTCTGATAATTCTCATGTCCCAAGACAACTCTTGCCATAATTCTGACCTTGCCTTGAAAGACAACTCCCCATATCTCCGAGCCTGTCTCAAAGGCAACCTGGCTAAAAAATACTGGACCTGGCTCAACAGTCTTCTGGCCAAATTCCAACCTTCTTGGAATACTAGTATTGTCCAGTTACCTGGTTAAATGCCTCTGAGTAGATGACAATGTCTTAATTATATGTGTGTAGCCCAACCAATTGTAAATCTTACCAACTTGTTCGTGGTCACTTAAAGCGCTTTCTCACGGGGCGACGACGCAAGATGTAACCAGAGTGAAGTGGTCGTGGTCTAGCACGATATCACACGATATAACGGGGGGTAGATAAAGAGTTCCCACGGTACTCGGCATTTCTGTTATTTGTGCAAGTGATTTGTCCGTCTCCCAAGCTTTCCCATTAAATCTTGAATGGACATTGTGAACTGTCACTTGGCACAAATGATTTCACACACTATAAATATCCTCCCTTGGTTGAATTGGCTCATTTGGAGACATGCCTGTACTAATGCCGTGACTTTACCGCAGGAAGATGCCACATTACTTAGACGATGTTAGTTGCGCCCAAGTTTAAATTTCCAACGTGTGTTTCAGAAGTACCACAGATCCCCACCTTTATAAATTTCTATCTGGCAGTGTTTTCTGTCTCAGGAATTTCAGCTGTTTGTCTATATTTGATGACAATAACTCCAGACAAAGGGCTGAAATTCCTGACATTTATAAAGGTGGGGATCTGTGGTACTTGTAAAGAGTCAGCGCAGAATCCTTGATAATCAAAAACTGTCTGAATCAGCAAGTTAGACACAAAATGCTGGAGTAACTCAGCGGGCCAAGCAGCATCTCTGTAGAAAAGGAATAGATTCCATTTTTGGTCGGGACCCTTCTTCGGGATGATTGTAGGGGGGGAACTGGAAGCAAGAAAAGACCGGGACAATTCGGGGCCAACAACAGATGACCTTAGCAGTGTATTTTGAAGAGGGGTCCTGACCCGAAATGTTGCCTAACCCTTTCCTCCAGAGATGCTGCCTGACCCACTGAGTCACTCCAGCACTTTATCTCTATATTTGGTTCCCCCTCCACCCTTTCTCGATCGCACCCCTGGCCACACAAAAATTTATACTTTAAGAAGGAATACACGGAACATTTAAACTCGGAACGCTTCTAACAGAGTGAGCCATGTGAGCACTTTGATCATTCTCCCTGTATTTGCATTTGACAAAATAATCGGAAAAAAATGTTTAAAAGTGTTCATACCTTTTGCTATGCCTAATTGGCCCTTACCTCTGCGAAAATAGTCTGATATTTGTAGGTGAAATTTCACCAACAATAATTGATTCTATTGTTAATTGACTAATAATTGACTATTAGCGGAAAAATGCAATTCTGATCTGATATAGAAACATAGAAAATAGGTGCAGGAGTAGGCCATTCGGCCCTTCGAGCCTGCACTGCCATTCAATATGATCATGGTTGATCATCCAACTCAGTATCCCGTACCTGCCTTCTCTCCATACCCTCTGATCCCCTTAGCCACAAGGGCCACATCTAACTCCCTCTTAAATATAGCCAATGAACTGGCCTCAACTACCCTCTGCGGCAGAGAGTTCCAGAGATTTACCACTCTCTGTGTGAAAAATGTTCTTCTCATGTTGGTTTTAAAGGATTTCCCCCTTATCCTTAAGCTGTGACCCCTTGTCCTGGACTTCCCCAACATCGGGAACAATCTTCCTGCATCTAGCCTGTCCAACCCCTTAAGAATTTTGTAAGTTTCTATAAGATCCCCTCTCAATCTCCTAAATTCTAGAGAGTATAAACCAAGTCTATCCAGTCTTTCTTCATAAGACAGTCCTGACATCCCAGGAATCAGTCTGGTGAACCGTCTCTGTACTCCCTCTATGGCAATAATGTCCTTCCTCAGATTTGGAGACCAAAACTGTACGCAATACTCCAGGTGTGGTCTCACCAAGACCCTGTACAACTGCAGTAGAACCTCCCTGCTCCTATACTCAAATCATTTTGCTATGAAAGTGAACATACCATTCGCTTTCTTCACTACCAAAGCTAATTAACCTACAAACCTAGAATGTGGGGGGGAAGGAACACCCAGACAAAAACCCATGTAACAGGGAGAATGTACAAACTCCATACAGACAGCACCCGTGGTCAGGATCAAACCCATGTCTCTGGCGCTGCAAGGCAGCAGTTCTACCCTGAGCCACTGTGCCCCCCCCCCCCATATAGCATAGTGAAGATAATTAAAATGTGCAGAGGAAAAAAGGTATACACCGAAAGACCTTATTCTGAGTGAATGGAAGTGTCATGAACTGAAGATAGACACAAAAAGCTGTAGTAACAGTCATTAGCTGGTTCACTGATGAATGCACTTCTACACTGTAGATGATATTCCATTTTTTGCTAGCTAAGTTTCCTCACTTATATATATATATATATATATATATATATATATACATTTATATATATATTTAATATATATATAGATATAGATATAGATATAGATATAGATATTGGATGTAAATAGAAGATTTATTGCATCCACAACCAGAGATTCCCAAGGCTAGAAGTGGATATGACACCTCACCTTCAGCTTCATTCCAAAGCATTCAAACAGCACCTGCTGATGAAAGTTTATTTCCATCCGTACGCACTTTAAGACAAGAACAAAATCAGGCAAATCGATTCAATCCATTGATAATCTAATATTATCAATGCCTCTGTCTTTGGAAGCAACACTAGCAATTTATTAAATCTGACTACATGCGGCACAGTGGTAGAGTTGCTGCCTCACAGCCCCAGAGACCGGGGTTCGATCCTGACCATGGGGGAGAGAGAGAGAGTGTAAGTTATCGAAGTCAGATCTGGGAAGAAAAACATAAAAAGCTGGAGTAAGTCAGTGGGTCAGGCAGCATCTCTGGAGAAAAAGAATAGGTGGCGATTCGAATCGGAACCCTTCTTCAGACATCCTAATCGGAATAGAGTCTGAAGATGTGTCTCGTCCCGAAACATCACCTATTTTTCTCCAGAGATGCTGCTTGACTCGCTGAGTTACTCCAGCTTTTTGTGTCTGTCTTTGGTTTAAACCAGCATGTGCAGTTCACTCCTTACACGGGTCTCTGGAGAACATTGATTGGTAGCGTTCCAGACCCTGCTTCGGAAAGCCATCGATCGCTAGTCGGCGAAGACTCCGAGCTGTATCTCTCAAAGAAGTACATGTGAAATATTTCTCACGGACAATAAAAATGCGGGACCTTTCAGTAAAGTCCCTTTTAAAGATTATAGTTATTTTCTTAACATAACTCATAAATAAGTTGATGTCCATATGCGGATGCAAATCTTTATTTTTTAAATTCAATCCCACAGAAGACAATTTTTACTCGCCTTCTGTCCCCTCTGTCCAGCTTCCGGGTTTACCATTCGCAGGAGTTCCCACGGTAACCGCAAGAGTTATTACGGATATCGCACTGGCCACTACGTTCATACAATGTTGCAATGCTCAACCACAAGTGTACAAGTCACTCTTGGAGAAATTCAAGCTTGCTTGAATTTTCTCCCGAGTCACCAAGTTACACGATTACCTGCCGTTAGCGCCACGATGGTCCACGAATGCCGTACTGTTATTGCACGAGGTTCCCACGATGTTAAACTCTGGTTAACTCTTGCGTCAAGTCGCCCCGTGAGAAAGGCCTATTAGTTGTAGAATAACTCTGGTCAGCTTAATGCTGCTACCAGCTTCAGTGAACCTCTTCCTGCCGATGAAGCCGTGGGGTGCGTTTTCCCCCTAAACTATGTGCTTCGCCCTTCAGGTTTTGCCTGTGGAATATGTCTCACCTGAATAGAATATTCGGCGGGTGGCTCTAACTCCCCTGATAGCGGTGTTCACTGCATTGTTCTAATGGCAACCTTGCTGCCAGAATCGTACCTCTGACATGTGCCCTTCATTCCTTGAGGTATGCTCCACTCTATACCCTCAGCTTCGGCATCAGATTTACACTGACCCGGCATGTTTTCCTCGTCCATAAGGGAGACATTAAGCAGCCCTACTCCAAGGTGCTGCTGGCATGTCCTCTCCAACAGGTCCACCCTTCAGGGTCATAAAATGCCCCAGTAAGCTCAACTCTTCCATGAGGGCGACATCATTGCAGCCCTTCTCCAGGTGCTGCTGCCATACATTTAAACAGCCCTATACAAGGCGCTGCTGACACGGCCTAGTGCAATAGGCCGGCACTGTCATATATTTGGCATCCCCATTATGCAGCCCTGTTATAAGGCGCTGCTGGCAAGGGCTCCCCATCTGCCCAACACTGCCATATCTCATGATGTTAGGGTGTATCTATCTTGAGCCTCCTCTCAATAAGGCTCCATCCTGGCCAACTTCCACATTATTTATTTTTACCGGATAGGAACCCTCCCGGCACCAGGACTGACCACTTGGGTCGATTTACCCCATATCTTGGGGACCTCTGCGGTCTGGGCACCGCATAGCTGGTGGATTTCCCCACCTCCGGGAATCCCAGCACCCTTATATATTATCGGAGGGAAACCCCTACCGGCCCCAGGGCTTCCGTTTAACCCCTTTCCTGGTGACCCCTGAGGTCTGAAACCTGCATAATTACTGGATTCCCCTACCCGGGAACCCCAGCCTCTATATGTATATCGGGGGAAAAAACCTCCCGACACCCGGCATATATATTTATATCCCGTCCTACTGGAGGTCCCCACCACGGGAACCCCTAGATTAACTTTCATATCGGAGGTAAAAGCACTCTATATTGTCGGAGGGGAAACCCCCTCCCCTCCCGCCTCCAGATCTACTCGTATCGGGGGGGGAAGCTCTCCCGGCCTACTGGAAGTCCCCTTCCTCGGGACACCCCCGCATAAATTTTATTGTCGGTGGGGAAACCCCCTCCCAGCACCAGGCCTGCTGGAGGTCCCCTCCACGGGAACCCCAGCATAAATATTCATATTGTCGGAGGGGAAACCCCCTCCCGACTCCCGCTCTACTGGCGGTCCCAGAATAAATAATCATATTAGAGGGAAATGCCCTCTCGCACCCGGCCTACTGGAGATCACCTCCCTGGGGACCCCAGCATTTCTGAGCCTATCGGAGGGAACCCCTCCCAGCACCCGGAGTGCCTGTAAGCCACTGACCACCCGTCAGCGACCCACTTCGTGAAACCTGACAACCCAACTACCCGCGCTTGGCGGCAAGAACCGGGGTTTCCCCACAGCCCATAGCTTGTTCCCTCGTCGGGCCACGCGAATCCACCAACAGAAAACATCTGGAACAAGAGGTTCCTGCAGGGAATAAAACAGGTTCGCGTGACTCCAAAGTAAAATCTATCTCGTTCCTTCAGTACCTGTTCTAAATTTGTGTCCTCGCGTTACTGCTTCATTGGACAATGGAAATAATAAGTGGGAAACTAAAGCCAGTGATGCTTATTTTCTGGATCATAAATCAAGGGTGAAGGTTTGGCTCGCAATTTAAAAAAAACACCAAGCATTCATTGGTGTTTCTGTAGGCAGCAATGCACCTTCCCTCATTGACCATCTAAAGTAGGATCAGGAAAGGCAATTGCCAGCATTTTGATCAATTGCACAGCCAATGACCATGCCAATTACATAACTCAACCAATCTGCCCAAATATTTTGGCAGAGTTGATGCTAATAGCCATCCTCTGTGTGATATTTTTTCAAGTTTAATTTGTTTTCTCGGCCAAAGATATCTAATAAACTTTACACTGAATGGGCTTCTGAGAAGAATATTTTGTCATTTCCCCATTGTAGTTATTTCAATCTGCTTGCAGCTTGGGAACACAGCAGGTAATATAAGGAATCTAATCCCTTTTAGCCAAACTTCTGGTGACAAACACACCTTCACATGATGGCTAACGTTGAAATGCTAAAGAATTAGACCATGCTACGCCTTATGAGTTCCAGTCATTCAAGCAATCCCCGTGCAGATTGGTCACTGACAGGAAACACAATTGCTCTGGGCCGTCTCACATTAATGGCAAATTGAAAGGGCACCTTTCTCAGATGGATATAGCAGTGCATTGAATGGATGAGGTTACAGAGTAGGTGAATGTAATGTCCTGCTGATGAGGACAGACATTCTGATGCACAAGATATTTCCTGAGGAATCGTTCCTCAGTGCTTATATATTGCATTTATTTGCAATTAGTTAACTAGTATGGAAGGCGTGCAATAAGCACTTTCACCTTAAGCAGCCGCACTTTGACCTTGGATGCATTCATTACATGGGAAACTGAAGCTCAAACTGAAACTGAAACTGAACTCATTCTACCTCAAAGCAGTCCAAACTGATATGTGACAAAGCTTTCATCTTTCAATAAAACTCAGTGAACGCTCTTGCTCATTTGACTGAAATTGTAGGCTTGTTCTTGGTCCCAGACATCTTTGGAAGGCTTACATTGTTATATGTATTCAGATTCTTCAGCTTGAAAGCTCCTCACCAAGATGTGCATGAATGCTTGAAAAGAAATCGGTGACAAGGAATGTGAACAACAGGAGGTGGATAATCCAACTCGCAGCTTCCCACTAGACTTGAAGAAATGACATTCAAAATAATGGGACCTGAATAAATAGATATAGAATGTCTTTTTATATGGCTCAAATATATCTCTCATTATCATGACCACTTTCTCTATACAAAGTATTTCTTTGATAAATAATAAAGCTTTCATGGCAGTGCAAGAATTGACATTGCATTTTACTTTTGTCCAAGGCAGTAAATCTGTAGTAAACGGCACAAAATGAATGCTAGCAAAGCCTCAGCCTTATCGGTATCATTTAGGAATCTTTAATAAAGTTGTGCCGCAGTGTCATTGAGAGTTTCTGATGGCTGCAATGATGTTTGACTAAAGAAGTGCCTCGACCTGAAACATCATCTACTCATCTTCGCCAGAAGTTACTCCAGAAGTTTGTGTTTTTTTCAGACTAACGAAAGCTTGAGCGTGAACATTGGGCTCATTGAAAGTACAGGTGTACCCGTAGTATTTTCTAGTCTTTCTCTTCCAGACATTTTCAATTAAATACATGCATAATCAATGTGTTGTATCATAACATTTGAAGGCAAAAGGAGCTACAGCAGCTGGAATCTAGAAAACAATACCAGAGCACTGAGAGAACTCAGCAGATGAAGCAGCATCTGTGGAGACAAAAGGTGTAAGTCGACAATTCAGGTCAAGAAAATAGACAAAAAATGCTGGAATAACTCAGTGGGACAGGCAGTACCGCTGGTGAAAAAGAATGGGTGACATTTCAGGTCGGGATGCTTCTTCCAAGAAGAAGACTCTATCTTTGGTATAAACCAGCATCTGCTATTCTTTGTTTCTACATTTCAGGTCAGGACTCTGCAATAAGAATGAAGGAGGACAGGAAAGATTGCCAGTATATAGCAGATTGTAGGGAGATGGGGTGATTTGTGAACTGACAGGTGGAACTTCATGGGGAGGCGATGATGGGTAACTGGAAGCAGGTTGTGGGAGGTGGGGGCAGGAGGGAGAGAGAGGATGGGAAAGGTGAACAAAGGTAGAAGAAAATTGCATGCATCAGTAAGTATGTATGGAAGGAGAACACTGGAGGGAAAATTCAACATTCATACTATTGGGTTGTAAATTACACAAGAAGAATATTAGATATTATTATTTTTTTCAATTTGGGTTAGACCTCTCCTTAGCAATGGAGAAAGTCAAATGCAGACTAGCCAATGCAGAAATATAAAGGAAAATTAAAATTACATGCAAGGGGAAGCTTGAGATGGCTTTGTGAACACAGCACAGGTACTCCACAAAGTGGTTGCCTAGTCTATGCTTGGTTTCACCCATCTAGAGGAGATCACATTATGAGCACTGCATGTAATAGACCAGGTTGGAAGAGATGCAGGTGATCCTCTGCCTCACCTGGAAAGGCTGTTAGTTCACTGGATGATGGTGAGGAGGGAAATGTAGGAATAACGTGCACCTTTCCATGGCTGCAAGGGAAAGTGCCAGTGGGCAAAAAAGGGCGGATGGGGAGGGATGAGCAGACCAGAAAGTCCCAAAGAGAATGGTCCATGCAGAAAGCAGGAAGGAAGGAGAAAGCGCAGGAGATGACTGGGTGACGGGCTCATGTTTGAATTGGCGGAAATGGCTGAGGATGATGTGCTGGATGGGGATGCGGATGGAATGTAAAGTGAGGACCAGAGGAGTTCTTCTTGGGGAGAGAGGTGAAGTGGTTAGAACGGACAAGCAGGAAATGGAGGTCAGATGCGCTCCATCAACAATGGAAGAGAGGAAGCCGAATTTCCAGAAGCTCTAGAGCAGAAGGCCTCATGAGAGCAGAAGGCTAAGATGAGAAAAAGGCATGTATCCTTGCAGGAGGTGGGGTTGGTGTGCAGTTGTAGTTGAGTTACCCGTGGGAATTGGTGGGTTTTGCAGAAGATGTCAATGGCAAGTTTTTCTCCTGAGATGCATCATAAAATTTATCCTCCCAATGGCGAGTTCAAATTCGGAAATTCATTGAAATTCAGAATCGATTGCAAAGACTGAGATTATAGTAACATAATTTAACATTTAGTGTTGCAACGAGTAATGCTTCTTCCTAACAATTTTGATTAGAATGCAGTAAATAGTTGTAAAATGCATAAAAACAATGTCAAAATATTTAGCTCCATATTTCCCCCTTTTGCAGATTTTGTGATGTACCTGAAATTCCAAATACATATTGGAGTATTTTCTCTCGCACTGCTCAGATAATAGTCATATAGTTACACAACACAGAAAACGTCCAGATACTAATGATTTAGATGTCCAGATACAACTGATGAGAATGTCATAAGTAATGGTTAGTAAGTTTGTGTTTGACACTGAAGTTGAGGGTACATTGGATGGTGAAGCAAATAATTTGTGATTACTACTGGATCTTCATCAATTAGAACATAGAAGATAGAACAGTACAGCACAGGAATGGGCCCTTCAGCCTACAATGTTTGTGCCAAACATGATGTCTAGCTGAACTGACCTCATCTGCCTGCACATGAACCATATTCCTCTATTCCCTGCACTTACATTTGCCTATCCAAAAGCTTTAAACAATACTATCATATCTGCCTCCACCACCACTGGCAATGCGTTCCAGCCCCCCATCACCCTCTGTGCAAAAATACTTGCCCCACATATCTCCATTAAACTTTCTCCCTCTCACCTTATAGCTATGCCCTCTCGTGTCAGACATTTTCACCCTGGATAAAATGTTCTGTCTACCTTTCCTATGCCTCTCCTAATTTTGTATACCTCTATCAAGGGAGGCACGATGCTACAGCGGTAGATTTGCAGCACTTGCAGCACCAGAGTCCTGGGTTCGATCCTGACAATGGGTGCTTTCTGTATGGAGTTTGTCCGTCCTCCCCGTCACCTGCGTGGGTTTTCTCCGAGATCTTCGGTTCCCTCCCAAAGAGGTATTGGTTTATAGGTTAATTGGTTTAGAGTAAATGTAAAATTGGCCCTAGTGCATGTAATGTAGTGTTAATGTGTGAGGATCGCTGGTCGGCACGGACTCAGTGGGCTGTAGAGCCTGTTTCTGCACTGTATCTCTAAACTAAACTAAACTGTCTCCCCTCAACCTCCGAAGTTCCAGAGAAAACAATCCATTTATCCAACTTCACCCTGTAGCTGAAACCCATCTAATCAAGGCAGCATTTTGTTAAACCTCCTCTGCATCCTCTCCAAAACTTCTACATCTTTCCTATAAATGGAGTGACCAGAACTGTATGCAATATTCCAAATGCAGCCTAACCAAAGTCCTAAAGAGCTGCTTCATGACTTCCTGACTCGTATATTTAATACTCCATGCAATGGAGGTAAGCATACCATATGCCTCTTTACCACCCTATCTACTTGTGCTGCCACCTTTAGTGAGCTATGAGCTATTGGAACCATAACTGATTTAATGAGCCATTCGCAGTTTCACTGTACCGGCCGTGTGTACTTAGACATGCATGGCTTAATCTTTGAGACAAGCATATCCCACTGCACATCAATGCTGTTGAATGTCTAACCATTAATAAGTGTACTCTGTCCTTACATTCAACCTCCCAAAGTGCAACACCTCACACCTCCTCAGGTTAAACTCCACCTGCCACATCTCTGCTATGCAACTTTTCTATATCCCACTCTATCTTCTGACAGCCTTTCTCACTGTCCGCAATCCTACAATTTTGATGTTATTAGCAAACCTACTCACCAACCGATCTGCATTTACGTCATGACCCACTGCTACAAAGCCATGCTGGCTCTCCCGAATTAGCTGATTCTCTTCCAAATGGGAATAAATCCTATCTCGGAGAATTATTTCCATCTTTCTATTTACCACCTTCCTTGTTTACTTACATTGGTCAGTTATATTAGCAATGTAACTATATTTGAGGTGCAATGTCTCAGATACCTCCTATTGTTCAATTGAGGCACCCACTGAAGATTACAATGGTACAAAGTATCTCAACAAGTTGGCCAATCCACTGTCTAATCATGGTCAGGATGCATTCAAAATCCTCACAACGTTTTTAGATATGTCCTAAACCTCACTTGTCTGATACAAAATCTAATAATTTGAATTGAATAAATATAGATTTTTTTTTAAATTATTTAAAAATCCATCAGAATTTATTGGCATTATGTCTTTACAAGGCCTACAAACACCGTTAGAATGGCACACAGGGCTATTTGATTAGCATTAAAAATGCATTATAGATAATTTGAAATAAATACATTTATTTTAAATATATAAATTACTTGCAACAGAATTTATTGGAATTAGCAGAATTACAAAATGAAGCAAAAATGTCAGGAGCTTTAAAATATGCATGATTTAAAACACAACTTGACAGATGCTGGACTGCACACAAATAATACAGGAAACTCTCAAGTCAGAGTGCATCTGTGAATAAAGAAAGAGTTAAGGGCCTGTCCCACTTCGCCGTCATTTATGCGACAGGTCGGTAGTGACTGACCCGCGACCGTCACCCGTCATCATGCGCCTTCAAATATTTTATCTGCTCTGCAAGTAGAATTAAACAGCGTATTGACATAATTCGTTAAGTGAAATCTTGATAAAATTATTGTTTGCTGGAAAAATTAATTTACTTTTAAACTTTCTGAATTACTCCCAACAACACAAAATTGTATTCCATCATAGCAGTTTGAGGGTTTGAACCCAGCTTAAAAATTACTTCGCAAATTTTATTTTAAATGGTGTTAGTAAAATTGTTGGTGGTTATTTAAAAAAAACTAATTTGGTTACTAGTGTTCTTTTAGGATATAAAATCTGCTATCCTTACCTGGACGTTGACTTTTGAAACATCCTTAACAAAGGATGTTTCAAAAATACTTATTAAGGTGTTATTCTGAAGGCATTACTCTGAAAGCATTGATGCTTACGGTGTAATTATTTTCTCATTGTAGCCGACTGCGTATAGGCGGCATGCGGCGGTGCATTGTCACGCACGGTGACACGCTACACCTACGAGGTCAGGACGCCTGCGTGCGTACGCGATATGTCACGCAAAGATTTTGTGCCTTACAAAATCCTGGAGTGCCGCGCGATACCGTGCGCAACTCCATACCCCTCCGCACTTCTCCAGGTGACCATCCCGTGCGGCCCATACGCTTAATGTTTCAGATCAAAGATCCTTCATCAAAACTCCATCTACAGTTATTTTTATTTTGTTTGACAAATGTTGAAATGGCTCAAATGTATCTTTCAATTCCTTGACCACTTTTCATATTTCAAGTTTAAGATGAGGGGGAGAAAGATTTAATAGGAACCCGAGGGGTAACTTTTTCACATAAAAGGTGATGGGTGTATGGAACGAGTTGCTAGAGGAAGTACTATAGCTACGTTTAAAAAACATTCAGACGGGTACATGGATAGGACATATTTAGAGAGATACTAGACCAAGTGCTCGCCCAATGCAAGATTCCACCACTCACCTGTTCCCCCAACGCAAACCTTTCCTCCAATGCAATATTGCACCACTCATGATAAGCCCCCAACCGCGCAAACACGGCTCATTTATCCTCATCCCCCAGCGCTCCCTCCTCCTCCTATTCACCCTACCTCTTCAATCCCTAGAGGGGGAGGGGGGGTAGAGAGGGAGGGGGGTAGAGAGGAGGGGGGCAGAGTGGAGGGTGGCAGAGATGGAGGGGGTAGAGAGGGAGGGGGAAGGAGGTGGGGTTAAAGAGTGAGAAGGAGCGGTGTAGAGAGGGTGTGGAAGAGGGGGAGGGTAGGAGGGGGAGGGGGAAGAGGGAGGGGAGGGGGCAGAGAGAGGGGGGTTGAGAGAGGGAGGGGGGTAAAGTGGGGGTGAGGGTGACAGCGAGGGAGGGAGATGTAGGGGGTAGAGAGGGAGGGGGTATAGAGGGAGGGGAGTAGAGAGGGAGGGTTGATAAGGAGGGGGCCTCTCCCTCCTCTACCCCTCCCCATCTTGCTCCTCCACAACCCCTGCCCCCCATCTCTCTCTACTACCCCACTCCCCATCCCATCTCCCACCTCCATTTCCTCATCCTCCTCCCCTCACTCCCATTCCCTGCCCCAGGACCTACCCATGTTGTAAAGCAGCGCCAGGGCCTGGAACTTGGCCTGGTTCTCGTACTCGTGCCAGCCCTGGCTGTAGACTCCAGCCATCTGCTCGGCCACCACCTAGGCTCCAGTGCAGGCCCCAACTTCATCTCTGGGCTCATCCCTGACCCCGGACCCAGGCTCGTCCATAGTTCCAGCGGCGGCTTCTTTTTCAGCCTCGGTCACAATGCACTCGCAAGGCAGGTCGGGCGTCAGCGTCGGGTGCCACGCGAGCGCTGGATTGCCCCAACCTCCCGGAGTGTCCCGTCCTGCCTTGCGAGGGCATTGTGACATCACTTGGGTTTTTTCCGAAATGGGTGCTTTTGGGCTGTTTTTAACACTTTAAATTATTTAAAAGTTCGGAAGTATAGGTGGGAATGCGACAGGAAGATGTTTATCGCCTCTGTGGGAAAAATGTGAGTAGGATGTGTGAAAAGGGGAAGACTGTGGCTTAGCGTTTGGAAAAAAATAGGAAAATTAACCAGATTCACACACACACACGCACACACAGCCGCACGCACACACACAGCCACACACACAGCCACACACACACAGCCACACACACACAGCCACACACACACACAAACACATTGACAAACGCACACAGCCACACACACGAACACAGCCACACACACACACAGCCACGCACACAGCCACACACACACAGTGGCCACACACACACATCCCACACACACACAGCCATTGGTGGACAAAGTGTTTTAGTATTACACTAGACTAAGGGGGGACCCGTTGGATCCAACATGTTCACATGGCTGAAGGGACTGGTGGCCAAAGGGCTAATATGGGCATTGTGGGGGGGGGGGGGGGGGGGTGGCAGCTGGAGACTCAACATGGGTGTTGTGGGCTGCAGTTGACTCGCGGCTGGTCCTTGAAAGGGCATTTAATAGGGGCAGTGTGGGCTAAGTGGTTTCATACCACTTCGAGCAGCTGCAGGCCACTCAAGTCAAGTGCAGTTTCTGGGCTGGCAGTTGACTCCAAACTATTGCTTGAAATTCCACTTCAAGCAGGGTACAAGTCCACCAAACTCAAGTGCAGTTTCATGCCGCTTCAAGCAGGGTGCAAGCCCACCAAATTCAAGTGCAGTTTCAAGCCATTTCAAGCAGGGTGCAAGGCCACCAAACTCGAGTGCAGTTTCCTGCCACTTTTTTGGCATTGGATGACAAGATTACATATTAAGAGTATATCTTCCATATGGCCATGCTGTTAAACTGAGTTCAGTAAATGTAGTGATCTTTTGGCTATCATCAAGGAACATAATCATGTTAAGGGGTTGAAAGTTGACAAAACACAGTGGTTCATCAATACCCTTTGCAATGAAAAACTTTCCATGGGCAGGGAACTCATTCAGGAAGAAATTGGACATATATTTTATGGGTGCAATAAGATAGCAACACGAATCAAGTTCATGTACTCAAAACGTTTCAGCAGTTTATATGGCTTAATATTGCCTTGCACCATTTAGCAAGGGCCTCCTATCAGATGTTACAGTGGAGCAAACAAGGAGCATAATGCTTGTTTTATGTTCTCTTGCAGAAACGGAATATTGTAGATCGACGCCAGACCCTGAACTAGATTGTTCAGCAATAAATCAGGAGTGAGATTTAAAAATAAAATTAAAAGTGATTTAATGAAGTTAAGATGAACAGGTCTGTTCCCAGCCTTGCAATACTATTCAACATTGCTGCTCCACCCCATCTCATTGTCCTACTCTGCCCACTCGAGATGTGCCTTCTAAGGACAAATAGGCAAGTAACCAACATCACTCTGTGAGATGGATTAGCTGACTGGTGACTAAAAAATAGAAATCTTAAATCAAGAACACATGTCCCACGTTGAATGACTGCTACATTGTACACTTTTTCTCAGCATCGAACAATCCTCTTAAGTTTAGTGGAGAGTTGGCATTGTCTCTGTCTGTCTTCTGTCTATTGGATCAATGGAACCCCGGGGAGATGAACAGTGTGTCCTAAAGTAGTAGAAAATGCCACATGTATCCTAGGCACCCAAACTCAAACAAAATAACTGCCTTGGTCATGCAGCATTTAACAGAAAGAACATACCAGATTTGGCAAACTACAATTGACAGATGATTGGCAATGCTTATTTACTTGGCTGCTGGCTATCAAACGTCCCAGACAGACTTTGTAAATTGGGAGTGGACGAATAGATGCCCCTGGGCTGCCTACACTCTTCTTTCTATTAGCGCTAGCCGATCTCTTTTATTGCATTGATTACTCGACAAATTGCTTTTGATATAAGCTGCCATGTTGTGCGAGTCTACACAGCACATACTATTCTCCAGTCTCCAAGAGTCTTTTCCTCCAAGAAACACCAACCCCTCCACCATGCATCTTCTGCTTTGTGTAAAAATGTTGACAAGTTTCTGACTCAACCATATTACCCTGTGTAATTCTTATTAATGCAAATTACAGATGGATTTACTTGAGCTAGTTCCCTGCACATAATATAAATCAGTTTCAAAACTACAATCAATACACAATTCAAACATTTAACACCAATAATCACTATTTTTATGTAGATCGCTACTGATTACACTGGCATCCAGGCATTAACTTTACTTTTCTATTGGATTCAATGTCCAAATTATTTGTAAATTTGAGTTAATTATGTCGTTAAATTATACCGAGACTTTCTCCACAACAAGGGATTTTCTTACCAGATGGAGCAGAGCAGAGATTTTTTATAAATGCATGACTCTAAGCCCAGTGAAGAAGAAAATAAAACCCTGTGAGAAACTTAAACAGAAAGGTTAATGGAACTGCTCACAGCCATAAGATCTTCAAAAGATTATCCGTGAAGATTAATGACCTGCAGAGAACAGCAAAGGAAAAACATTTCGTATTAAAAAGTCTCAAAGGTGATCGTTTGTTCTAGTGGACTAATTAATTCCTGAAGGAAGAGATTGCAGCTGCACAACACTTCTTTAGATGAATTAAATTACCATATCTGATCATCATGCTGCCATATTCGGGTGATAATTCAATTCAATTCAATTCAACTTTAATGTCATTGCACAAATACGAGTATGGGTACAACAAAATGCAGTTTAGCGTCAGTCCATAGTATAGTGCAATATAGAAATAAAAATAAAAATACAGAATAATCAAACAATAATCGAACAATGCGGACAGAGAGACTGGAGAAGTCTATCGGCGGGACTCCGAGTTCAGCAATGTGATGGTATTATTGTAGAAGCTGTTCCTCATCCTACTGGTACGAGACCTGAGGCTCCTGTACCGCCTCCCTGATGGGAGGAGGGCAAACAGTCCATGGTTGGGGTGGGAGGGGTCTTTAATGATCTTCCCGGCCCGTCTCAGACACCGTTTTCGGTGGAGGGCATCCATGGCAGGGAGCGGGGCACCGATGATGTACTGCGCGGTTTTCACCACCCGTTGTAGTGCCTTCCTGTCCGCTACGGTGCAACTGCTGTACCATACTGTGAAGCAGGTGGTCAGGATGCTTTCGATGGTACAGCGGTAAAAGTTGGTCAGGATCTGGGGGGACAGGTGAGCTTTCTTGAGCCTCCTGAGGAAGTAAAGGCGCTGCTGCACCTTTTTGATCAGCTTGGAGGTGTTGAGGGACCAGGACAGATCCTCCGTGATAAACATTTTTAACTGATAAATTCAAAGAAGACTTTACCATGCTGTGCTAGTTGGCATTCTACTTCAGGGGGATAGAGCAAGATGTGGATAATCAGTTGTTAAAGAGCTACCACAAAGTTGCATTTGCACAAAAATGGTGACTTCCCCATGTAATAATTTAGATCTTTTTGTCAGTTAGGGCCTGTCCCACAGGCGATATTTTAGGCGACTACAGGCGACTAGGCTGTTGCCGCATGGTCGCCAGGGTGTCACCTGTATGGTCGTGAGTAGTCTTCTCAGTCGCCGGTATAGCCGTAGCGTTTTTCTGGTCGCCGCTGGATTTTGAAATGTTCAAAAATGTTCGCCGACAGTCGTCGACAATGGGCTTGACGCCAATTAGTGTGGCTTGACTTCTCCTGATGTAGGTGATGTCATAGGTTGCCGCTAGGATGACATGGGTTGTGGCCAGGATGACGTGGGTTTTCATCAGGTGACACAGGTTGTCGCCGGTGCTGACTTCGGTGAATTCCATTGGCGACTACCTACGTCAATCTACGTCAACTAGTGACAGGTACCGGCAACTGAATTGTTTTATGTTATCTTGTTGTCGCCGACAGGGTCGTAGCTTGTTGCGGGTGGACGTAGGTTGTCTTGGGTGTGTTCGTAGGTGGACATCCTAATGGGTCGCCGGTTGTCGGTAGCTTGCCGTAGCATGACGTTGACTGGGTGGTAGGTTGTTGTAGCTTGTCGTAGACATTGTCACAGACAGTGTCGTGGGGGGGGATCCAGTCGCCGTTTTTTCAGCGACCTGCTACAACTATGCAAGTCGCCAAAAAAATTGCCTAAGTGCGACAGGCCCTTTACATGTTCTGGATGTTCTAATTCCAGATTGACTATTGCCAGCAGAAGAAGGTTGCCCAAAACCAGGCCACCACATTCTTTGTTGGATCATTAAAAAGAGTAGGATGAAACTGCTCTTTTTCACATGTTTACTTTTCCCAGCTGTCTGGAAGTTATCCTGACAGCTGTTAACTTCATTGAACAATCTAAAAACATTGTGTTATCATCATCTTTTGATCCTCAATTCCGCTCATTTGAATCAGTCTAAAGAATATTAGTATATTCCTGATTTTTTTCACTTTCCATAAAGAATTGGGCTGCTGTTGAAATTTGTACTGTTTGTCTAGTTGTCAGCGGGTGGAGTTCCTGTTTAATGGCTACAGCATCAACCATCACACGTTATGGCTGTGCCTGAGTGACTGTTCTCCTGTTACAGCATTGCTCAATGTTTGTTAAGAATTCTTAAGTGTCATCAATGAACAAAATGAATTAAAGCATTAATTCTGCAACTTTTGTTTGAGAAAGATTTATTGATGGCCTAATATCACTCCAGAAAAATATTGTATGCACAGTTTGCTTCATGTGTGTATTTTTAAACTCATGTTAAACTATTTGCACCAGCTGTGATGATGATGTCAAATAATTCAGATTAGCAATGACCTGTCATTGAATGCGCAACATCGGTAAAGAGTAATTATTCAACTGTTTTAGACTGCGCAGGGGTCTAGAAATATTAATAAATTGCGCTTAACTACACTGTGAGGTAAGAGGAATGAGTTCATCCGCGTGCGATCTGTGTTCTGTTGGATGTGGCCTTTCAGTTCCATTAGTTTAGTTTAGAGATACAGCATGGAAACAGGGCTTTTAGGCTCAACCATGCTCCGCACACCAACACTTTCCTACATACTAGGGACAATTTATGATTTTACCACACCAATTAGCCTATAAATCTATATGTCTTTGGTGCAGGGGAGCATACCGGAGCACCAGGAGAAAACCCACACATGTCACGGGGAGAACGTACAATCTCCATACAGGCAAGCACCCGTAGTCGGGATCCAATCTGGTCTCTGGCACTGTAAGGCAGCAGCTTTACCGCTGCACCACCGTGCCACCATTTTTAATCTATTTATTTATTTATTTATTTATTTATCTAGCTATTTATTTATTTATTTATTTGATTTATATTTTTATTAGAAGCAGTGTACAAAAGTATAAAACGCGGCATATAACATAATACATTTATTGTACAGCTTTCATTTTAATTTTAACAAAGAGGAAATAGAAAAAGAGAGAAAGAGCAAGAAAGAAAGAAAGTGAAAGAGAAAGTGAATGTGTAAGAATAGAACCCCTAAACTACCAAATGAGTGTAGTCGAAGAGTGAGTGAGTAAAAACTTAAAAAAATATATAGACAAAAACGAAAAAAAAAAAGAAAAAAAAAGTGTTGGTGTTTCTCACCCCACCCATCACCCAGTCCGTAATTCGGTTTAATTCCAAAGTTGTGTTGCACCATACTATCCTTGTAATTAATCAATGAAAGACCATATCTTTGAAAATTGCTCTGATTTTCCTGCTAAGACAAGTCTCATATCTTCAAGATGTAGCGTCTCAGACATGTTTGTAATCCACATTTCAAGAGTTGTGGGAGATGTATTTTTCCAAAATTTAAGTATATGTTTTTTCGCCATTATTAGGCCATAATTAAGGAAACGTCCTTTAAATATTGATAGCTCAGGGCAGGCTCCTGCTGTTCTACACGGGGTCCAGTTTTATTTTTAATAATTTTGAGAACATTTCAAAGATTTATTTCCAAACGTTATGGAGTTTTATGCAAGAGGCAGAGTGCGTTATAGTTGCTTCTTGAGAGAGACTTTTGCCGCAAATAGGAGATGCATTTGAAAAAATCTTATTCAGCTTAGTTTTTGAGTAGTAGAGTCTGTGGAGTATTTTGAATTGGATTAAAATGTGTCTAACATTAATCAAACAATTATGTGTATATATAAGAGACCTTTTTCCCATCTGTCTTTGGAGATTTTCCTCTTCCCATTATCTTCTAATTGCGTCTGACGATGGGATTTCTATATTTAGAAGGATATTGTACAATTATGATATTAGATTGTTTGTGTCAGAGTCTCTATTCATACCTTCGTCTAATATATCTGGCAGCAGAGTTTGATAAACATGGGTATATGTTTTCAAATAATCTCGAATTTGAAGATATCTAAAACATTGATTACCTTTCAGATTGTATTTCTACTGTAATTTTTGGAATCATAGGAGGTTTCCCATCTCGTATAAATCTCCAATCTTTTTAATTCCTAGTCTTTCCCAATATTTATTTATTTATGATGTACGGAAAGGACCACATGAAGGTCATGCATGAAGTTGTGCATGAGGAAATTCCTATGTGTGCATGAGGAAATTCCCCTTATGTGTATCCAAGATACAGCATCAAGCTTTCTGCATTCAGGTGGTTTGTTTCACACCCTGGGGCAGTTGCAGGCATGATAAAAATTGTAAACTCTGTTTGGTGCAGGCAATACAGTGCAACTCGGATCCTAACTGAATTCAGTCTGTTTGTTGAATCTCCCACGGTAGGCTGAACACCCTGGGATCCAAGGAGAGCTAGCTGAATGGACAGCAAATTGGCTCCATGGAAGAAAGTAGTGGCTGATGGCGGAAGGTTGCTTCTCAGACTGGAGACCTGTGACTAGTGGTGTGCCTCAGGGTTTGGTGCTGGGCCCATTACTGTTTGTCATCTACATCAATGACTTGGATGAGAACATACAGGAAATACAAAAGTGAGCGGTTTTGCAGACGGTGAAGATGGTTGGGAAAGATTGCAGCAGGATCTGGATCGACTGGCCAGGTGGGCAGAGGGCTGGTTGACGGAATTTAATACAGAAAAATGTGAGGTGTTCAATTTTGTGACGTCAAACAAGGGCAGGACCTACACAATAAATGGTAGGCCTCTGGGCAGTGTTGTAGAGCAGAGGGATCTACGAATACAGGTGCATGGTTCCTTGAAGATCGAGTCACAGATAGATCAGGTGGTCAAAAAGGCTTTTGGCACTCTGGCCTTCATCAGTCTGAGTATTGAGTACAGAAGTTGGGAGGTCATGTTGCAGTTGTATAAGACATTGGTGAAACCGCATTTAGAATATTGTGTTCGGTTCTGGGCGCCATGTTATAGGAAAGATATTGTCAAGCTTGAAAGGGTTCAGAAAAGATTTACAAGGATGTTGCCAGGACTAGAGGGTGTGAGTAATAGAGAGCGGTTGAGTAGGCTGGGTCTCTATTTCATGGAGCGCAGGAGGATGAGCGGAGATCTTATAGAAGGTCATGACTAACCATGGGTGATGCATCCTAGTTTGCAGGTGATGTGGGGTCCGATGCAAGCCTGGGCGATGCCATATGGAGGACAGGCTGTTGCCCCTGCAGCACGTCTCTCCTCTCCACGTCGCTGATCGATCCAAAGGAATAGCAGGACCGTTACAGTTTAGCACCAGCGCCGTCGCAGGAACTGCCAGAGCGAGGTTGTAGACAACGACAAACTGCCTTCGGGGCTCCGACTCCGGATTTTCTTGAGGTTTACTCCAGGAGCCCTTTCCATGACTGGATATGGCCACAAGGCAGTGGAGGATTTAAATCAGAGTTTTTCCTCTCCTAGATGGACTGCCTTCCCAGGCTGACGAGCCCCATCTGCCCAAGACTCGTGGGGGCAGGAGCGTCTACCTTCACGTGTAGGTCTATAGCACCTACCCACAGCGGAGATCTTATAGAGGTAAACAACATCATGAGAGGAATAGATTGGGTAGATGCACAGAGTTTTTTGCCCAGTACGAGAATCAAGGACCAGAGGACATAGGTTCAAGATGAAGGGAAAAAGATTTAATAGGAATCCGAGGGGTAACTTTTTCACACAAAGGGTGATGGGTGTATGGAACAAGCTGCCAGAAGAGGTAGTTGAGGCTGCGACAACCCTATTGTTTAAGAAACAGTTAGACGGGTATATGGATAGGACAGGTTTGGAGGGATATGGACCAAGGGCAGGCAAGTGGGACTAGTGTAGCTGGGACATTGTTGGCCAGTTGGGCCGAAGGGCCTGTTTCCACACGTGTATCACTCTATGACTATGACCCATGTTAGGCTGATCCAGAACATTAAGATGCATGAGACTAACAGTAAATTAGTTGTATGGATTCAGAACTTGCTTACTGATAGAATATATATATATATATATATATATATATATATATATATATATATATATATTAAAGACTCGTATGTAAATGTAGATGGGTTGGTTAGTAAGTTTGCAGATGACACCAAGTTTGCTGGGATCATGGACTGTGAGGAAGACTGTCAAGGTTTACAGCAGGATATAGATCAGCTGCAGAAATGGGCAAAGAAAAGGCAAATTGAGTATAATTTGAGCATATGCGTTGTTGCACTTTGGGAGGTCAAATGTAAGGGGAAAATATATATTTAATTGCATGACCCTTATCAGCTGATATGCAGAGGGATTTTGAGGTCCAAGTCCATAACTCCCTGAAAGTGGCAGGGAGTTGATAGAGTGGTAAAGAAGGCATATGATATCGGTAGAATTTCATAGCAAAAGGATTTGAGTATAGGAGCAGAGAGGTTCTACTGCAGTTGTACAGGGTCTTGGTGAGACCACACCTGGAGTATTGCGTGCAGTTTTGGTCTCTTAATCTGAGGAAGGACATTCTTGCCATAGAGGGAGTACAGAGAAAGTTTACCAGACTGATTCCTGGGATGTCAGGACTTTCATATGAAGAAATACTGGATAGACTCGGTTTGTACTCGCTAGAATTTAGAAGATTGAGGGGGGATCTTATAGAAACTTACAAAATTCTTAAGGGGTTAGACAGGCTAGATGCAGGAAGATTGCTCCCGATGTTGGGAAAGTCCAGAACAAGGGGTCACAATTTAAGGATAAGGGGGAAATCTTTTAGGACCGAGATGAGGAAAACATTTTTCACACAGAGAGGGGTGAATCTCTGGAATTCTCTGCCACAGAAGATAGTTGAGGCCAGTTCATTAGCTATATTTAAGAGGGAGTTAGATGTGGTCCTTGTGGCTAAAGGGCTCAGGGGGTATGGAGAGAAGGCAGGTACAGGATACTGAGTTGGATGATCAGCCATGATCATATTGAATGGTGGTGCAGGCTCGAAGGACCGAATAGCCTACTCCTGCACCTATTTTCTATGTTTCTATGATATGCTTGCTTGCTTGGTCGAGGTTTTGAGTATAAGCATCAGGAAGTCATGATTCATCTTTATAGGACATTGGTTAGGCAGCATTTGGAGTATTTCATACAATTCTGGTCACCCCATTATGGGAAGGATGTGGAAGCTTTGGAATGGGTGCAGTGGAGTTGTACCAGATTAATGCCAGCATCAGGGGGGTATTAGTTACAGGACAGATTAGTTGGACAGATTTGGATTGTTTTCTCTGGAACATCAGAAGTTGTGGGGAGAATTAATAGATGTGTACAACATTATGAGAGGCATAAATAGGGGAGACATCCAGAACCTTTTTCCCAGGTTGGAAAAAGCAAATGCTAGAGGGCATAGCTTTAAGGTGAGAGGGGCCAAGTGTAAAAAAAATATGCAAACCAACTTTTTTACACAGAGGACAGTGAGTGCCGGGAACGCGCTGTCGGGGTTGGTGGTTGAAGCAGATAGTAGCATTTAAGAGACTTTTGGATAGGCAAATGGATGTTCAGTGAATGGAGGGATATGGACAATGTACAGACGAGTGAGAGATAGTCTTGGCATCGTGTTCAGCAATGAAATTGTGGGCTAAAGGGCCTGTTCTTGTGCTGTACTGTTCTATGCTCTATATTTGTTTCGCCGGACAGCATCCTTACTATTTCTGGTTTCAGAAATGGTCTTCCAACCAAGTGCAGAGTATGCCTACATCTGCCTAATGTGAAAATGTTGCTGATCTATTGTTTCTCAGTGTAACGTTGGCCATCTATTCTTGTGCTTTTGACCATATTTATCTGTGGTCCTGTGTCAGCAGTTTCTCTAGCCCATCATTGTTCCGTTCTTTTGCTTCTCTGCAGTCTCTCTCTCTAAAAGTATTGACATGAGTGTATTTGTTTTTAACATCCCAATAGCCTGAGTAAGAAAACATGTGAGAATGACTTCAGCTCTGCTTGTCTAAGGTACATCAATAGTCTGATCTAATGCTGAATGCAACTCATTAGCAGTCAGCAATGTTTCATTTGAAAAAACCCCTCTCCTGCAAGACATGGCATAATTGGTTCTAGGTATCTGTTGGTATTTGTGGCAAATACAATTTAAGCATGATTTGCAAGGGGGTAAGTGACATGTTCCTCTAATGCAGGAATGTCAGCCTTTTTCCATAATCACAGACCGTCCTACATTTAATCACCACCAGCCATTCCTTTGCTAGCATCCTACTTTGTGTCATTCCATTGTATGATAATGTTCTAATTAATAGAACATAGAACAATACAGCACAAGAACAGGCACCATGGTCCACAATATCCATGCCAAACATGATGCCAAAATACCACTTGACTGTGAAGAAATTAGATGGGATGGAATTTTTAAGGTGCTTCCAGAACATTCTGTGCCAGTACATACATGAACCTACCTCTTCCAGCTTTCTTCTCCCCCTTCCAAAAGTCTGAAGAAGGATCATGGCCCAAAACGTCACCTATCCATGATCTCCAGAGATGCTGCCTGACCTGATGAGTTATTCCAACACCTTATGTCCTTTTTTGTGTTAACCAGCATCTGCAGTTTTTTTAGTTTAGAGACAGCGTGGAAACAAGCCATTCGGCTCACTGAGTTCGCACCAACCAGCGATCCCTGCACAGTGACACCACACACTAGGGATAATCTACAATTATACCAAGCCAATTAATCTACAAACCTGAATGTCTTTGGAGTGTGGGAGGAAACCGAAGATCTCAGAGAAAACCCACGCGGTCATGGGGAGAATGTATAAACTCTGTACAGACAGCACCTGTAGTCGGGATGGAACCTGGGTCTACTGCTGAAGCAACTCTACCGTTGTGCCACCCTTGCTTCCTTGCTTCTACAAAAATGAACCTACTGAGGATTAAGCATTGCTTGATCTAACCCCAGGGAATGAAGTGGATGAAGTGTCAATATGACAACATTTTCAGAATACTGACAACAATCCAGTAACTTTCACTGTCGTTATAAAATCGGATAAAGTCCAGAAAACAAGTGACTAATTTTGGGGGAAGGCCAATTTCAATATCTTTAGACAGAGCTGGCAAGGGTGGACTGGATTAGACAAAGTCCATTGCTGTGGTGGGGAGGGCGACAAAAGGGGTAGCCGGTGTGCTTTGTAATGCCCCTGTCCCACTTAGGAAACCTGAACGGAAACCTCTGGTGACCTGACGCCCCACCCAAGGTTTCCATGAGGTTCCCGGAGGTTTTGGTCACTCTCCCTAATGGTCGAAAGTGGTTTCCGCGTAGTCGAAGCTTCTTCTACGTTTCTGCGATTATTTTAACAAAATCTAAACCGACCTCGACTAAAAATAGGTTGCCGTTTGGTCGAAGCCAGTGGAGTGGGGTCGCTATTTACTTACAGGCAGTCGAAGGCAATCTCCTTCGCTGACCACCCATTTTGATTGGCTCATTGGAGATTTCAGCAAAGACCCTATAGGATCTTTGTTTTTCAGGAACTAGAAGATCCGCTGGAAGGTAAAATGCCTGCTAACTTTATTAAACTTCTTTAAACTGTCTCCACTCCTTCTCCTCCACTCCTTCTCCTCCCCCCTTCCCAACCTGTCCAAGTCCTTCTGCAGTCCCTGCTTTCTCTCCACGACCTGCCCATCCACCTATTTTCGTATCATCCACAAACTTTGTCACAAAGCCTTCAATCCCCTCATCCAAATCATTAATATACAGCGTGAAGAGTAGCGGCCCCAGCATCGACCCTTGCGGAATTCCACTAGTCACTGACAGCCAACCAGAAAAGGCTCCATTATTGCCACTCTGTCTCCCACCATCCAGCCAACCTGCTATCCTTGCTAGTATCTGCCCTTTGATACCATGGGCTCTCATCTTCCTGAGCAGCCTCACATGTGGCACCTTACGGAAGATGAGAGCCTGTACTTTCACTGTAATTCTATGTGGCCATGTGCTTATTTTGGACACATTCATTATTTTTGCTTTATCCAGTTAACCAGAATGTAGAAGTCTTGCTTATGAAAGATTAGGAAGGATGTTTAAAATCATTGAATGCACCGTAATTGTCAGCCATATGTGTGCATCACTATAATTAGTCTTCAATCTTTGTCAGCTGCAACATTTTAATTTTGTGGACCTGCTGTGCTAGTTCTAAACCACATTTGTCACTTCACTTTGAGCTGCAACTGCAGGGAATTTCTCAATAAGTTCAAGTTAAGTGAATAAAGATACTCCAACAAGTTAATCTGACATATGTTGCAGACCTTGATTGGCATCAGTGACAATCTAATATATGGGAGGCTATCAATATTCATCTTGATTTGCATTTCTCACTAGAATCTGTTTTGTCAAGTTTGAAACCTATTTCTAGACATCCCATTCATCTCTCGTGATCCTTGACCCACCAGTAGGCTGACAGTCAAGAATCAAGAGTGAATAATTGTCATGTGTACCGGCAATGGAACAAGACATTTGAACTTGCTTCAGCTATACTGGCCCATTACTGTATTAACACACACAAAAAATATATACAATGATCTACAATATAATAAATTAATATTCAGTAGCCAGACTAACGTAAAACACAGAATGTGCGGCACAGGAACAGGCCATTTGGCTCGCAATGTCTGTGCCAAACATGGTGCCAAGTTAATCTAATTTTATTTGCCTGCATGTGATTCGTATCCCTCTGTTCTTTGCATTTTCACGTGCCACCTAAAAGCCTCTTAAATGCCACTATTGTATCTGCCTCCACCACCAGCCCTGGCAGCGGATTCCAGACACCCACCGCTTGCTGTTTCAATACCTTACCCGACACATCTCTTTTAATCTTCGTCCCTCTCGCCTTAAAGCAATGCAGGCTCATCTTTGACATTTCCATACTGGAAAAAAGGTTCCGTCTGGCTACCTTATCTTGGCCTCTCATCATTTTATATTAGATTTCTTCTGAACCAGCCAAAACAATCCACGTTTGTCCAACCTCTGACGACGTGACCTAAAAGGTTGATGAGGGCTGAGCTGTAGATGTTGTGTACATGGACTTCAGTAAGGCATTTGACAAGGTTCCGCATGGTAGGCTGCTCTGGAAGGTTAGATCGCATGGGATCCAAGGAGAGATAGTTGAATGGAAAGCAAATTGACTTCATGGAAGGAAGCAGAGGATAATGGTGGAAGGTTGCTTCTCAGACTGGATGCCTGTGACTAGTAGCGTGCCTCAGGGTTTGGTGCTGGGCTCGTTACTGTTTGTCATCTACATCTACAGATTTGGATGAGAACAAACAGGGCAGGATTAGCAAGTTTGCTGATGATACAAAAGTTGGTGGCTTCGCAGATAGTGAAGATCGTTGTGAATGATTGCGGTAGGATCTGGATCGATTGGCCAGATGGGTGGAGGAATAGTTGATGGAATTTACTTACAGAGAAGTGGGAGGTGTTGCATTTTGGGATGTCCAACAAGGGAAAGACCTACACAGTAAATTGTTGGCCTCTGGGTAGAGTTGTAGAGCAGAGGGATCTGGGAGTAGAAGTACATGGTTCCTTGAAGGTCGAGGCGCAGGTAGATAAGGTGGTCAAAAAAGCTTTTGGTACTTTGGCCATCAGTCAGAGTATTGAGTATAGAAATTAGGAGGTCATGTTGCAGTTGTATAAGACGTTGGTGAGACCTCATTTAGAATATTGTGTTCAGTTCTGGGCACCATGTTATAGGAAAGATATTGTCAAGCTTGAAATGCTTCAGAAAAGATTTACGAGGATGTTGCCAGGACTAGAGGGTGTGAGCTGTAGGGAGAGGTTGAGTAGGATGGGTCTCTATTCCATGGAGCGCGGGAGGATGAGGGGAGATCTTATAGAGGTATACAAAATCATGAGAGGAATAGATCGGGTAGATGCACAATCTTTCACCAAGAGTAGGGGAATCGAGGACCAGAGGACATAGGTTCAAGGTGAAGGGGAAAAGATTTAAGAGGAATCCGACGGGTAACGTTTTCACACAAAAGGTGGTGGATGTATGGAAAAAGCTGCCAGAGGAGGTAGTTGAGGCTGGGACTATCCGATCGTTTAAGAAAAAGTTGGACAGGTACATGGATAGGACAGATTTGGAGGAATATGGACCAAGTGCAGGCAAGTGGGACTAGTGTAGCTGGGACATTTTTGTGCAGCGCCTCCTATAAATCCTTTTGATGTTGGGGAGGACAATACTTATGATGGACCGGTCCTTTTCGGCAGTTTCCTATGATCATGGATGTTTGAGTTAACGAATCAAGCCATGCGTGTTGCAACCCATTGGTATGTCCTCTACAATAAACCTGCATAAGTTTGATTGAGCATTCAGCGACATACCATATCATCTCAATCTGCTGAGGAAGTGGAGTTATTAGTGAGCTTTCTTTGCTATTGCATCAGTAAGGGATGCCCAGGACAATTTTCAGAGATAGGTACACACAGGGACTTGACTATTGACTCTATTGACTCTCCGCTTCTATCCCATTAATGGAGACAGGTTTATGAATCTTCCGCTTTCCCTTTGTCTGGCTAATGTTCAGAGCAAGAAGGTTGTTTTGACACCATTCAATAAGATTATCAATTTCCCTCCTGCGCTATGATTCATTGTTACCTGTGATTCATCCAACAAGTGGCATCATCAGATGGCATTAGTGCTGGATATGGCTACACAGTTAAGAGTATAGAGAAAGTACGTCTGAGCACAGAGCCTTGAGGTGCTCCTGTGTTGATGGTCATGGAGGAGGAAGTGTTGTTGCCAATTCATACTGTTGTGGTATGCTGATGAGGAAGTCAAGGGTCCAATTGCATAGTTCTCTGAGTTTGATGATAAGTGTGGAGGAGATGATGGTGTTGAATACCAAGCTGTTGTTGATGAATAAAAAGCCTGATAAAGTGTTCTTATTGTCCAAGTGATTCAGTGCAGAGTAGAGAGCTACCAAGGTAGCATCCCCCATTGATATGTTATGATGGTTGGCTGATTATGCTGGGTCTAGGTTCTCACTAAGACAGAAATTGATGCGTAGTAACCAGCACCTGAAAGCATTTCATCACCATGCACGTGAGTGACACTGGTCAGTGGTCATTGAGGCATCTCGTTTTGCTCATGTATTGTATGTTCTTCTAAAGCAGGTGGGGACGTCAGACATTAGTAGTGAGAGGTTGAAGATGTCCGCATAAACTCCAGCCTGCTGGTCCATGCAGGGTTAAGAACATGGCCACACCTCCGGCTCTTCACCCCACACCTCAATCCCCACACATTACTTTCAGTCCGAAAGTTTGTAGAATCTTTGTTTCTACATCGTATGTGCCGCTGTATCACCAACTTGATGCCTTCGATCTGGTCATCGTAGATTGTGAACCTTCTGATTCATCCAAAGCTTCTAATTAGGGAACACTTGGTTGGCCTTGGTGGGAACACACACCTCCACACATTTCCCTTTGAAGTTGGCAACAACGATGCCGTTTTTTTTTGTCAGGTCCACTGCCAAGTCCTTGAACATTGCCCAGTTTACTGTTGCCAAGTAGTTTTGAAGTCGCTCCTCTGCCTCTCCTGACCAGCTCTGTGCTGTGTTCACTGCTGTAGCTACATCGGAAGGCTACAACAGCCAGGTGGTCGATTTTCCAAAGTGAGGATGTGAGATGAAGCAGCAGGCATCTGTAATAGTGGAGCAGCAGTGAGCAGGTGAGTTTGATCCTCTGGTATCTCAGAAACATGCGGTCATTATTTATAAGTGATTTGCTTAAACTAGCCTTGTTGAAGTCCCCTGCTTTGATGGGGACGGCATTGGGTTACATTGTCTGGTGTTTGTGCATTGTTATCCACATCTCTTACTTAACTGTACTCTTGCATTATTAGTGATCTGTGAAAATATTCTGCTCTTCTTTCCATTTTGCAAAGGAACAGTGAATAGTAAACTGTGGGTTGCAAATGGTTAAAAGAATGTTTAGGCAACTTTCTGTCTTATTCATTGCCATTGTAATTCAGTTTTGCATGATCACAGTCTGTTCATGTACTCAGGCTTCCAGAAAGTGCAGAGAGTAAAATCAGACAATTGCACATTGCTGGTGAATTGGCCAAAGGACTTAGTCCTATACTTAAAGCATCATCAAGGAGACCGTTCAAAACTTCCCTTTGTATATCTATTACTTGAGCTGTAATAGAAAGAATTTCATTTAATCTTCTCTCACCCACAAGAATTTAGCAAATCAGATGGATGGACTGACCCAATGCACAGTGGATGTGGTCAGGCAATTCCACTCCAGTGTCAAGCCTTAAGGAAGCACAATAACCTGTCAAACCTTTGCTTGGTGATCCAGGAGTTTGTGACAGGATCATCTGCTTATGCTTCCTCTGATCCATCTAGTTTTGTGCCTCCTGGTCAGTAGCTCTAAAGATAGCCTTCACTGTAGGTTAATCCTCACGTACAGAAATGATCCATCAGCCAGGCTCCAGGAGCTGAGGCCTTGGCGATAATAGATTCTTCAAAGACAGTGCAGTTCAAGCATATTCATTCAAGTCATTCGACAGGAGCTGAGAATTTTTTGATAAGGTGAGGCTAAAGGCTCTAAAGGTTACTTAGACAAGGACAGCCAGCATAATTCGGGTAATCTTTGTGAGGCTAAGCTTAATGGACAGTTTTTGTGGAGTTAATTTCATGCTTAGCTATTTTCGGGCCAGGTTGTACTAAAAGTGACAGAACAAGATTGTAATAATTTAATTTTAATGACAAAAACGTAGATACAAATTCTATGAAAGTAAAGATCTGAGAAACTTTGTTTTAGGGCTTTATTCAGAATATTCAAAATTTAGCTCTTTAAAATTCTTGCTGTAGAAAAATTAACCTATCCTGTACATCTGATAACTTGTCCAAATCTTAACGTAATATATGCCAAATGTAAAAATCACTGAGTTCTGCACAAAATGTCTCTCATTCAGATTAAACCCTATTTTCTCTTTGGTTTTGTGGCTGCTATCATGGAAAACTTAGAAGATACCTTTTGGTATTAATAGGAAAAGGGGGATTTGGGGGTTATATAATATTGGTCGTGATTGCAATGCATGTGAATACATGTTCTAATCATTTAGGACTGATGTGCAATTTAATTTGTTTTGTACTATTAGATAATATGGCAGCCTTCTGGTTAAACAAGGAGCAGTGAGTAGAGAACTATGGATTAATAGTAATGTTCTTTGAGAGACAAATGTTGAATGTAAATTGGGAAAACCTACTCCTCAAGAAACTACAAGAGATAATTTCTACCTATCCAAGACAGCCAAGCATTGCTTTAATTTCTCATGAAAATAACTTGATATTTGCTCAGACTTGTGCTGAAGTTCATAAACATTTACACTTTATCTCTTCAATTTATTGCTGTTATATTTGAACACAACCAAAGACAATTGGAACAGGAATTTGTGTACGAGTGAAGGCTAATGGGTCCGTCCCACTTAGGCGACTTTTTAAGTGACTGCAGGAGACTGTGCGGTCACCACATGGTGCCACATGTTCGCGGGTGGTTGCCGGGGAGTCGCCTTCATGGTCGTGAGTTCCCGCATTCTGGGAACTAGTCGTGGCCTCATTATGGTCGCCGCAAATTTTTCAACATGTTGAAAAATTAGTGGCGACCAGAATGAAGCCGCCATGGAGAGTAGCGAGAATTCTCATGTCGTAGGTGCAGTGGTAGTGGGTTGCCAGGAGGTCGAAGGTTGTCATAGGTTCTCGTAGGTTGTAGCCAGTGCTGACCGGTGAATTTCATTGGCTCATTGGGAAAAAAAATGTAAGCAGTAGTTTTCAGAACCAAGGATAACCGACAGGTAATGTTAATGTCCGCCAAGCTTCACAGCCGTGTATCTCTGGCTTATTAAAAGATGTCTCCACTCCCCCCCCCCTCTCCCCCCCACTCTATTTCCCCTTCCCCCCCCCCCCCCCTCCTCTCTTCCCCCCCCCCCCCCCCCCCCCCCTCCCCCCCCCCCAGGCAACCACAGCTTATTAAAAGTTGGCTCCACTCCTTCTCACCCCTCTCACGCGTCACGTTCAGCATGGACAATTTGGGCTGAAGGGTCTGTTCCGGTGCTGTACTGTTCTGTGTTCTATTCCTGATAATGATGCTGACAGCAGCTTTGTAGCTCATATTCCATGCTTTGGTTTTTTTGGTTGAAGTTTAGAACACTATAGTACTGTTTCTGCATTTTTACTGTTGTGCCTTCAAACACTGCTCCTATCACAACATTGCACAAAACTGACAAGCCAGGCATATCTCTTTGCTGCCTTGATGGCACAGATTAGGCAGCATGACTTTCGACTGCAATGAGGTTGACAACAAGGAGTTAAGGTTTTCTTCTAAGACTGCATACATACGCAAACAGACACTATCAGAATAGCTGGCACTGTCTTGAATAGCATAATTAAATTCTTTGGAAAAAAAGAGATGTGAAAAATACTATATAACGAGTTCTATGTACATTGATCTTCAAAAGATGTTTATTAAGGTGGCACGTATGAGATGTGAGTTTTAAGTATTTGGCATTAAAGTTACATGAATACAGGGATGGCTCGAGGGCATAAACAAGAAATTGAAGGTACATAGATACATAGGCAATAGGTACAGGAGTAGGCCATTTGGCCCTTTGCTATTCAATGTGATCATGACTGATCATCCACAATCAGTACCCCGTTCGTACCTTCTCCCCACACCCCGTGATTCCGCTAGCCCTAAGAGCTCTAACTCTCTTTTGAATACATCCAGTGAATCGGCCCCCACTGCTATTTGAGGCAGAGAATTCCACAAATTCACAACTCTCTGTGTGAAAAGCTTTTCCTTATCTCAATTCTAAATGGCTTACCCTTTATTCCTAAACTGTGGCCCCTGGTTCTGGACTCCCCCAACATTGGGAACATGTTTGTTGCATCTAGCGTGTCCAATCCCTTAATAATTTTATGTTTTTAAAAGATACCCTCTCATCTTTCTAAATTCCAGTGAATACAAGCCCAGTTGCTCCATTCTTTCATTATATGACAGTCTCACCACCCTGGGAATTAACCTCGGGAACCTACACTGCACTCCCTCAATAGCAAAAACGTCCATCATCAAATTAAGAGACGAAAACTGCACACAATACTCCAGGTGTGGCCTCACCAGGACCCTGTACAACTACAAAATAGTAAGATTAAACGAGAACTTACCAGTTTGAAGTTTGATCTGTATTTTATGAGGAGTTACGATGAGGGATTACGTGAAGAAGCCCGCTTCCACGCATGCGTGTCATACTTCAAAGCAGCGGTGTGAGGTCACAGGAACCTATAATGATCTAACATAGTAAGATTACCAAAGAGATACCAGTTTTTGATATGATCATAAGAGGGTGGGAGCGGAGGGCACGTAATCCCTCATCGTAACTCCTCATAAAATACAGATCAAACTTCAAACTGGTAAGTTCTCGTTTAATCTTACTATTTTACTTCGGAGTCACGTGAGTGACTACGTGAAGATTTAAAAGCTCTGTGACCTCATGCCGTGGAACGAGTCCATGCTTCACAAACTGCCTTGGGTATTGGGAGAGAGCATCATTAGTAATTTTAAACACAATTATACAAAGAGTTGTGTGGTATAACGAAAAAATATATAACATTTTTTAAAAATTTGAGAATCATAGCCCTGTAACCTTTCGGGCAAATTATTTTGTTGAACATAAAATGTTTTCTTAATACAATGATGGCTCCAAAAAATAACTGGTTTATTATAAAACCTGTGGAAAACCCTTTTTTAATGACCATCCTGCCATTCTGAGGATTTGGTCTGTGGGTACCTGTACAATTTTTGCTGCGGATGTTGCTGCAGCCCTGGTGGAATGAGAGTTAAAACATTAGTGTCTATTTCTGCCATTTTTAGGACCTATTTGAGCCACCTTGATATAGTTTGAGTCATGACCCTTTCATGCGGTTTCTTGTAAGAGATAAACAACTCCATTCTCTGACCTCGAATGTTCTTAGTATATTCTATGTATTGTTAGATGTGTCTTGCTATACAGTCGTTTGCCATATGGGTGTACCATAAATTCAAACACTTGACCCGAGGAACCCGATCTGTTTTCTTTTATTAAATCCTGTATGACAACACCAGTTTCTCGGTGAGATGATCAGGGAGTCCAGGCTCAGTTTGCTTAATGGCTGGACTTGTTGTGCGGTAAATAACACCATGAGCATAACCATCTTCCTGGACTGTTACTGAAGTGACAACGCTGTTATGAGCTACAGGCTCCTCAGCATGTTGAGAAACGACACCCACGTCCCAGATTTCGGAGTACCTGGTTTTCTTACCAGGGGTGCGTTTCCACCGCGTGCCGCTCCGTTCCTTGTGATAGGTAATTGGAGAGTGCACTTGTGGCACTATTGAAGGCACTGTAGCTCCATCGATAATCCTAATGGAGGCTTGTAAAAATTCCAATACGGCCAGAATGTTCTTGGCCTTTTGGTCGAGATTGTTGTCCAAGGTACTGCTTCCGTGTTGACAGTCTTAGTGCAGATGAGATGAGATTCATCGTCCTGTCTGACAGTGTAGTGGGTCTGTTAGACTCTACAAATCAATAAATCCATAGTGTTATGGCATGGATGACTGCCTCCAGTCACTGGATAAATCAATAATTTTTTGGCAATGTTCATAGGGAACATGGTTCTAACACCATCCCCTGTAAGACTGAAATACCATGATTGAGAAGGTCAGTCGGGTACTCTGAAAATTCCAGATGCCGAGTGTGGTTGAATTATCCCTAGTACCCTATTGCTGGGTCCGAACGGGGGCAAACCTCACCCTATGGCTTATTTACATAACAATGCCAAGCTGGTTTTACGAATTTTAGTACATAATAATGGGGCTAATGATTGCCCCTTATGTAAGCTCTATATTGCCAAAGTTCCTCTATTGAGTCAATGCCTGCCATATAGAAACCCACAACTGACACCAAGTCTATATCAATAATAAGAGCATCCATCTTAAAATGAATATCTAAAACAAATGTGTTTAGGGTTAAAATCAATGATAATCCTGCAACCCTACTCTATCTTATATTTAATAAATATGTTCAATCCCATCTTTTGTGTACAATTCTTGTAGCACCTTGTGGGTTTTAGATTGTTTGGTTTATGTAAGGACAAAATGCCCTTCTGGTGTATGATGTACTGTGGTTAATGGGATGAGAAAAACCCTATCAGATAACCCTGAATACTGCTGAGATTATATGAATCTGTAGTGATTATATACCATACATAACTGTAGTGTTGCAACCTCCCCTACCCTCGTAGGTCCCTATTTTAACAGAAGAAAACCCCACCCACCTACCTCCCTGGTTACCGGTGGTTTTGTTATTTCCTTGGTTTTTTGAAAATAAGGTTCTGGTTTAATATTTCTTGTTCGGGGTTGTGTGGGAGGTTGAGGCTTCCGCATCTTCCAGGGTGGCCGCCCTGGCCATACCCTAAAACGGATCCTGCAGGTTATATTGATTTCTGACCCTGCTACTGGTATGAGCCACATTTTTTATGGCCTTGCCTGTGGCTGGTATCATGCTCCAAAATAGGCCCTTGCGCTGGCCTTGATGAGCCCCAGTGTCTTGGCTTAGTCCACACACGGTTTTTATTTGCAAATGGTAGCATTTTTGGGGTCCTAGTGCTGGCTGAATGGCCGCCTTCCACGTGTAGTTCAGGTTATATTGCATATTATTAAACAGATCTAGTGCGTCTTGATGGTCTTTGGTTACCTACGTTTAGTCCAGGGTGCTGGTGTGTGCTATGATGCCTTCCGTCAATCCCTTGAAGGTTCTCTGGATCTTGAGGTCCTGGTTCCTGATGTTCGTCCATATGCTGCCAAATGCATTGGTTTACACTGGGCACCTGTAATGCCTCACCGTTGCCAGGTGGCAGATGTCTGGCCAGTGTTTGTAAATTTTTCTTGTTGGCGTTTGTGGCCAGACATATAGTAATACTATTGCCATCCTGGATCCAAGTCTACCCATGTTTGACTTGGCTAAAGTAATCGGCCACCATGTCCAGCAGAGTCCCTGCTGTGTTAGGATCATGGGACGCTGTATTACCAGGCTCTGGCCCATCAGGGTCCTGCCTACTCTTTTTTATAGAGTTAGAGATCTCTAGGGTCCCACACGGGGTACCCATGTGGGGCTAAACTGCTGCCCACTTGTCTTTTGTTCTGCGGACCCCTCTTGCAGGTCAGCCCAGAACTGACCCACAGTGCTCCCCTCTGATGGGGTAAAAGCATTGTGCAGCCCTCAAAGAGGTACTGCTGTGGTTTTATCACGTTGGAGCAAGGCTCCATACACTGCTTCTTCCCGCTCCAGCCCTCTCGGGCACTGGTTGCCGGCGGTTTTATGCAAAGTCGGACCCTTCCGAGTCCACTACCTTGTTTGATTTGTGTCTAGCCTACCGCTCGGTCACATGGATCTGGCCGGTGCGGGGCCGACATCCGGTGTGGAGGATAACTGGCACAGCTGCTTCCATCTATTCCTTTAACCTGACTTCAACGCTCTCAGCACTCCTGGCTGCTCCTTTATCTTAGACCCCTGGGACCCACCCCCGTACTGACGGTACTGGTCCCTTATGGTCGTTGCAGCCGGTCAACCCCACTCTAATGCCCTCAATTCTGGGCACTCCTACTTATATGGTCCTTAGATAAGGGACATATAAGACATTAAAACTGATGATAACAGCTACTATAGTTTTTATATAATATATAGTCCCTAGATAAGGGGTGTATCAGATATTAAACTGATAAGAACAGATACTACACTTGATCTTAGCCAAAAAGCCGAGAAGCGATTATTGTAACTAAAACCCCGCTGGGACCGATCCTGGTACTCACATACTGGTCCCTTGTAGTAGATTTCAGCCAGTCAACTGCAAAGTCCTTTGCTGCCGAGAAATGAACTTTCTCACCATGCTGGAGCGAAGTTGGGCACAGGTGTTTTTCCCCCTCCGGGAATCGATGTGCCCATGCTGCTCCTGCCGTTGCCAGCTCCTGACGTTGCCAGCTCCTGACGAAGTGCCAGCTGCCACTGCTGCTGTCTGTGCTACTGCAACTGCCAGCTGCCACTGCTGCTGCCGCTGCCGCTGCTGCTGCTACTGCCGCTCCTCCGCGGTTCTCCCGCCGGCCTTCTGCACCTTACATGGACCTGGTCCATGTCTGCACCTAGAAAGGTAAGTTGAAGGAAACGCAGGGTCTCTTACCTGCTGTTCCCGACTTTCCTTCTCCCGCCGGTGACCGTCGTTCCCTGTGTCGGGTTCGAGCCGCTTGGACCGACCCCGGTGTTCACGGGCCTGGTCCTTCGCGGCAGTTCCGCAGCCGGTAACCCCGGCTGTTCCTATAGATCCCCTGGACCCTGGTGCTTACCTTGTGAACAAGGTTTTCAGCCCGAACGTCCCGTTCCGACTCCATAAGTGCCGCTGCACTCGCTGAGCGTTTCGAGCCCCGGTACCGCTGGTCCGTGCTGTCTGTCCCGCAGCCTCTGTGCTGGCTGCTACCGACTGGTCCCAAGCCAGTCTCGTTTGAGACTGGCATAGGGACCTTTTTTACTTTGCTTCCCGCCCGGCCGAGAGGTGAATTTTGCCGGTGCGGGAGCAAAGTCGGGCTCAGGTTGTTCCCCTCCAGGGAAACTCGTGCTGTTGCTGCTGCTGGCTGCTCGCCCTCCACGGGTCTCCCCACCAGCTTTCCGCAGCCTCCTAAAAGTAAGTAGTAAAAAGGAACGCAGAGTCTCTTACCTGCTGTTCCCGACTTTCAAATCTCCCGCTTGGGGAACGCCGTTCCCCCTGTGTGACTCGTTGCAATGCGTGTAGCGATATGACACGCATGCGTGGAAGCGGGCTTCTTCACGTAGTCACTCACGTGACTCCGAAGTAAAATTACCTCTTTGCTCCTATACTTAAAGCCTTTCGTTATGAAGGCCAACATGCCATTAGCTTTCTTCACTGCCCGTTGTACCTGTATGCTTACTTTCAGTGACTGGTGGACTAGGACACCCAGGTCTCGTTGTACTTCCACCTTTTCCTAACCTGACACCGTTCCGATATTCCACTGCATCTGCCAAGCATCTGCCCACTCACCTAACCTGTCCAAGTCATTCTGCATCCTCATAGCATCCTCTTCACAAATCACACTGCCACCCAGCTTTGTATTATCTGCAAATTTGCTAATGTTACTTTTAATTCCTTCATCTAAATCATTAATGTATATTGTAAATAGCTGTGGTCCCAGTACCGAGCCTTGTGGCACCCCACAAGTCACTGCCTGCCATTCTGAAAGGGACCGGTTAATCCCTACACTTTGTTTCCTGTCTGCCAACCAATTTTCTATCCATGTCAATATACTACCCCCAATACCATGTGCTCTAATTTTGCCCACTGATCTCCTGTGTGGGACCTTATCAAAGCCTTTCTGAAAGTCCACGTACACTACATCCACTGGCTCTCCCTTGTCCATTTTACTTGTTACATCCTCAGCAAATTCCAGAAGATTTGTCAAGCATGATTTCCCCTTCGTAAATCCATGCTGACTTGGACCGATCCTGTTACTGCAATCAAAATGCACCACGATTACATCTTTGAGAATAGACTCCAGCATCTTCTGCACCACCAATGTCAGGCTAACTGGTCTATAATTCCCTGTTTTCTCTCTTCCTCCTTTCTTCAAAAGTGGGGTAATATTAGCTACCCTCCTGTCCACAGGAACTGATCCAAAATCTATAGAACATTGCAAAATGATTACCAATGCATTCACAATTTCTAAAGCCACCTCCGTGAGTACCCTGGAATGCAGACCATCAGGCCCTGGTGATTTATCAGCCTTCAGTCCCATCAGTCTTCCCAACACCATTTCCTAATTAATGTGAATTTCCATCAGTTCCTCCATCACCCTAGGACCTCTGTCCCCTAGTACATCTGGGAGATTGTGTCTTCCTTAATAAAGACAGAAGCAAAATACCTGTTCAACTCATTTCCTTGTTCCCCAGAATAAATTCACCTGTTACTGTCTTCAAGGGACCTACATATGTCTTAACTAATTGTTTCCTCTTCATATACCTATAGAAGCTTTTACTATCCTCCTTTATATTCTTGGCAGGCTTACCTTCATCTTTTCTCCCCATATTGCCTTTTTAGTTACCTTCTGTTGATCTTTAAAAGCTGTCCAATTCTCTGGCTTCACGCTTATCTTTGCTATGTTGTACGTCTTCTCTTTTATTTTTATACTGTCCTTATAATTGTCAGCCACGGTCACCTCTTACTCACCTTAGAATCTTTCTTCCTCTTTGGAATGAAATGATCCTGCATCTTCTGAATTATTCCCAGAAACACCTGCCTTTGCTGTTCCACCAGCTATGGTCACGTTCCAGTCAACTTTGGCCAGCTCCTCCCTCATGCCAACATAGTCTCCTTTGTTCAACTGCAATACTGACACTACTCCTCCTTATTCCTTTCTTCTACCCACCCCCCATCAGTCTGAAGAAGGGTTTCGGCCCGAAACGTTGCCTATTTCCTTCGCTCCATAGATACTGCTGCACCTGCTGAGTTTCTCCAGCATTTTTTTGTACCTTCTGATTTTACCTTCTCCGTCTCAAATTGCAGATTAAAACTTATCATATTATGGCTACTGCCTCCTAATGGTTCCTTTTCCTTGAGTTCCCTTATCAAATCCAGTTCATTACACAAAACTGAATCCAAAACTGCCTTCTCCCTGGTAGGCTCCGGTGCAAGTTGCTCTAAGAATTCATCTCGGAGGCACTCAACAAACTCCATTTCTTGGTGTCCAGTACCAACCTTATTTTCCCAGTCTCCCTGCACGTTGAAATCTCTCTTAACCACCGTAGCATTACCTGTGTTACATGCTAATTTTTAACTGCTGATGCAACTTGTACCCTATCACCAGGCTACTGTTTGGGGGCCTGTAGATAACACCCATTAAGGTATTTTTACCCTTACAATTTCTCAGCTCTATTCATAATTAATCTACATCTTCTGACTCCATGTCACCCCTCGCAAGACTGAATTTCATTCCTTACTACCAGAGCCACCCCATCCCCTCTGCCCACCTGTCTGTCTTTTCCACAGGACTTATCACTAAATATTCAGTTCCCAGCTCCGATCCTCTTGCAGCCATGTAATTCCCACAACATCTCACCAATTTCTAACTGAGCTTCAAGCTCATCCACTTTATTTCTTATACTTTGCGCATTCATATATAACACATAATTCGGTATTTGGTATCCACCTCCCCTCTCACAAAAGTACCTTGAAGTATCTTTGGTTGGAATATATTCTGTTCTGGCACTTTGTCAGTTTGGTAAGTGAGATGAGCAAGAGGAGAGAATGAGTTTGCTAATTATGTATATTGCAAATTGTACAAAAATATGCAGAAGATGGTTGGCACAGTTGTTATATAAAAATGTGACATATCTGGGATTTGGGAAGATAGGCAGTTAAATATTTAGACCAAATAGTAAGATGTTAATCAGATTAGAAGACAAAGAGGTTAATGATACTGATTTGTGGAGAAGTAAGTTCAGGGAAAAATTACCTTGAAAGACAGTCGGAATTTTCCAGTCCCATGAGGGGAAGTGGGGGTCAGGAAACATGTACATGAAGTATAAAGGGTTCAGGAGATATTAGATTAGATTAGATTATTTAATGACAATACATTAAACAAGTAGACTGTCCTCTCACCAGTTAGAATGCAGCCCTGACCTCCCATCAATCTCATTGGAGACCTTTAAATTATCTTTAATTGGATTTATGCTAAATGTTATACCCTTTATCCTATATCTGTTATCATGGAAGGCTTGATTATAATCATGGGTATGCTTTTCTTTGGTTGGAAAGCACACAACCCAAAGCTTTTTAATGTACACTTAACAATAATAAACTAAACTAAGCTTCACAAAACGTCTCTTGTCTCTGGCATTTCCACCCTGGGATAAAGGTTTGAACTGTCTACCCTATCTTAAGATATGACGGTATAGTGGGAAGAGTGGATTCATGTAATCATAAAGTGTATTATGTAGATGAATCAGATAGTACTTAGGAGGAGATCCATTTGGACATTGAGGAGTGGAATGTGAGGATGTAGCAGTACATCATGAGGGTGATGGGGGTTTGATGCTGTGCCAGGGATCTAAGGATAGGTAAACAAATCCTTGCCTTGCAGATCGCCCAGATTACTGGGAGTAAAATCCCATGTACCATCAGGACAAAGTGCTCTAGCTTCCCCAACAATACTTGTTGAGTAGTCTAGAACCAGGGGCCACAGTTTAAAATGTGCTGCATGGGAAACAATTTCATTCAAGAGCTACAGAACTGGATACAGAATTGGCTTCATGGTAGTAAGCAGAGAATTGTGAAGGTTTTATTTTAGGCTGGAGGCCTGTGATCTGCCTTGTGGATCAATGCACTTAATGCAGTTTATTTCAATGATTTGGATGAGAATGTATGAGGTATGATTAGTACATATATAGGTAACACTAAAGTAGGTGGCATCATAGACAGTGAAGATGGTTATCAAAAATTACAGCAGGATCTTGATCAGCTGACAAATGGGCTAAGAAATGGCCAATTGAGTTTAATCCAGGTAAGTGCAAGGAGTTGCATTTTGGGATGTCAAACAAGCACAGGGCCTTCACAGAGAATAGTAGGGCAGTAGAGCAGAGGGATTTAGAAGTATAGGTACACAGATCCTTTAAAGTGGTGCCACAGGTAGATAGGGTGGTCAAGAAGGCTTTTGATCAATTGGCCTTCATCAGTCAGGATATTGAGTATAGAAGACATTTTGAGGTTACACTTGGAATATTGTGTTCATTTTTCATCCTCCTGCTATAGAAATAATGTTATTAAGCTGGAAAGAACCCAGAGAAGATGTACAAAGATATTGTCAGGCCTCAAATGCTTAGGTTGGGCAGACTAGGACATTATTCCTTGGAACGCAGGAGGCTGAAGGATGATCTTATGGAGGTGTATGAAATCATGAGGGAAATAGATAGGATGAATGCACTACTTTTACTCAAGAACCAGAGAACATATGTTTAAGGTAAGAAGGGAAAAATTAAATAGGAACCTAATGGACTTTTCATACAGATGGTAGTGGGAATATGGAATGATTTGTCAGAGGAGGTAGTTGAGACAGGTACTATAACAACATATATCTGTGTCCCATATGCGGTCGAGCCTGCCAGGCCCGGATCGGTCTCACCAATCTCCAGACCCACAAACAAAAAACACTGAGGTCATAGTCTTCTTCGACTACGAAGGACGAACAACAACAACATTTAGAAGACACTTGGACAGGTACATGGAAAGGAAAGTTTTCGAGTGATACGTGCAGGCAAATGGGACCAGCTTGGATGGGCCATTTTGTTCGGCATGGACTAGTTGGGCTGCAGGGCCTGTTTCCATGCTGTATGACTCAATGACATGATAGAAGACCCAGCAGACACATTTGTCCAAACCAGTCTATCTGTGACAACTGCCTCAGTCAATGCAATTATTGGTTGGGGTGTCTGTTGCAAGGTCTTTGAGTAGAGGGAGTCCACTCTTCATGTGATTATATGGCATTTTCAGATTAAATGAATTAGATGTAGAACAGATTCACATTTCCATCTCGAGCATCCATATGGCTCAGTCGGGCATTTTGCAGCAACACAATATTGTTCCATCATGATTTGTAACCTTAAGGAGTGGCATCTCTGTCAGATTACCATCAATATTAAGTGAGGGGACTAACTTTCCTTCCTGGACGGGCATGAAGGAGCAGGCCAGAACTGCCCTTGCATCCAGCTAAACTGTTTCAGGACTACAGTGTTACATGTATGTTACAAGATATATCAATAATTTACATTCAAAGTAACATTAGCAAATTTGCAGATGACACAAAGCTGGGTGGTCGTGTGAACTGTGAGGAGGATGATATGAGAATGCAGGGTAAATTGGACACGTTGGGTGAGTGGGCAGATGCATAGCAGATGCAGTTTAATGTGGATAAATGTGAGGTTATCCACTTTGGTAGCGAAAAAAAGGAAGCCAGATTACTATCAAAATGGTGTCGTTGGGAAAAGGGGAAATACAATGGGATCTGGGGGTCCTTGTTCATCAGTCAATGAAAGTAAGCATGCAGGTACTGCAGGCAGCGAAGAAAGCAAATGGCATGTTGGCCTTTATAACAAGAGGTATTGAGTATAGGAGCAAAGAGGTCCTTCTGCAGTTGTATAGGGCCCCAGTGAGACCACACCTGGAGCATTGGAGATCAATGGAAGGCTGGAGGCCCCCGACTGAACAAAGAAGGGAAGAGATTGAACTTTTTTTTTGCCTTCCATCACAATGAGGAATGTGGAGGAGTCACTGTGGTGGATGTTTATGTTGAAATGTATTTTGTGTGTCTTGTTGCTTTTTATTGGCATGACTGTGGCAAATCAAATTCCTCGTATGTTGCAAAACACACGTGGCTAATAAAGTATGATTATGATTATAACTATGATGGGATGCCTGACATAAAATTCTGAAAGACACAGATAGTTTAGACATGCAAAAATTTCCAAGGGTGGAAATTTCAAAGATTAGAAATCTTACCTTAAGACTAGTTTAAATAAGACAGGTACATGGATGGGAAAGGTTATGGGGGATATGAGCCAAACATAAGGAAATGAGACATCTTGTTTGGCATGGATGAATTGGGTTGAAGGCTGTTTCCATGCTGTCTGACTCAATGACTCTGTGCTTCTAAATGGGGAAGTGTGTATAGCAAAGGAGGCATTGAAGAAGAAAAAGCAATGGAGATTTGATCAAATGTTCCTCATAAAACATTAGCTTGCAACATTTATTTTTAATTGTAGGAAGATAACATATTCCACAACAGTTTATACTAAAACAACTCAGGATGTGGTTGCTTCCATCAAACTTACTGTAAAATACAAAGAGGAGAATTGACTGTTCTTGCAGAATAAGCACAGCGATAAAAGCCAGAAACTTCGGACTTTTAATATGAAATTTTAAGAGAGACCTGGTTAGGTGGGATGAGTCACTACTTATAAAAGGACTGGACAAGCTAGATGCAGGAAAAATGTTCCCAATGTTGGGCGAGTCCAGAACCAGGGGCCACAGTCTTAGAATAAAGGGGAAGCCATTTAAGACTGAGGTGAGAAAAAACGTTTTCACCCAGAGAGTTGTGAATTTATGGAATTCCCTGCCACAGAGGGCAGTGGAGGCCAAGTCACTGGATGGGTTTAAGAGAGAGTTAGATGGAGCTCTAGGGGCTAGTGGAGTCGAGGGATATGGGGAGAAGACAGGCACGGGTTATTGATAGGGGACGATCAACCATGATCACAATGAGTGGCGGTGCTGGCTCGAAGGGCCAAATGGCCTCCTCCTGCACCTATTTTCTATGTTTCTATGGAAACAATGTGGATGTATATTCCTCTAAGGATTTTCAGATGAAGATTAGCAGAACATTTCATGCAGTTCATTTGATCATTTGCATCACATCAGCAAGAATACCAAAGGCTGTGATATCAAAGATGTTCCAGGATTAATCATATATATATAACCATATAACAATTACAGCATGGAAACAGGCCATCTCGGCCCTTCTAGTCCGTGCCAAACACTTACTCTCACCTAGTCCCATCTACCTGCACTCAGACCATAACCCTCCATTCCTTTCCCGTCCATATACCTATCCAATTCCACTGGAAGCTCATTCCACACAGCTACCACTCTCTGAGTAAAGAAGTTCCCCCTCATGTTACCCCTAAATCTTTGTCCCTTAATTCTCAAATCATGTACTCTTGAATCTTCCCTAGTTTGAATCTTCCCTACTCTCAATGGAAAAAGCTTACCCACGTCAACTCTGTCTATACCTCTCATAATTTTAAAGATTGAGAACCAAATTGTTCAAAACCAACCAACACACAATATTTCTGATGAAAGTCCTGATAAGAGAATGCCAGTAATCCCAGAAGTGGATGATACTCCAAATACATCTGTACTATATGTAAATTCAACAACAACAACAATGCTAAGGAAACACAAGGATCTGCTGATGCTGGAATCCTGTGTAAAAAAAAAAGAGCTCGATTAACCTAACGGATCAGGTAACATCGAAACATAGAAAAGGTGCAGGAGTAGGCCATTCGGCCCTTCGAGCCTGCACCGCCATTCAATATGATCATGGCTGATCATCCAACTCCATATCCTATACCTGCCTTTTCTCCATACCCCCTGATCCCTTTAGCCACAAGAGCCACATCGAACTCCCTCTTAAATATAGCCAATGAACTGGCCTCAACTACCTTCTGTGGCAGAGAATTCCAGAGATTCACCACTCTCTGTGTGAAAAATGTTTTCCTCATCTCGGTCCTAAAATATTTCCCCCTTATCCTTAAACTGTGACCCCTTGTTCGGGACTTCCCCAACATCGGGAACAATCTTCCTGCATCTAGCCTGTCCAACCCCTTTAGAATTTTGTAAGTTTCTATAAGATCCCCCCTCAATCTTCTAAGTTCTAGCGAGTACAAGCCGAGTCTATCCAGTCTTTCTTCATATGAAAGACCTGACATCCCAGGAATCTGGTGAACCTTCTCTGTACTCCCTCTATGGCAAGAATGTCTTTCCTCAGATTAGGAGACCAAAACTGTACGCAATACTCCAGGTGTGGTCTCACCAAGACCCTGTACAACTGCAGTAGATCCTCCCTGCTCCTATACTCAAATCCTTTTGCTATGAATGCTAACATACCATTCACTTTCTTCACTGCCTGCTGCACCTGCAAGCCTCGTTTCAATGACTGGTGTACCATGACACCTAGGTCTCGTTGCATCTCCCCCTTTCCTAATCGGCCACCATTCAGATAATAGTCTACTTTCCTGTTTTTGCCACCAAAGTGGATAACCTCACATTTATCCACATTATACTGCATCTGCCATGCAATTGCCCACTCACCCTGGGGGACGTGGCAGAATGACATTTCCGGTCAGGACCCTTCTTCACCAATACTAATGTTGTCAACAATAACACTAATACCACTGTGACAATTACAAATAATTTATTGTTTGTAGTTCATAAAATATGTATACATATTAAATCAGTTTTGTTCTATTTTTTAAAGAAAAAGATATGTAGCTTAGAAATGGTAAAAATTATGAATAATAATTAGTGCTTTGAGGCTTCCCCTCTTTAAAGATGATGATTTGCAACAAAATGCTCTCTGAGCAACAACAATGTGCAGTTAAACCTTCAGAGACACTGTCATGAGCCCTTGATTAAGCTCAATACATCCTGTTGAGCTCCTTGTATCTCGTGTGATCAGTCTGAACACTCTGCGAAGGACTTCATTTGTGGTTATGAGCTCGCTGAACAGGCAGTGTGAATTTAGCTTGCTGTCTGTGTTATACTGAAGGGATGAGTGGGTAATACTCATCTCAATCCCAATGCACATTAGATATGATGATCTGTCAAAGTGCAATTGCATTGCACTTATTTGAAACATGTATTTTCATCAACTATTCAACTTACAGTAATTTGTATGATATTATTGCTCTGTGCATTCACCTTTTGATGGAATAAAGCAGAGTATTGATTGAAACCAAGTTGTGCCTCACCTAATGTAATTCCCCACCTCCAGAGAGATTGCAGAGATAATGTTCTGGAAATTTATCAGTGTCTACAAGTGCCTGTTAATATGCCACAACGCTACAACCAATAACTATTTTGTTATTGGCTGGCTTAAGAAATCAACAATACCTTAGTTGCAAAGTACAAGAAACTATAAACCACGATCGAGAGTAAAGAGAATAGTAGATACATCTAGTCTGGAAGGTCACAAGGAGAAAGGCTTGGAAGTCAGGGTTTGGTGCAGGGCGTTGGATCAACATCCAGTGATCTTCGTGAACTTGATATGAGTCAAAGCATTGTGTCCAGTGTAATTTTGGATTAGGACATGACAGCAAAGTTGAGAGAGTGGTGAGGAAGGCTACCGATAAATTATTCTGCTGCGGAAGTATCAGTGATGTGAAAAATTTGTTATTCTGAATACCCAACAGTAATTTTGCTTCAAATTTTGCTAATTCACCACTGGAAACATCTGGTTAAATTGTGGGACTAACAGGATGTTATGTTTTCTACCCCAGTAAAAATATATAGTGTTGAAAAAAAATGGTTACATTCTGGGGTTTCTATAAATGTCTCAAGTAACAAGTCTGGATCTCAACCAAATGCTTTATGCCATTTATTGTTTAATTCAGAGCCCGAGAACTGACACAGATTCAAATTGTCACAGTTATGATTTATGAATTAGAAAATCATGTAGTTCAGAGCAAACCTTCGAAATTTGCGAGGAAGCTGAGGAGTGGATTGATTGCCTGAACACATGGGACTGGATTCTTCCAAATGAACACCAGGACAATCCTGACACAGTGTCTCAGCTAGTAAAGCTAAACCTATCCTGACCTCCAGTGCTGCCTGTGTGGAGCATTAGCATTTTCTCCCTATAATACATTGGTTTCCTCCAAGTTATAGCCATAGACTCATAGAGCACGGAAACAAGCCCTTTAACTCAGCTTGCCCACGCCGATCAAGTGGTCCCATCTAATCCAGTCCACTGTGTCCGCATTTGGCCCTTATCCCTCAAAACCTTTCCTAACCATGTACCTGTCCAAATGTATTTTAAATGTTGCTATAGTGCCCGTCTCAACTACCTCGCCTGGCAGCTCAGTTCATATACCCACCACCCCGTGAAAATATTGCCCCTCAGGTTCCGGCCCGATGAGGGGGCCTGAGCATCGGGCAGCCCGTAGCGGCGACAGCGGGGAGCTCGGGAGGCCCTGACCACGGGTGAACAACAGAACAACACAGGAGGATGACTGAACTTTGGTGCCTTCCTTCACAGTGGGAAACTTTGATTCCGCTGTGAGGGGATGATTGTGTTAAAGACTATCGTGTTCTGTTTCTTTTTTTTATACGTATGGCTGTATGGTGACCACAAATTTCACTGTACCAGTTGGTGCATGAGACAGTAAATGTCTCTTGTCTCTTGTCTCATATTACATCTATCTCTGCTCTGTTTAAAACTATATCCTCTGGTTCTTGATTCCTCTAATCTGGGTAAAGCCTCACATGTCCTGGCAACATGTTCATAAATCTGACATACTGAACACAATGCTCTAAATGCAGTCCCCACTTTCGGCCACAACGTCAGCAAGACCACTATCTTCTCCTGTTCAATCTCCAGTGAAGGAAGATGACGGGTACTACCATACACTAGCAGGACGTGTTTGCAAGCCGAACCCGAGAATTGGAAAATTCTAAACTGTGGATGACCCGCTTTATTTTTACTCGTTTGCATGATGTATAAGTAAAGTGTACTTAACCTACACTGGTGTTTTACAATATATTCCGCCAAGTGTTTTTTTTAATCATGCATTGCTTCTTTAAGAGGAAGGATGTTGATTAACTGTATTAATCCATGCCTATATAATCACCACTACACATATTGTGCATGCCACACATTCCACCTAGTAATCCAGACCGGATTTTGGGCTACTGTTGGCAGCCTGTCAGTTTTGGTTACCGTGGTCAAAACATAGTTGATTTTGAAATGCACGGCTGTGTATGGTTGTTTCTCTCCTTTATATCTTAATAAAATACTGATGGTTCACTCTTGACTTTGTAATGGATTGCATACAAAACACCTTCCATAGCAGTTTGGGACGTCGAACAAGGGCAGGACCTACACAGTAAATCTTAGGCCTCTGCGTAGTGTTGTCGAGCAGAGGGATCTAGGAGTCCAGGTGCATGGTTCCTAGAAGGTCGAGTCGCTGGTGGATAAAGTGGTCAAAAAGGCTTTTGGCACCTTGGCCTTCAGTCAGAGTATTGGGCGAGGACTGGAAGCAGCGGAGAAGGAGGCTGACTCCAGCCCTCCGCAGGCAGGTACCGTAGACTGCCTAAGAGAGGCAGAACTAGCAGAAGCAGAGGAGATGGAGGTATCACCTGTGTGGGAACCCCTGGTCAGACGTAGGAGTAACAGGGTCACTAAAACCCCAGTAAGGTGGTCCCCATCCCTAATTAAACCTAGGGCTAGGGCCGGCCACAGGAGGGCCGGGAAGGAGAGTGGCCAAAACAGGGCACTTCGGAGTGCAGCTGGAGGGAGCCCAGTCTCCACAGGGAACGTAGGGGTATCTCGAAACCCCGTAGTGCAAAGGGAGGTGAGTGGCAGTCAGGCCCCTCAACAGGAGGAGTTCTGGCCTGCACGGGTGAGCCCACCAGAGGGGTGGCCCCAGCGTGACGGGGACCAGTTATGAGTTGGCCACCCGGAGACGGGTGGCGTTGTATATTACATTGGTTTGTGTGTAAGTAGATGTAGTTAGCGTAATTAGATATAGGTTTTGTATAGATACAATGCAGTACAGGGACGGACAGTACGGGAACGTCGGCTGCATCGAAGGGATGTGCTGTGGAAAAGTGGACCACAACAGACAAAGACAAAGCCCCAAATGCCATTTTAGGCGGATAGCTTTGTGGAGGCAAGGAGGTGTTTTGCTTTGTTTTCCAGGTGGCCGGGATCGATCCTGCCTGCGGATGAGGCGCAGGTCTGTGCCACGTCTCCCTCCTCCAATCGCCGCGCTCTATCCTCAGTACCACCCCCACTCCTCCCTCCTCCAATCATCGCGCCCTTGATCATTAGTTCCACCCCCACTGCCTCGTGGAAAGCGGAGATTTTTAAATCGGGATCACAAAAACTTGGGGTGGATGTCCCCAACCTCTCAAAACATGGGGGGGCGGGAAGTGTCCTCTCTGTCACCCCCAGGTTTTCAGCCCCTGCACGTGATGATAATAATCTAACCAAAACTAGGCCTACACAGATGGGAACGAGGTCCTTTGATTGATTGTCACAATTAATTATGTCAGTTAGAGATATGTAAATGCAAATTGTACTGTTACATATTCTTCAATGTACTAAATGTTAAAAGAACCTTGAAACTTTAATGACCATGATCACAGTTAAAGGTCTTTGAAGTACTGAGGCCACACGGTATTTTGAATTATTTAAAAATATATAAATTTCCATATTCTCATATGATGTTGTTCATGATGTTATTTGCAGTGCTTATATTTACTGTGCTGCTCTGTTGATCTTGATTTATTTTACTCCACCCAGATGGTACCAGGTCAAATTCAAGTGGTAGTTGCAAGAGACAAATGCCTGCAACTTTGCCTTCACATTCATTACATCTATGTGTTAATAGACAATAGACAATCAACAATAGACAGTAGGTGCAGGAGTAGGCCCTTCGGCTCTTCGAGCCAGCACCGTCATTCAATTTGATCATGGCTGATCATCCACATTCTGTGTGGAGTTCTTCAATAATCTTGCCCTGCAGTACCTTCCTTCTCACCCTTCTTTATTTTCAGTTAGCAGAACCTTGTTTGCCAGACAATTCATAGCATCCGTGACGAAGCAGATTTATCCATTTCTGAACTAGTCCATCTACTTAGCGTATGTCACATATTTTCCTCAAAATCTTATCCTTTTAGTGTAGCTCCAACCACTTCCATCACTATGGTAAGTGTTTGTCTTTTACTGATTAAATACATTTCATTCTCTAAGTTTAGAGAAGAAACAAAGAACTGCAAGTGCTGGTTCACACAAAAAAGACAGCGTAGTGTCTACTGGAGTGACTCACATGTCAGTTCTCTGGAGAACATGGATAGGTGACATTTCATGTCAGGACCCTTCTTCAAACTAAGCTTGTTCTCCAAGTTTGTTGGGCTTCCATCATTAAGGAATATTGACAAGTGCATATTACTGTGTTCTATTTAGATGTTCTGTATTCAATGTCATAGTAAAACTGAAACAATTGGAATTTCGCCTCCACATCATAAATGCTGTCACTGCAAGAATGGTAGACTTTGACCTGGGAATAGCAAGCAAAGGCTTGTTATAGGCGATCTGAATAGTCTTCCTGCAAAAATTGGTACACTTTGTAACTCCAAAGGTAATTGCCAATGCACTCTTCTCTGAGCCTGTCTTTTGTTTCAATTTTGGTGAGTATGTTTGGCTTGTAAATAATGGGCTTCCCCAAGCATATGATCTATCAGTGAAAACAAGTACCACTCCAGATAAAGTTCCATGTTTATTTGTGCACTCATCCTGTAGAGGGTGTTGCTAACAATAGGATTAAATCATAAGATTCTTGCAGGATCCCAATTCAGCTGTCTTCATGCATGATAACAACAACACCCTTTTTCATACAAAGGGTGGTGGGTGTATGGAACAAGCTGCCAGAGGAGGTAGTTGAGGCAGAGACTATCCCAATATTTAAGAAACATTTAGACAGGTACATGGATAGGACACGTTTGGAGGGATATGGGCCAAGTGCAGGCAGGTGGGACTACTGGGGCCTGTTTCCTGTACTGTATCACTCAATGACTATGACTCTATAACACAATGAAAACGCTATTTCCTTATTTACCAGTTCAATCTATGTTTTCTCATTCACTTCAAATAATCTAGCTCAGTTTAAACTGGGACATCATCTGTCAATGGCAACATCTTCTTCGAAGACGTGCCCTCCTTCCTTACATTTGGCTCCGTAGTTAGCGAGGAGCCTTTCATTTCTGCCACATACTGAAATGTATGAGGCAGAATACATTTGCCACATACATATGTATTGAGCTGATGGTTGTGGTTCAGATGTTGTTTTGTGACATGTCTATTATACAGACAAACCACAAATGAAACTGGTCCAGTGCAATCAATAATTCATCCTTATACATTGTACCAATACAGGATCATCTACTTTGTAGTGGCAATCATGAGCTCCAGCATCATGTTTTCCTTCTGCATTGTCCATTTGGAGCACACAGTAACACTCATCTCAGGATTCACAAAGTCCAGATTTATTCTGACACAACTCTCCATCAATAGCTCAGCAGGTGTCTGTTCTATGTTTGACTGGTGGGATGAGAAATAGACAACTTTTGTTTCAATTTATCCTCATCATATTTCACTCCACCTTTCAAAGTTGAATGTTTCTTTCTCGTTAGTTGCTTGAGGCTGAGGGGGAACCATGAGAAATTTGGTACTTATTACAGCACTGCTCAAACTGCTTCTCACGTAGGTCCCAAGTAACTCTGAAAGACCGTGTTGAGAAAAAATAATTGCAAACTTTGAAATCATAATTTGAGATGTAGTAGTAGTCATAGTCATTGCATGTGTTCACATTTACATACAGTATATGTTAGTACAATTATGATTACCACCAGGTGGCGCCACACAATGGCAGCCTCGCCAACTGTCTATCCCGTCATTTTCTTCTTTTGTTGTTTTTAGTTTGTTGTTAAATGTATGTTTTAGTCAGTGATGGAAATCGGTATCAAAATATGGAGGGGACAGGGGGGACACAATTTCTTGGTGGCCGCGCGCGCATGCGCACACTCACACACACACGCGCGAGGCTTCGAAGGCTTCTGCCGTGGGCCCTGTGAACGGTAATTGCAGCTCAGCACTCTGGCTCCTCCTCTTCTTTTCTTCTTCCCGTCAACCTCCCACCCTGCAACAGTCTGAAGAAGGGTTTTGGCCCGAAACTTTGCCTATTTCCTTCGCTCCATAGATGCTGCCGCACCCGCTGAGTTTCTCCAGCAATTTTGTCTACCTTCGATTTTCCAGCATCTGCAGTTCCTTCTTGAACATTACAGCTCAACTCTGTTTGTCTCGCCGGGTTAACCTACAGCCCTGCCTGGACTGACGGAATACCAGTCCTGAGCTGTGGAGCTAGCGCTGCTTCTCCACACTGGCTGTAAGCCTCGGCCATATTTCCCTTAAGTCCAGGCAGGGCTGTAGGTTAACCCAGCGGGAGAGGCAGAGTTGAGCTGTGTTTAGCGCTGCTTCTCTGCGCTGGCTGTGGGCCTCGGGGCACCGCGCCCGTCTGACTCCCGATGTCTCTGGCCACCACCGGGCATGGGGGGGCACTCGGGTGTGGACGGGGATGGTCCAGTGGTGGTTCGGCAACAATTGCAGCGCTGGAGAGCCGGCCGGGATCAATCCTGGCTGTGGATGAGGCGCAGATCTGTGTCCAGGGCTGCCGTTGTGTCCCTATGACCTGGGCATGTCTCCCTCCTCCAATCACCGCACTCTACCCTCAGTCTCACCCCCCTACTTCCACCTCTGACAGACACCTCCCTCCTCCAATCATCGTGCTGAATCATCATGTCCCACCCCCATTTCCTGCTGACCGACGTCTCGCTCGTCCAATCGGCATCCTCGATCAGCAGTCCCACCCCCACTGTCTCGCGGAAAGTGGAGATTTCATCGGATTTTAAAATCCGGATTACAAAAAGCAGGTGGGATCGTCCCCCACCTCTCAAAACAAAGGGGGGACGTGTTCCCCTGGCACCCCCGGATTTCCACCACTGGTTTTAGTGTATCTTTAGTTTTGTATTATGTGAGGGGTTGGTGGGCGGGGGGGGGGACATTTTTTTAGCTCCTTCCTCGACGGAGATGCAACTTTTCCATATCGTATCTCCGTCCGCACTGCGGCCTAACATTGTGGAGCTGGCGGTCCCTTTGTCAGGGATCGACCTTGGAGCTTCATTCGTGGGAGCCTGTGGACTTAACATCATGGAGCTCGCAGTCCCGAGTTAGGGACCAACTTCAGGAACTCCAAGCCACAGGAGCTTCGGCAGCTGCGGGAGTTTTGATCGCCACAACTGTGGATGGTTCAACTGCCCCAATCGTGGGAGAAAAGGAGGGAAGATAATATATTATTGCCTTCCTTCTATGGTGGATGTTTATGTTAATTTTTATGCGGTGGTGTGTCTTGTTGCTTTTTTGGTATGACTGGATGGCAAATCAAATTCCTTGTATGATTTTTTACATTCTTGGCTAATATATTAAATTAATTTCAATTACAATTATAAACGGGACTGCACAATCCACATAAATCATCAACCAGCCGTGGATTGGGAGGAACTACCGCTGAAGTAACTTGTAATTCTTTGGCTTGTTTTACTCTGTTGATTCCTGTATATAGATATATATAGGCTAGGTGCCCTGGCATTCAGCAATTGAAACGTCTTGCTGTTCTGTACCGACACACTTGTGTTGAATGATCCCCATAGCAACGATGGCAGTATTTCCTGTGGAACTAATTTTCATGACACTCACACTCACACGACCCTTACTCAGTATCAAACCTCCTTCCATTGCTCTGTATATCGGAATACAAAAAATATATATGTTTTGTGCTGGCCAAAATTCCTGTATTCTTAGAAATAATTTCCTTGGATGTAGAAACAAGGAAGTGCAGTTGCTAGTTCACAAAAAGAAGCACAATGTGCCAGAATAACTCAGCAGGTCAAGCAGCATCTCTAGAGAACATGGGCAGATAACATTTCAGGTGACCCAAAATGTCACCTGTCCATGTTCTCCAAAGATGATGCTTGATCCACTGAGTTACTCCAGCACTTTTATCTTATTTTCTTGGGCAGCACAACAGCACAGCAGTAAAATTGCTACCTTACTGGGTCAGAGACATGGGTTCAAGCCTGACTATGGGTGCTGTCTGTACGGAGATTGTACGTCTTTCTGTGACCACATGGGTTTTCTCCAGATGCTCCGGTTTCCTCCCACATTCCAAAAATGTGCAGGTTTGTAGGTTAATTGGCTTCTGTAAACTGTCCCTAGGCTGTGGGATAGATTTAGTGTACGGATGATTGTAGGTCAGCGTGGACTCGGTGGGCTGAAGGACCTGTTTCCATGCTGTGTCTCTAAACTAAACAAAAATTTGCCTACCTCGCTTGCCTATCTAAACCTTTGATCTAACATGTTGAGTAACTTGGACTGGATATGTTCATCTGTTGTTCTACACACCAACTTACCTTGCATGGCACAATCCACAAATAGAAAAAGCTGTGTAGGAAGGAACTGTAGATGCTGGCTTAAACTAAAGAATTACACAAAATGTTAGAGGAACTCAGCTGGACTGGCAGCGTCTATGGAGAGAAGGAATGGGTGTGGAATGAGCTTCCTGTGGAAGTGGTGGAGGCAGGTTCGTTGGTATCATTTAAAAATAAATTGGATAGGCATATGGATGAGAAGGGAATGGAGGGTGATGGTATGAGTGCAGGCAGGTGGGACTAAGGGAAAAAAGTTGTTCAGCACTGACTTGTAGGGCCGAGATGGCCTGTTTCCGTGCTGTAATTGTTATATGTTATATGGTTATATTCGTCACCCATTCCTTCACTTCAAAGATGCTGCCTGGCCCACTGAGTTACTCCAGCATTTTGTGTCTATCAATAGAAAAAGCTGACTGACTTTATGGAATAACCCTCCAATTGCTAATTGCTTCTCCTGACTTCGCATTGCCAATTCCTAACATAACTCCAAAATTTCAGGCAGTGGTGGGTTGAAAGCTTTTGCAGCTTTTCTAATCCTTTATTAAAAAGAGCTGAAATCATCCGGAGGCTATTAGTTTGTCAAGGTCACTCAAGGTATCTGGCCCATTTTTATTAACTGGATGGTGCTCTGATATTCAAACAAGGTTTCATTCTGAGTAATTCCACTCTCTGAGTCAGAGACTCACGGCGAGAAACAGTTTGGAAACAAGCCATTCAGTCCACTGAGTTCATGCTGACCGTCAAATTAAAGCTCTGCTTAAATGATGTAATTCACATCATCTGAATTTATTTGATTTACAAGTGGTAGGACTCTGTGCTTTGCAGCAAGCAACAGTTGTGAGAGGAAGGCAGAAGAATGGGGTGAGAGAGAAAAATAGATCAGCCATCATCAAATGAGGTGTAAAATGAGCAAATATATCAAGGAACTACAAAGGGGTAATGGAAGGTCTCCACAGAGGGACACAAAGGGAATAGACAGCTATTAGACAGTGATATACATGTTTTGTGCCAGGAGTTATAGGTTAGTATAGAAAGCAATGTCACAAAGTCACATGACCAGCCAAGTTAGCAAATAGATCAAAACACATCTGACTTGACCCTCTCCATTTAGCATAAAGTACTCCTTTCCTCTTTTTCCTGTAAATGACCACAATCAGCTTTCATTCACAAAGGGTAACATTTGTGTGAATAGGGTTATACTTTAGGTACTACGAAAGCTATCTGTGCGACAATAGTCTCCCGATCAGGCACTGAAATATAGTCAAACGAATGCACTGATGTCAGGTTTATGTCCAAAAAAATGTAAGTTGTTTCTTCACATTATTTTGGCTGCATAACAAGACAGCTATTTAGTTGAAAATGTATCTTAAAACTCAATTGCAGTCAATGATCCTTACAGTAATGTATCCGGTGACTTTAGCTTATTTGCTTCATTATTTATTTTAGATCCTGAGATGCAGAAACAGTTAGTCTGAATCTCTGCAGGTAACTTACCTCTTTATTCTCTCTTTGAAAATAATTTGTGGAATTTCACCCTGCTTGGAGTGACACATATTTTCATATTGTATTTTAAGTATTTAAACGCCAGCACTTGGTGAATAAATCCTATGCTTCCCAACATTTACAGATATTAGCTGTATTACAAAGTTGTATTTTATTCAAAGATTTAATTATACAAAAAATGAATTAGCTCAAAAACAAACATTGTTTATGTGAGTAAAGTCCCTCTTTTGTACATACGTAACTGTGTTCAAAAGTCTTTATGTGTATCTTGTATGAGCAAGACAGTGCAGCAAGATAACTGTGCACATTTCCTTTGCTGGTGGTGGTTAATCATAAGATCATAAGTGATAGGAGTAGAATTAATCCATTAGTAGCACGGAGCATATTGTGTGCCAACATCTTCTCCATAAGATGCTCCATCTGAGACATACGGCTTAACACATCAGACATGGATGTGGGAGCAGTGTCCGCCTGGCCTGAATCGTCCGACAGGACTTGCCTCATTGTTTTAGCTTTGGCTTTACCCCCATTCTGGGCTGCCAAGCTGCTTACTATAGGAACCAATTCAGAGGTAGCTGAGCAGACTGGGGCTGCCAGCGACTCAGGTAGTAATGGACGGCTGCCAGCTTCACGCACTACCGTGGTCATCTACTGCCGGTTTTACTGTGGCCCGTCTTGGTTTGGTCCTAGGTTTTTCCATAATCAAACCTAGAGACTTGTTGAAAAAATAAAGTACACCAAACACACCCAGAGCAAGTTTGCACTTACCTGAGAGGTTTTTAAACTTACCGCTGGAGGAACCGACGTCCCCCCCCCTCAGCCAGTCCATGCACCATGACGCGCATACGGACTGGCGGGCTCTTCAAGTAGTCACGTGACTTCGATATAAAACTGCAATTTTTAAATTTGACTGAGAGGAAATTTTGTGATCTTGTTTAATTCCAAGTATATTCATTATATCATCAGACTTCCAATATATTTGGCTAAAGAGTATTAACTTCTTCAGTTGGTACAATACAGTCACTGAAATATTGCTCAGATATTTCAGGCTTTCATGAGTAACTATGCAGTTTTGTGATGAATTTACACAAATCTTGCAAACATGCTTTCAAATAGTTGTTCTGAGCCGAAAGGAAAAAATCCACTGATGCATTCCACACAAGGAGTGTCAATGAGATTAAATTAATAGTTTAGAAATGACAGAATGGAGGTTTTATTAATTTAATTCTTGAAATAAGTTAAAACATCAATGCTGTTTAAGTCTATGAAATCATGAGAGGAATAGATTAGGTAGATGCACATAGTCTCTTGCCCAGAGTAGAGGAATCAAGAACCAGAGGACATAGGTTTAAGGTGATGGGTAGAATATTTAATAGGAATCTGAGGTGTAACGTTTTCACACAAAAGGTGGTGGGTGTATGGAACAAGCTGCCAGTAGAGGTAGTTGAGGCTGGGACTATCGAAACATTTAAGAAACAGTTAGACAGGTACATGGATAGGACATGTTTGTAGGGTTATGGGCCAAACGCAGGTAGGTGGGACTAGTCTAGAGTAGTGTAGTCCACTGCTTCCACACTATATGACTCTATGACTCGAAGTTCCCTTTTACTTTGTTATTGAGGTATTGAAGGTACAGATGAGTTGGTATCTGTACTGCTGTAAACATTGTGATCATAGTATTGGCTGCAACATGAATTAACCAGACGTAAAATAAGTGAGGAAGTCATGTACAAGCCATTGTAAACCAGCATCTGCAGCTCCTGGTATGTCCAAGTCAGTGGAAACCAGGGAGATGATAGAAATTCAATGTCTGCTCTTCTTGACAACAGAGATTTCCTCAGAGGGGAATACAAGTATTAAAGTAACTTGTAAGATGCTGCAGACAATGTTGCACATTATATAAACTACTAGACTAAGTGGGACCCATTGGGTCCCAGCATCACACTGGAGGGCGAGTGGGGGTGGGGGTTCTGGAGCGCTAGCATGGGTGTTGTGGGCTGGAGGGACTAGTTTCCAGAGGGTTAGTATGGACATTGTGGGCCAAATGGATTCTTGGGCTGGCGGCTCAGTCACTCAAGCCTGTTGTGTTGGCAGCTCACTCACTCATGGCTGGTGGGCTGGCAGTTGACTCACAGCTATTCCTTAAAATTCCATTTCAAGCAGGGTGCAAGGCCACCAAATTCAAGTGCAGTTTCTTACCACTTCAAGCAGGGTGCAAGGCCACTAAAGATAGCAAGTCGTGACCTCTCTCTCCTCCATCTTGCTGAGCCACGCCCACACTTCTGGGTTTTATAGTCCCTCCCCACTCCCACCAGAAGGGGTGTGGCCTTCATGGCATGATTGACCGGAGAGAAAATCTCAACATTTTTTAAACACTAATAACTCTTTTATTTTTTTATCAATGGGGAATAATCCACAGTACCTGATGAGGGGGGGGGGGGGGGGGGGAGGGGACTGAGTAAGATGGCCAAAAATCACAGCCGTACATTGTAGCATTTTTTCTCAAATCAATATAAAGCGCAAACAGGAAGTGGTCAAGATTAGACTTTTATTTATATAGAAAGCAAGGCAACTTTAATTAGGCAAGGCAACTTTAACTAGGGAAGGCAACTTTAATTAGGCAGCTTTAATTAGGCAAGACAACTTTAATTAGGCAACACAGCTTTAGCATTTCCAAACCAAAGGCAACACAGCTTTAGCATTTCCAAACCAAAGGCAACACAGCTTTAGGTGAGAATTTATTAATGAAACTGACTAGTGAAATTTGTTGATATATCAAAGTTGCCAGAAACCATTAATCTGGTAGAATTAATGCTTGTTTGCAATCAACATCTCACAAAAAGATCACCGAACCTCTGCAGACAATGGCACCACTGACTGTCAGACAGACAGGAGTGTTGGTGCTATAGATTCTTATAAACATTTACACAACTGAAGATGTAAAACTGAAATGCAGAGTGAATTAATACAAAGAGGAGCAAAAAAAAACCCAAGTACTGGGGAATCTCAGCAGGTCAAGCAATATCTGTGGGGGGGAAACAGACTGACATTTCAGGTTAGGACCTTTCCACAGACTGGAGTAGAAGGAGAAAGGGGAATTAGATTAAATAAAATCAAATAACTCACATTTACAAAACCACCAGGATAACATCTAATTCTGGGTTTATTCGAACAGTATAATGACAAGGGGCAAACCTACTATCCTATGTTCTCCGTTTCTTTCAGCATGTAGCACGAACAAGCACCAGTAAAACTTTTATTTACGACTCTGCATCTAAATTTCACTCATGAGAGGACGTAACAAAGATATGCGCTCTGCTTTGTTTTATTGTTATTTACACGTAAATTTATAGCAACAAACAAGTGCAGCAGGGCCTGCCATGCATAAGAATCATTATTGATAGAAAAGAAGGTAATTTACATATGACTTATACATTTGTCAATGCAATGAAGGGGAGACTGTGGGATTTACTGAGGCAACAAAGTAAATAATTGTGTTTATTGCATGTATGATTCTATATTTATGGTTTAAAATACCAATCTAAAATACCAAAGCAAAAATAAATGTGACCCGTTGTTTAGAAACATAGATAGAAAATAGGTGCAGGAGGAGGCCATTCGGTCCTTCGAGCCTGCACCGCCATTCATTGTGATCATGGCTGATCGTCCCCAATCAATAACCTGTGCCTGCCTTCTCCCCATATCCCTTGATTCCAGTAGCCCTTAGAGCTCTATCTAACTCTCTCTTAAATCCATCCAGTGCCTTGGCCTCCACTGCCCTCTGTGGCAGGGAATTCCACAAATTCACAACTCTGGGTGAAAAAATGTTTCTCACTTCATTCTTAAATGGCTTCCCCTTTATTCTAAGACTGTGGCCCCTGGTTCTAGACTCGCCCAACATTGGGAACATTTTTCCTGCATCTAGCTTGTGCAGTCCTTTTATAATTTTATATGCTTCTATAGGATCCCCCTCATCCTTCTAAACTCCAGTAAATACAAGCCTAGTCTTTTCAATCTTTCCTCATATGACAGTCCCGTCATCCCAGGGATCAATCTCGTGAACCTACGCTGCACTGCCTCAATCACAAGGATGTCCTTCCTCAAATAAGGAGACCAGAACTGGACACAATATTCCAGATGTCGTCTCACCAGAGCCCCATACAACTGCAGAAGAACCTCTTTACTCCCATACTGAAATCCTCTTGTTATGAAGGCCAACATTCCATTAGCTTTCGTCACTGCCTACTGTACCTGCACGACAACTTTCAGTGACTGGTGTACAAGGACGCCCAGGTCTCGCTGCACCTCCCCCTTATCTAACCTAACCCATTGAGATAATAATCTGCCCCCTTGTTTTTGCCGCCAAAGTGGATAACCTCACATTTATCTATATTATACTGCATCTGCCACGCATCTGCCCACTCACTCAACCTGTCCAGGTCACCCTACAACCTCCTAACATCCTCTTCACAGTTCACACTGCCACCTAGCTTTGTGTCATCCGCAAACTTGCTAGTGTTGCTACTAATTCCCTCTTCCAATCATTAATATATATGGTAAACAGTTGCGTCCCCAACACAGAGCTTTGGGCACTCCACTCGCCACTGCCTGCCATTCTGAAAAGGACCCGTTCACTCCGACTCTTTGCTTCCTGTTTGCCAATCAATGTTCTATCCATGTCAACAATCTACCCCCAATGTGCTCTAAATTTAGTCACCAGTCTCCCTTGCGGGACCTTATCAAAGGCTTTCTGAAGGTATAGATACACTACATTCACTGGCACCCCATTTTACTTGTCACACCCTCAAAAAATTCCAGAAGTTCAATCAAGCATGATTTCCCTTTCATAAATCCATGTTGACTTGGACTAATCCTTTTACTGCTATCCAAATGCCCCATTATTATCTCTTTAATAATTGACTACAGCATCTTTTCCATCACTCGCTCCTTTCTTGAAAAGTGGGATAACATTAGGAATTGATCCTGATTCGATCGAACATTGGAAAATAATCACCAAGCGTCCATTATTTCTAGAGCCACCTCCCTGAGGACCCTGGGATGCAGACCATCAGGCCCCGGGGATTTATCATTCTTCAGTCCTATTAGCCTACCCAATACTATTTCTCGCCTAATGAACATTTCTTTCAGTTTCTCTACCCCCTTAGATCCTCTCTCCTCCAGTACATCCTCCAGTACAATCCAGAGATTGTTTGTGTCTTCTTTAGTGAAGACAGATCCGAAGTACCTGTTCAACTCTTCTGCCATTTCCTTGTTACCCATAATAATTAACCCGTGTCTGCCTTCAAGTGACCCACATTTGACTTTGCTACTCTTTTTACCTTAACATATCTAAAGAAGCTTTTACTGTCCTTCTTTATATTCCTGGCTGGCTTCCCCTCGTACTTCATCTTTTCACCCCGTATTGCCCGTTTTATTTCCTTCTGTTGTCCTATGAAAGTTTCCCAATCCTCTGGCTTCCGGCAAATCTTTGCTGTGTTATACATCACAGGAGAGGAGAAGGACGGTGGGTCGTGGGACTTAAGCAGCCTGGGGATTACCTGGCCTTATCTGGGCGCATCTAGTATTTCCAGCATCTGGGCCTTGGACGCTTTATTTGTGAATTCCGCCAAAGTATGGCGACTATGCATTTGTGGGTTGTGCAAATAATTTCACTGTGCTGAACATACCTGATAATAAAGAACCATTGAACCATTGAACATGGAGTGCTGCAGTAACGATTAGAGCAGCAACAGTTGGCGCAGCGGTAGAGTTGCTGCCTCACAGCGCCAGAGACCCAGGTTCGTTCCTGATTATGGGTGCTATCTTGACGGAGATTGTATGCTTTATCCGTGACCTGCTTGCGTGATCTCTGGTTTCCTCCCTTACTCCACATAACGAACAGACTTGCAGGTTATTTGGTTTGGTAAAATTGTAAATCATCCCTGGTGTGTGTAGGGTAATGTAGTGTGCGGAGGTCGTTGGTCGGCGCGGACTCCGTGGGTCGAAGGGCATATTTCTGCGCTCTCTAAACTAAACTAAGTTGAAGTTTCCTAGTATTGACACCTGTCAAATGTTCCTGGGGCAGGGCTGCTGAACCTGGATTGATGCTGAGCGAGTGAGATAGGCCGTGCAGATGAATGTAGTTGGGTGGAAGCCACCCACATCCAGCACCGTCCAGTCTATCTCCTCTGCGATACTTCCAACAGCTCAGCATTGAACCATCCCAGTGCAACCGGAGCTAAAAGGACGCAAAACTCGATTGTAAATACGAAATATAATTGTACATACAGGCGGTCTGCTGGTTACAGCAGGGCTCCGCTCCTGAGAGAGGCTCATATTTATGGAAGCAGTGTGTGGGGCAGGGTCACAAACAGAGCTGTGTCGGGGGAGCGAGCAGAAACAGGAAGAGCGGCAGCTGTTGACCTCAAGTTGTTGACCTGCCCCTCTTTCCCGAGTTATTTGTGGATATATTACAGTGGCTCGTTATGCCAGCCGTAGGTACTGGGGGCATCAGGTAAGTCGGGACGTTTTTTCGGCCTGAAGAAAAATGTCCACGAGTAAAAAAATAGCCCTGAGTACCTACGGGCGGCATAACGAGCCGCTGCGATATATCCGCGGACTCCTACGGCCTTCTACGGACTCGTTCCGAACATTCTGCGAGTTTGAATCAAGTGGAAAACTCGGAGAATTCGTGAATAACTCGGGAAAATGGGACAGGCCCTTCACTGTCTAAGTGAGTGAGCGGGTGAGGCTGCTCAGGCTCAGTAATCCCAGCTCAGCTTGGCCCGACCCTGCCCCGATTGCTGTTACTCAGGGATGGTAAAGGAAAGAAGACATGTGGGAATGTCCTGTTCCCATCGGGCATATGATGCCTGCAGCTCATTGGCAGCCAATAAATCCATTCCCTTCAATCCCTTCGGTATCCCAAATGTTCATTCATATGTATGAGCGTCTATACTGGGGCACTCGTAATCTGGGAGGACTACATACACGTATACGTTACTCAAAGTGCTGCTTCTGCTGGAAACCTGGATTGAGTTCAGCACCGAATCACCCCTACGTCGCGTCAGTGTGGAGAGACTGCATGTGAGAGCTGGAGAAGGGAGTGCCAGCAATGTGTCCATTAACTGATGTAACAAGTCAGCTCCTGCTCCCAGTGTGGATCGACTGTTCAACCCCTCTCTCATCACCTTCTGTTGGATATGATGGAAGCTGTTGCCTTCCATTTTTTTGTTTAGTTGCACGGTTCCCCCCAGTCCAGTGATGTTTCTATGGTAACACACTCCACCGTAGCTAGCCTTTGAGTTTGCAATTCAATGGAAACATTTAAGAGGCTTTTAGACAAATACATGAACCGACAGGGAGTGAACAATGTATAGACAATGTTGAGGCTGATTGGCATCATGGTCAGCACAGACATTGTGGACCGAAGGGCCTGTTCTGGGCTGTATCGATCCATGTTCTATGTTATGCAACCAAACATGACGAGGAGAAGACAGCAGCTTCCGTAACAACCAAAAGGAAACTAGGGTGAAATCATGAGCCGTACCCATTAGTGATAAATGTTCGTGGAGTGTTCCAGCTCGCCATTCCGTCGGGACGCCAAAAAAAGGCACAAAGTGCTGGAGTAACTCAATGGATCAGGCAGCATCCCTGGAGAACATGGATAGGTGATGTTTCAGGTCAGACAATTAGTCTGAAAAAGGGTCCCGACCTGAAACTTCCCAATCAGTCTTAGGAAGGTTCCCGACCCAAAGCGTCACATATCCATGATCTCCAGAGATGCTGCACAGCCCACTGAGTTACTCCAGGACTTTATGTATTTTTTGTAAACCAGCAACTGCAGTTCCTTGTTTCCTCAAAGACGCTACGTCCACATTGAGCTGTGGGCGATTCATTGCTCCGAGTTGTTCCTTGCAGCAGCATCGTGTAGCCCAACCCACGTCTTCTTCAAAGAACAGGAGGCACTGTATGTCTCTGTGGATGTCTTACCAAAGTCTCCATAATTGACCAGTGTTCTGCAAAGCAGTGTTAAAAGTGTACGTAGAGGTATTGTAGTTGAAAGAGCATTTTATTTTCCCTACTTTCAATTTAGTATACCTTGTCTTTTATTCAATTTATTGAGGAGCCCACAGTCAGAGTAGTCACTTGTACATATGATCTTAATTCAGTCTGCAAGCATGACCCCTAGCTTCCAGTTGCTGGTCATCTTGATTCACCTTTTGTCATCAACATACTGTAACAAAATCCAATGCAAACTCAAGGAGCATGACCTAACTTCTCAATTGGACACAGCTCATGAGAAACAACAATGAGTTTAATAACATTCATTTTGTTGTGCGGCACGGTGGCGCAGCAGTAGAGTTGCTGCCTTAATGCGCCTCCAGCGCCGGAGACCCGGATGCTGTCTGTACGGAGTTGTACTTCTCCCTGTGACCACGTGGGTTTTCTCCGAAATCTTCAGTTTCCACCCACACTCCAAAGACGCACAGGTATGTACGTTAATTGGTTTGGGTTTGTATACTTGGTATAAGTGTAAATTGTCCCTCGTGTCAGTGTGCTTGTGTTAATGTGTGGGGATAGCTGGTCGATGCGGACTCGGTGGGCCGAAGGGCCTGTTTCTGCGCTGTATCTCTAAACTAAACTAAACATTAGAAAATCATTTGTTTATTTCTCATTTATAACATTTTGGGTCAACCCTTTTACACATGGTTCATCGACACCCATTTTTGCATTGCCCAATCATCTCATTGATCATTTTATTTTTCCTACCTTTCGTTCCAACATAGTCCTTCCCATTTATTGATCAAATGCCAAGCCACTGATTGAACTCAGCGGGTCAGGCAGCATTTGCAGTCTCTTGTGTCTTCCTTCCATTTTATTCTTTCCTCTCCTCCTCTATTTCTTTTCATATTGAAACCTGTTTCACAGTTGTCAATTCCAATGAAAAGTCATTGACCCAAAACACTTACTCTTTTTGTGTCTTAACCCATATCATCTGACCTGTTAAATATTTGCAGCATTTCAGTTTTTATAATTTTATCAGCCTGCTGAGCATATGACTGTGGTTGAGTGGTTTATTTCCCCATGCCAATTGTACTCTGCTAGTAATAATTCTTCATAAAAATGTGTTTGAATGATAATGAATATCTATTACATTACAATCATGAAATTCCTGCTTTTCACCAAAAGTAATGAAGGAACAAGGGTACACATTTGCGCTCATATATGCAGCGAGAGACCCTGAGGATAACATGTACAAGCCAATGAATGTTAAGTGTCTGGAAGATGTGCTTTAGCCCATGATTTAGTGATGTACACAAAACAGTCCATCATTGGTTACTGCATAACCATATTATATATCTTAGAAAAAGTCAAAGAAAATTTGACAACTGCAATCAATAGTAAAACAATGAGATTTTCCTCTGGGCTTTAGTGAATTTGGAGCATTACAATCAAAAGTAATCCATTTTTTTCCTTTGAAATTTGTCAGCAATTGTGCTTGTGGCACATTTGCCAACAACTCACATTTGCTACTGCTCATTGTTATGCGTAGCCGGCCTAGGCTACCTGGGCAATGATGAGAGAACTGAGGTATTAGTGAGAGGGCAGAGCATCAAGAGACCATGCATCAGTGGATATTTTCTGCATAAACAGTTCCTAAATTAGAATCATTAAGTCATAGCTGGCATTTGTTAGCTCCCATAGTGAACCCCAAAGGCAAGCATTTCTGCAATTAGATGCCACTTGTATCACTTGTACATATCAATAAGTCCCCAAGCTCTTCCCACTCTATGCCTAAGTTCTCTTGATTTAGAAAGGTTGGTTTTTGTAAGATGCATGCATGCATATTTCATACTGGTTAATCCAAAACTCTGCAATGTACATTTCTTAGCAGATTTCTATATCAGTCAGGCACAGAAACTACCACATAACAACTGTGCGGCACGGTGGTGCAGTGGTGTAGTTGCTGCCTTACAGCGCTTGCAGCGCTGGAGACCCGGATTCGATCCCGACTACGGGTGCTGTCTGCACGGAGTTTGTACTTTATCCCCGTGACTGTGTGGGTTTTCTCCGAGATATCCCGTTTTCCTCTCACACTCCAAAGATGCATAAGTTTGTAGGTTAATTGGCTTGGGTTTGTATACTTAGTATAAGTATAAATTGCCCCTAGTGTGTGTAGGCTTGTGTTAATGTGTGGGGATCACTGGTTGGTGTGGACTCGGCAGGCCAAAGGGCCCGTTTTCATGCTGTATCTCCAAATAAAACTAAACTAAAAGGTGACCATCACATTTCAACATGTAGATTGATTCATTGCAAAATATTAATCAAGGGTTACCCAGATACTAACAACACCCTCCCAAAACCACAAATGTGTATGAAGGAACTGCAGATGCTGCTATAAACCAAAGATAGACACAAAATCCAAAACCACAACCTTGACCATCAAGAAGGACAAGGGCGGCGGATGCATTGAAGCACCATCGTTTGCAGGTTCCCTTCCAAGTCACACAGCCCATTCTGACTTGGAAATACATAATTACTTCCTCACAATCATTGCTCTAGATCCTAAAACTCACTACCCTTGCAGTGTGGAGGCACTTTCACCAGAGCGATTTGAACCATTCAAGAAAATGTGTCTTTTCACATGTCTCAAGTGAAATCAGGAATCGGCGATCAACGATGACCTTGACAGTAGGTACACATCTCACATCCTCTGTGTATAGAAGAATGAGCATCTATTTTTAAAAAAATTATGCAATGTATGTAGGGATCTTACAATCCTTTGAGCACAGAACACTGTAACATCTATGGTATTAAACCGATTAAGCACAACCCATAAGACAGAGTGGTAATGTATTAAAATAATCCTATTTATTTAACAACATTATGTTATCAGATAGGAAAAACGATGTGAACTTACATCTGTGTGCCCACATAAGAAACATTCAATGCTCTTCTGCAACCCACAGAGCTATCACAGCAGCGATCTGTAATCGTTTCCTTTCTGGTTGATCTGAGAGTTTGAAAGCTTACCTATTATACAGCACTTCCTTGTCCACATATGATATTTTCAGCATTAAGTTTTATACCATCTCATTTGCTTGGGGGCACTAATCGGAACCAATAGAGTAGGTAGTAGTAACTTGGGCCCATCTTTCCAGCAATGATGCCCTGAAGCCAAGTGATAAACAGAGACCACATTGTTTCACAAATTGTTTCGTTCTGCTTTTTTATCAAAGTGGTTTATCTGCTCCTCTCAATATCATACCTGAGATTAATGAAGAGTATCAGAAGTAAACTCAGACTTCAGCACTCCATGCTTTTGGACTCATTATACAGTAGAGTTCCATAACTTTACCAGTATTATCCACATTAATGCTCAAGTTGATGATAACTTTCTGAAAAAAGTACTAACTGTAATGTTGTTGGCATTAACAGCATTGCCCTCTATAATACGTCAGTGATCTGAGTGCAACACTTGCAGTGTTGTGAGTTCAACCCCATTAATATGGTGACATTTCGGTTATGGATTAGTTGGTAAGGGTATAGTTGGAATGGTTGAAGGAAAATGTGAACAAGTTGATAGAAATTATCAAGGTATTGTGATCAAGAAAATGACATAAGGAGGAAAAGATCTGAAGAGACTTGCGACAGGCATATTTTACTTTAAAAACTTAAGCCTTTGTATTTATTGTGCTATTTGGAGTATAAAGAAGGGGAAGCTGGTGTCAATGGCTTTCGAGAGCTAAGACATTCAAGTCAATTAAGGTAGTTTAGGTAGTAATCAACCAATGTAACATCCCAAACCCTACCTGAATAAAGTAAGGTGAAAAATGCACAACTACATTACCCCAATCAGTTAACTGGGACATCTGATTATTTGCAAGTGGTGTATTACATGGCTGAGGAAATTAGAATGGTGATGGTCAGGAGATATTTACGTTGAGCACAAGTGAAATCCAGGTAGCCAAATCCCTTCACATGTCCTTCTGCAATGGCTGCTGTGATTACAGCCACAAAACTGGCTTGACTGCTCTATTGAAACCAAGATCTCCCTTTCCACATCTCCAGCTTGGGCTGCTTAATTTGTTTTTCAGAGAAAATGCGACCCAAATAATTGCTGCTCGTAGCAGATGCCAAGACATCTCGCTGTTCCCGGTTATACTGATCACTCCATCGCAGGGGATACGTCTCATCAGACAGCAGTTGTCTGTTTAGCATTTTTATATTGTGGTAATTAAGGTGTTTTTTATGAAACAATGAGTCCCTTCCATTCCTTGGTTTTAGGGCAATCTGTGATCTTTGCAGAAGCTCAAATCATACACACTGCATAACATTTTTAATGCTACATGCCTGGAATGAATTTTACAACAAATATGCACTTAATGGATAATTTCTACTTCCACAGTTTAGCCAGTAAGCTAATGGGCTGTATCGCTCTTCCATTTTGAACTGTTCCTCCCACATCAATATTATAGCAAGCAGCATAGTTGCTCTGCCCATTTATTGCTCAATCTGTTCCTAGACAGAAAAATAAAATTACAGTTGACGGAACAGTGTGTTGTGATATTTAGTAGGAGAAAGCTTCCACCCATGACACTGTAGTCCCAGTGGCCTCATTCAAAATTACCTGGAATAAGATGGGCACCAACAGTGTTGACTTAGATGAAACAGTGTAGTAGCCTATTTCAAAGGCTATATATATATATATAAATGCAAGTAAGAATTTCATTGTTCTATCTGGGACATATGACAATAAAACACACTTGACTGTATCCAAAATCCGTTATAGTCTATTAAAACAAGGGCTTAATGTGTATACAATAATGGGAGGCATAGATAGGGTAAACAGAACCTTTTTCCCCAAGATATACATTTCAAATACTAGACAGCATAGCTTTGTGAGTGGGATAAAGTTTAAAGGAGATGTTTAGAGTTTAGAGATACCATGAGGAAATAGGCCCTTCGGCCCACTGAGCCCATGCCGACCATTGATCACCTGTACACTAGTTCTATGTCCTACACACTAGGGACAATTTTAACAGAAGCCAATTACGGAGAGCTTGAGTGGGCAATCTGTGTTCCTAGGAGCGCAGGATGATGACGAGTGATCTTACAGAGGTGTATAAAATCATGAGAGGAATAGATCAGGTAGATGTAAAGAGTCTGTTGCCCAGAGCAGGAGAATCGAGGACCAGAGGACATAGGTTTAAGGTGCATGGGAAAAGATTTAATAGGAATCTGAGGGGTAACTTTTTCACACAAAGGGTGATGGGTGTGTGGCACAAGCTGCCAGAAGAGGTAGCTGAGACTGGGTTGATCCCATTGTTTAAAAAACAGTTAGACAGGTACATGGATAGGACAGGTTTGGGGGGATATGGGTCAAATGCAACCAGGTGGGAATAGCGTAGCTGGGACATGTTGGCCACTGCGGGCAAGTTGGGCCGAAGGGCCTGTTTCCACGCTTTATGACTCTATTACTCTATATAACCTGCAAACCTGCAGATCTTTGGAATATGGGACGAAACTGGAGCACCTGGAGAAAACCCTTGGGGTCACAGACAGCACCCATAGTCACGATCGACCCCAGGTCTTTGGCGCTGTGAGGCAGCAACTCCACTCCTGCCCCACTGTTCCATCCAAGTATTTGTAAAATAATGGTGGTGAGTGCCTGGAGTGCACTGCTGCTGATGGTGATGGAGGCAGATATGATAGTTGCATTTAAGAGACTTTTGGATAGGCAAATGGATATGAAGGGAATGGAGGGATATGGATTATGTGCAGGCAGATAAGAGTTGGTCTTGGCATCATGTTCGGCAAAGATATTGGTGGGCCGAAGGGCCTATACCTATGCTGTAATGTTTTTATGTATTTACCAAAGGCATTCGCAAATGCTAACTCACAAACTCAATAATAAAGAAATGCTTTTCTATAAACTAATGAAAAGTGACAGTGTACATACGTTAGAAGGTAATCATTTCTGCAGTCAACATTTATTGAGGAATCCTTTAATCCTTAAAATGTTTCAGAAAAGAGATGTCAATTTTCAGCAACAGTACATACAATATAGTTACCACGAACAAACTCTTCAACAATAACAGCAAGTGGAAAATGAGCCACCAATCTGATCCCATCAGCTGCTCTCTCAGAAAATTAGTTTTAAAGAGTCTTTTCTTAACATTAACAAAGAAATTTCAAATAAATTCTATTCCTGTGAAAGGAGCCTTTGCCAATTTAGAATTTATTTCAAATTCCTTTGGAGACCACAAATAAAACCTTAAATCCTCCCAAAATGAACAGTTAACTTGTCTTTATCATTCTGAAACAGAAAAAAAGATAAGGTGCGTATGCTCAGTATATTCATATCTGTTTAGAAGCTTAGATCATTTTTTTTAACATAGATCTCTGAAAGAAGCATAGGATTTTGAGAGAGACAAAGGGTTTGAAATAATAATATTGAGATAGAATTAATAGAGAAAAGAAAGTTGTTGAACATATTGTTATATTAAATGAAAATTTCCCAGATTTGTTGAACATTTCTCTTTTCCTAAATGATGGACACAAATTCTTCATCTGTAAGCATCAATGGCATTTAAAGTTGTATAATTTTGTTTAATTTAAGATATCTGAATGCGATTGAGCAGTTACAAACTGTTGAACATTTGCCCTGTTACATAAAACAAATTATTGTAGAATTCTTAAACAACTCAAAAGCTATAATCTCACCATCAATGATCAAAGTCATTGATCCGATGTGTTTGTTCTATTTCCCCATCAAAATATTGATGATGTTTTCTACTGTTACTGACCTTGAAGACAGTTCCCCAAACAGATCTTGCAATCTTTACTGCATAGATTTGCCCTTTTTCTGGCCTCAGATGGTGTGAAGCCTAAAGGCTCCATTCCACTACACATGAGGATTAGCAGCCAATCACATTGTGGAATTCTTATAAACACTACCTTAGGAAGTAAAAAAAGACAATTTTAAGCTAACATTTTACTAAGCTGATGATAATGTGGGGTTAATGTAGATGGAGGGCCATGATAAACAGTTTCTTGCAAAATAAAAATACAATCTAGATTGTTTTAGCGTACATTATACCCAAGAAATCAGCACAACTCATTATTTCTGTTAATGTTATGCATTTAGTGTAGAAAAACACTTTCAGGCATTTCAGAGGAATCAAACAAAAGTGGAGATCATAGCAGTGACTGAAATTTGGGTTCTTCCGATTTTGGATTCTGCCTTAGACCTTCACAAAGTGGGTTCCTTTACATAGAAGGATGCAAGCTCAGGTCAGGTGACCATGTTACAGAACACCTCCATTCAGCCTGCAAGGGTAACCCTGACTGCTGGTCATCTGTCACTTTAAATCTCCGTTCCACTCCCTCCCTGTCTTCTCTATCCTGCAAAGTTCCGATAAAGTTCAACATAAGCCTGAGAAAAAACACCTCATCTTCTTGGTAGGTACAGTGCAGAGCATCAGACAGAACTGAATTCAATCATTTCAGATAACCACCCTTTCATGTTTGTGTCAGGGTGGCATGATGGTGTAGATGTAGGCCTACTGCCAAATGCCCCTGTCCCACTTAGGAAACCTGAACGGAAACCTCTGGAGACTTTGTGCCCCACCCAAGGTTTCCGTGCGGTTCCCGGAGGTTGCAGGTGGTTGCCGGAGGTTGCAGGTAGTGGAAGCAGGTAGGGAGACTGACGAAAACCTCCGGGAACCGCACGGAAACCTTGGGTGGGGCACAAAGTCTCCAGAGGTTTCCGTTCAGGTTTCCTAATTGGGACAGGGGCATTACAGAGCTAGAGACCCGGGTTTGATCCTGACCACGGGTGCTTTTCTGTGCGGAGTTCGTACCTTCTCCCCGTGACCTGCGTGGGTCAGTATGGACTTGGTAGGCCGAAGGGCCTGTTTCCACTCTGTATCTCTAAACTAAACTAAATTAAACTAGCAAATTCTAAATGCAATGACATTCACCTTTAATTCACGTTTTTTTTTTTGTCTTTGCATTTGGTATTAGATCTGCTGAGTATTTTTAACATCCATTTTTAATATAGGCTTGCTGCATCTGCTGTATACGTTATTCATAGTCCCAACATTGCTTTCTCCTCCAAACCCGTTCCCTCATTTTGCCCTCATTCATTTATTTCAACTATACTTCTCCGGACAGGTTGGCACCAACAGTATCTGTGTCATATGGACAACATTCATCTACAGCCTAAGAGACATCCTGTATAGTTTCCACCCACCTCCTCTCTCTCTAATTTAAAGCATATTATTTTTCTCATCTCATTGATCTGATACGTTAGCTCTGTTTCACTTTCCACAGAGTTTGTTTGACCTTCTGAATATCTCTGCAAATTCTTCATTTAATTTCACTTTTCTAGCATTTCTGATTTTTTAATCTTTAGAATATCTCAATTTACTGAAGGACCCAACAGATTACTGACTATACTATAAACTCCCATGGCTATTTGGACTACACTTCTTCCCACCCTGCTTCCTGTAAGTCTCCATCCCCTACTCCCAATTCCTCCGTCTACGCCACATCTGCACCCCAGATGAAGTGTTCCACACCAGGGCATCAGAGATGTCCTCATTCTTCTGGGAACGGATGTTCCCTTCTTCTACTATAGATAAAGCACTCACCAGGGTCTCTTCTATACCCCGTAAATCTGCTCAAATCACTCCCCATTCCCCCACTCATAACTATAATACAGTATCTCAACTCTTTTTACACGTTGCAATGAGTGTAATTTCTATTATTTCTTTCCACTTCCAAACAAAAATGTGGTTGGATTATTCAGCGTATGATCAACCTCGGTGAGACCAAGCGCAGGCTTTGCGATCGCTTCGCACAACACCTCCACTCAGTTCGCAATAACCAACCTGATCTCCCGGTGGCTCAACACTTCAACTCCCCCTCCCATTCCGAATCCAACCTTTCTGTCCTGGGCCTCCTCCATGGCCAGAGTGAGGCCCACCGCATATTGGAGGAGCAGCACCTCATATTTGTTTGGGTAGTTTACACCGCAGCAGTATGAACATTGGCTTCTCTAATTTCAGGTAGTCCTTGCTTTCTCCCTCCTTCCCCTCCCATTCCCAGCTCTCCCACAGCCTACTGTCTCCGCCTCTTCCTTTCTTTTTCGTGTGCCTCCCCACCCCCGACATCAATCTGAAGAAGGGTCTCGACCCGAAACGTCGCCTATTCCTTCACTCCATAGATGCTGCCTTACCCGCTGATTTTCTCCAGCCTTTTTGTCTACCAATGGGATCCCACCACTGGCCACATCTTCCCATCTCCTCCCTTGTTGGATTTCCAAATAGACCGCTCATCCGTAACTCCCTGGTCAATTCGTCCCTTCCCACCCAAACCACCCCCTCTCCTGGCAACCGCAGGAAATGCTACACTTGTCGCTTTACCTCCCCCCTTGACTCCATTCAAGGACCCAAGCAGTCTTTCCAGGTGCGGCAGAGGTTCACCTGCATCTCCTCCAACCTCATCTATTGCATCCGCTGCTCTAGGTGTCAGCTGCTCTACATCGGTGAGACCAAGCGTAGGCTTGGTGAGCTCTTTGCCCAATATCTCCGCTCGGTTCGCAATAACCAACCTGATCTCCCGGTGGCTCAGCACTTCAACTCCCCCTCCCATTCCGAATCCGACCTTTCTGTCTTGGGCCTGCCTCTTCCATGGCCAGAGTGAGGCCCACCGTAAATTGGAGGGGCAGCACCTCATATTTTGCTTGGGCAGTTTACACCCCAGCGGTATGAACATTGACTTCTACAATTTCAGGTAGTCCCTGCTTTCTCCTCCCCTTCCCAGCTCTCCCTCAGCCCACTGTCTCTACTTCTTCCTTTCTTCTTCATGTCCCCCCACCCTCACATCAGTCTTGACCCGAAACATTGCCCATTTCCTTCGCTCCATAGATGCTGCCTCACCTGTTGAGTTTCTCCAGCATTTTTGTCTACCCATTCACACAAGTTCTGTTACCCCACTTTCCTCACCCACGCCCTTACACATTAGAGGCAATTTTACAGAGACACATTAACCTACACTCAGTCCGCAATAACCAACCTGATCTCCCGGTGGCTCAGCACTTCAACTCCCCCTCCCATTCCCAATCCGACCTCTCTGTCCTGGGTCCCCTCCATTGCCAGAGTGAGCAACAGCGGAAATTGGAGGAACAGCACCTCATTTTCCGCCTGGGGACCTTGCGTCCGCATGGCATTAACAGTGAATTCTCCCCATTTGCTAGCCCCCTTGCTCCCCTTCTCCTCTTCCCTTCCTCCTAACCCTCCTCCCACCCTCCTGTCCCTCCTCCCATCCCCCCCCCCCCTCGCTTTTCCTCCTCCTCCCCTTTTTTTCCCCCCCCCCCCCCCCCCACCCCCCATCAGTCTGAAGAAGGGTTTCGGCCCGAAACGTCGCCTATTTCCTTCGCTCCATAGATGCTGCTGCACCCGCTGAGTTTCTCCAGCAATTTTGTGAACCTACAATGCGTCTTTGGGATGAGGGAGGAAACCCAAAATGTTGCCTATTTCCTTCGCTCCATAGATGCTGCCTCACCCGCTGAGTTTCTCCAGCATTTTTGTCTACAACAGATTAATGAAATGCTTTTTATGTTCTTTAGAAACCAAGTGCACCTTCTGACACTTTTCATTTTCCTAGCCTTTTAGAATTGACTTTTTTCCCAAATTTCCACTATCCCTTGATGTGATCCCCATGGCAATTGATGCATGGTAAAGGTGCATGGTAAAGGTGCATGGTAAAGCGTAAATAAAGATGGAAAATGTGAGGCAATGTTTATCCTATGGCCATCTGGTGTCAATGGAATAATTGTGGCCTGATAGTGGCACTGGTCACCCTGATCTTGGCATTCTGCCTGCCACCAATTAGAAGGCACCTTGGAGGGGCAGCTAGAGAGCTCAACTCCTTCAGGCAGATGTTGTTCATCTAATAGCTACTTTTTGGAGTTCAAGCCAGAATATTTGCTAGGTAGTGGCAGCCTGACTTTTTTATTTAAAAGGGTTGACAGATACTGTAAAATAAATGGCCTGAAACCATTTCTATCTTTTATATTCGTGGGACTAATTTGTGATCCCACTAAAGCCTTCTGGTCCATTAGCAGCCTGTGAATGAACCCCTGTGAAGCGGGCTCCCACAATTCCTAGTCCTCTCCTCCCGTTCCCAAGGCCTGAATTATCAGCTGCCTCTACAAGGCATGAGCTCTCCAAACAACTGGAAGATATAATTGAAATGTGGCATTAAAATTTGATATAGTAAAACTATTAGAAAAATGTGGGAATTCCAAACAAGAAACACAATCAGAAAGGAATGCCTAAAGGTATGTAGGAATTGCAAATTATAGCAGCACACATACACTGGAGATCTGTACCATTCACTTCCACTGATACTCCAATGAAACTTTCGCAAGAGGCATGTTAAACATAGAAAACTCTCCTTCAAAGGGCCTGCTTAATTAAAATTTCAGTATTGAGATAGATTTTTGTTGGCTAAAGGTTTTTAAAGGATTTAAAAAAAAGCTAAATTGTAAAATGTGCATAGTGGAATGGTCTCATGGGATGACTGGCCCACTCCCATTTCTATGTGCCATAGAATGGTCCTTTAAATGAAAACTGCAATGATTTTGCTGTTGTAATAGGAGGCTCATACTGACAATGAAAGCTATAGTCTTTTGCCCCGAGACGGCTAATTTTTCTGTGTCAGCACCAGGAGTTGTTTATCAGCTGCCTAGTGCAGCAATCCCCGCCTTTAATTCCTACAGAGTCCTGGAATTCTCTTGCTGAGCACATTCATCTTGTACTTCTAATTCAATAGAGAACCACACCTTCATGCTGTAATCTGATCAAACAAATTATGAAGGATTAAATTTTGGTAAATTCCTCAGACAGATAACTTGGACATGCAGAAAGAGGAAAGGGTAGGAACAGCTTTCAGATTTACTTCCCTCCTTGCAAACAAATCATCCTTTAATTATAAGCAGTGACTGAACAAAGATTAAGGGCCCAGCCTCTTGATTTATTTTGTCGTTGTTCTTTGTTTGAAAATACAAAGTATTATTGAGAAGTAACTTGAGAGGTATCCTTTTGTGTGAATGGCAATGCAATATTAATATTGGTGTAAATGTTTAGATTGGAAGGGGGTGGGGAAATCATTTCATATGCTTTTAGTCTGGCATCGATTCACTCTTCTGGAAATTGTGCTGAGATGATGTTATCATATTTCTACTGTAATCTTTCAAGTCTTGCCTATTATTTTACTTTAAACTTCAATCTAATAATAGCACACTGAGGTTTGGATAATGTACTCTAATTGTCTTATTGAATGAGATTTTAATAAACATTTAGCTAAATTTAAAATATGAATCCATCAGCTTGTTTTTGTTCAATGTTTTCTATTTTCTATTGGTTTATGTTTTCTATTTTATCTTTATATTTGAAAATATTCCAAATTTTAGCTAGAAAATCTCAAAGTGAAGTCTCATTTCCAGGCTCAAATTACATTTCCGCTAACCCATTTTAAACAACAAAAATAAAATGCATTAACTTAAATAGGATTGACAGCAATTTTAGTTTTGGCCGCTGTTCCTCGATTCATTTTTTAAATGAAATGGATGGAAACAAGAAAGCCATCCATTACCAGTAAACTGCATTGGATGTTCAGATCACTGCAGGTTTTGTTTTGATAAAGAAAAAGGTTACATAGAGAACCTTAGAAGGATTCTCAACCTTAAATGCATTATATAAAAGCAGTTAATTTTGTTCTAGAGGACTCTCCCTATTATTGACAGGCTTCCAGGGAACCGGATTGCCATCTTCTGCAAGACAGTGGCAGGTGTACCGCAAATTTCAATGGAAAGCATATTCTGACAAATTGTAAAATAGGGATCCCTGTTCATCATATACCCAGTGTACGCTGATAACTGTGACTAATTTCACCCCTGGTACCAGCTACCAAAAGGAAAGCAAGCATATACAAATACATTATCAAAGAGCAATAGAAACAACACTCCCTTCAAGTAACAGCTCCAAATTGTAAAGGTTTTGTGGGGTTAGGGCTCCCGTTTTGAAAAATGTATTTTGGAAACGGCACAACTATAGGGTTTAAAGCTTTTGAAATAAAGAGTTACACCATTGCCAATGTCTCAAATGGGATTTTGAAAAAGCTGACAAAGCACACTGCTGCTTAGTTCGGAATTGTTTTTGATAAATAGATTCTTAATATATTGTGACATAACAATTTTTTTAATAAAACATTCAGTTTGCACAAAGATGTTTCATAGTGCTTTATCAATGAGCAGATAGGAACAGGGCACCGGGTAGAGTTTGGGGCTTGAGGAGAACAAAGGGTGGAAAAAAAGTATGATCAATGAGGATTTTATAAGAGGCAGGTTTTCGTAGGTAAGAGAAAAAGGCAAAGCACAGATAGAATATGGAACAGTACAGCACAGGAACAGGCACTTCGGCCCACTATGTCTGTGCGAAACATGATACCAACCTCATATTTATCTACCTGCACAAAATTCATTTATTTCCATTCCCTGCATATTCATGTGCCTACAATTTGCCGACCGCCACCATAGATTAACAAGAGATGCAATCTTGCAGATTCTCCACTCTGCATTGGACCACTTAGGCAATAAAAACACATATGTCAGACTGTTGGTTCATAGATGACAGATCAGAGTTCAACACCATCATCCCCTCCAAACTTGTTACTAAGCTCAGAGAACTGGGTCTTTGCAGCAGGATCCTCGACTTCTTCATCAATACAACATAATCTGTACTAATTAGCAACAATAATTCCTCCTCGATGACCATCAATACAGGGACACCTCAAGTCCATGTGCTTACTGTGTGAACATTGGGCGAACCTGATCCATCAGTGATACTGACCTACCCACCATCCAAGGGATCTATAAGAGATGCAACTTCAAAATGACTGCAGCATCATTAAGGATCCACATCACCCTGCCCTGACCACACTCTCATTTCACTCCTGCAATCAGGAAGAAGGTAAAGGGGTCTAAAAACTGTGATGTTCAGGTTCAGGAACAGTTTCTTCCAAGCAACCATCAGGCTATTGAACACTACAACTTCCAACTAAACTCCGGACTATGAACCGTCTTGATTGCATGAGGGCAGGGATTCCCAAACTTTTTCGTCCCGTTTACCCCTGGCAACTTTAATAGCACATGACAATGTTATTTCACTTATTTATGAACAACTAATGATGAACAGATACCAGTATACCAGAGCCAAACTCAATCAGTCAATGAGAAAAACTATGTACAAATCCAGAATCAACAAATTTACCCCCCTGGGTAGGTGAAATTTACCCCCTGAGGGTAAATTTACCCCAGATTGAGAACCCTTGCACTAGGGACTTTGGGCTTTGTTTTGTTCTGCACAATATTGGCTCTCTAATTTCTTTTGCTTTTTTATTTGTTTATTATGTCACCTATTGAGAACTGCGTCTACAAATCTGTTGTGCTATTCCCAAGAAAAAATGTCATTATTCCACTATGTACATATGACAATTAAACACTCTTGACTCTCTGATGCCACAAAGATATCTGCCTCAACCAATAACCCAGGCAGCACATTTCTGAAGCTCACCACCCTCAGTGTAAAAACGTTGCCCCACACACCTCTTTTAACTTTGCCCCTATCTCCTTAAAGCTATGCCCCTTAGTATATGACCTCTCCATCCTGGGATACAAGTTCTGTCTGTCTATCCTAAATATGTTCATAAGTTCATAAGTTATAGGAGCAGAATTAGGCCATTTGGCCCATCAAGTCTACTCCACAATTCAATCATGGCTGACCTATCTTTCCCTCTCAACCCCATTCTCCCACCTTCTCCTCATAACCCCTGACACGCTTACAAATTAAACACCATTTGCCATTTTTTAATTCCAAACCATGCATAGGGAATTGCTTTTGTGGGGAACAAGGTGGTTGCAGAAGAAGCACAGTGGTGGAGGAAGATCAGGAAATCACATTGATTGTTTCAGAGGACGATATTTGGCAATAGGGGGAGTTATGGATTTGAAGAATAAAACTGAGAGTTTTCGGATTAACATGAATATCTGAAAGATATTTGTCTGAAGCATGTTTCTCTAAAGTATTGACAATGAAGATTTTAAATTTCACAAGGAAACAAATTGCATAATTCTGCTTGACAGGGATGCAGGAATGACAGTGTTGGAGCATTTCAGTAACTCATTGATAAAACTATAGATGTAAGTTGTGGTCATGGAGGAGAGAGATATTGGGAAGAATGTGCAGAGATAAAAGATATTGATCTTGGTTACTGAGAAAATGTAAGGGGTTTGGTGAACAAGGAACTTGCAGAGATTCAGCGCTACTTATTGTGAGATGTAAAAGGATCAACCAAGCTTGTATTATTTGTTACTGCACATTAGCTGGGTTTTTGAAGCCTCCGGAAAACATCTGAAATGGGAGATTGTGTGAACCAACACAAAACTGTGTCACTAATCTTATTACAAATAAATACATTCCTCAGTGTTAAATTATTAATTTAAACATGACGAATGGACCTAATACATCAATTCACATTGTGTAATCTGTGCTTTCTACTGTATTATCAACATAGCAGCATCAAAATAGTCTGACATATAATTAGTCCTTTGGAACATTGAATTACGTACAAGTATAAAGTCTATGCCTCAAATATCTGCTCAAATACCGACCCACATCCTGACAGAATACCTATAAGATCAGTACTTGGTTTTGCTGCAAGAAATGTTACTGGAGTACACATGGTTTGACCAGATTTTAGAGTGGCACAATAGTTAAAAGGTTAGGCTACATCAGTGGTTCCAACCTTTTTTTGAATAAAAGCCCCTCCTCCCTGCCTACTTCACGGGGTGGTATGGTGCACAGCGGTAGAGTTGCTGCAAAATAGCACCAGAGACCAGAGACCAGGTCCGATCCTGACCACAGTTTGGACGGAGTTTGTACATTCTCCCCGTGACCACGTGGGTTTCCCCCGGGTGCTCTGGCTTCCTCCCACATTGCAAAGGTATTCAGCTTTGTAGGTTAATTGGCTTCAGTAATATTGTAAATTGTCCCTAGTGTGTAGGATAGTAGAAGTACACCAGGTGATCGCTGGTCGGCGTGGACACGGTGGGCCGAAGGGCCTGTTTCCGCGCTGTATCTCCAAAGTCTAAAGTCTCATACCTAGCAAAATATACACCCCTCCCACAATTGCTGCTCCACCCCTACGATCGAGGGATTGTGTCATGGGTTGCTTCTTTTAAGGAGCTCGGGCTGACCCAGGGATTCCTGGGAATTGCTTGCAATTTAGTCGAGATACCAGCCAAGGCAGCTGGTATCTCGACTATACTTTCACATCTTTGTCCAACCATAGAGCCCAAGCAAAAACCCCTTCACGTGATTCCACCTATAACTCACCAGCTTTGGCCAGCCCCTTCTCCTTTCCACCTTCCTTCCTCCTCCCCCCCCCCCCCCCACAATCAATCTGAAGAAGGGTCTCAACCCGAAACATCACCCCATCCAAGTTCTACAGAGAGGTTGCCTGACCCACTGAATTACTCCAGCACATTGTTTCTCCATTTATTTAGTGAGCTTTCTAGCTAAATCATCTAAACATTGTTAAAGCCTCATACAACCTCTGCAATTCATGCCATCATATGCCCTTACAATCAGTACATCATCTCCTCACAGGGATATATGGGCCCAGGTTGGCAACCCCTGGGTTGTGAGAGGCATATCTATGAGGGCGGCCACATTGCAGCAGATTGTAGCAATTGAATTCTCAGTATGTGTGTAAAGACATTTTCTGTTGATGTTAATCTTTTAGCATTGCAGTATACTATCCCTATTTTTTCCCGCACCACATCCCTCTAATCAATGCCTGAGAATAATATTTAGAAATCTTTGGAAGTATTTTGGCTCTCAGGGGTTAAGACAGTCGTCTCATTAAAGCTTCAGAATGAAATTGTCCATTTAATACAAAGGCCGGAGGAGATGTTATTACGTTGGATTGCTTATAATGGTGAAGGGATGGAGTTTTGCATAGGGAGGCTCTGATAGGTCCACCTTGGTTGCGTCTGGCAGCAGCCTGTCACTGTAAATGAAAGTCCTGCAGTGAAGAGAATTCAAATAGCTAGCTGCATGTAAAAGTTTCACTGGCCTAGGGGCCATTAGTTAGATGCTGCTGAGTTTCTGCGTGCATGGTCCTGCCAGTTATTAGTACTGTATGCTTGGTGGCTGTTTGGAGGGGGAAGAGAAAATATCTGTATGGTACGGTGCCATGTTAAGTATAACTGGAGGCACCTTTCCACTGAAAGCACTGATAAAGCAACAGACTTCATAATCTGAAGGTAGGAAGCCGGCAGGGGTTAATTGCTTTGGTTTCTAGAGATAAACTTTGTTTTGAGAGACAGAAACTCTGCATTATTTCAATTGTTTACATACCAAAAGATGATGCTTAAATTGCTACCCGCTCTTTGAAAGGTTTGTCATGTTATGGGTCTGTTAAATAAATGTGAAGTAGTCTTAAGTAACTGTTATTCTATTATATTTAAATGTATATAATTATTTTAGATTGAGTGAATTTAGAAATGTTGCTGTTAGCTACTGCAGAAAGTAATGGTATAAAGTTCCAATCATGTTGACAGAATTACTTCACCGCTGTTAACTTCTTTATGTCTGCTTTTTTGATTTATTTAGACATCTACTGGAAACAGAATACAATGTATTTTATTTTTAAAGCCGAGACTAGTTGCAATTGAGAACTTAATGGGACTTTGAAGCATGTTCTTAAATGTCTTAAGGAAAGCAATTACCATAATGTTTTATTGTTTACCATCAAATGACATAGGTGTGTTTGTTGCCAGCACTGTAATCACTGATTCTGTGTGAAATGCAAGCACATGCCTTCAGGATTTCTAAGGCACCCACTGCCATATGTATTTAGAATTTAATCAGCATCTTATCATAAAAAGCTGAGGTTTTTTGGTTGTGTGGAAAATTAAAATAACCCGCAACACAATATAAAAGTATGTTTGATATGAGACTCTCTTACTCAAACCAGCTGCTCATTCTGGGATGTATAAAAAAAAGTGCTGCACTTGAGCCTGGATGACAGTCCTTTGAGAGACTCAAAAGCAGGTGGATTAAAGGAAGGAGTTAACTGTAAATTGTTGTAGATGGATCTAAAGCAATGGGGCTTAGGTAGCTGCGTGGAGCAAAGCTGTGAAATATATGAGCAACTAAGGTCTGTTCTTTTGTGGCAATGGAACTAGCCTGCCTGCCCATACGCAATCTTGGAGGTTCACTGAAGATTTATTCTTGAGACTTAATTTAGTTTACATAAAATGCAGATAAGCAAGTGACTGGTCGTTTCATGATAACTGTCGGAACAAAGGAAGTGCTTTGTGATCCCAATGAGTAGATGCTGAAAGGAAGATGAAAGTACTGAATACTTCTTTTGGGGAAAAAAGGGTTTGTTATATGGACTTTTGTAACCACTGATAAGATGACAACAGAATAATGAATGCTGTATTTCTGTTTTATGTTTTGTTAAAGGGAATTTTTACGCCATTGAAAACTGGCATAACACAAACTAAACTGTTTGAAATTAATGTGAGGAAATATGATTGAGGATCAGCAGCATTTGTGCAGAAAGAATCATTAACTATTTTTTTCTGCATGTTTGTCCTTTCTTTTGCAGCACCAGGACCTTCATTTGTTCAGCTTCCATTACAGTTCAGCCTCTCTAACATATTTAACCCAAAGAAAGGTGCAGGAGATAAAATATTCATGTTATGTAGTCTGCATTTTTAAAGAATGTTCTTTCTGGCTAGTACCACTGATGTGCTTTGTCTTGGCATGGCAGTAGCTGTGCTGACATGCCGCACCATATAAATTGCCTTCATTCATTTCATTGCTCAGGATTCTGTGTGATCTTTTCCTTGTCACTGGGTTGCAAGCGATGCTGTGACAGTGATGAAATTGGCCAAGAAGGAGCTGCAGGTGTTTATCAGTTCGTGTTTCTCTACAGAGAGTGACAGCTGCTGTTATGAGAGAGGACAAAAATCAAAGTAAGCCAGCCGAAGAATGTTAAGATGAAGAGAAGCAAAACACTGAAGTGTAAGGCTGGCTACACTTATATGCTCATTTCAATTTTCAGAAGCCGCTTAAAGGATTTATCTAGCTAATGTCTTATATTCGTTTTTATATGCTTAATATATATTTGCTGTCTGTCAGTGCTGTTATTGTATTACGTTTCTGTTGTTTTCTTTAACAGGAAAGGGCAATTTATCACTACCAGGAGGTGGCAGCAGAGAGCCTGTTTCCCGGAGGCACCTTTGGAGTCTGCTGAAATTTGTTGAACTTGTCTCAGAAAATATCGGCTGGTAATTACAAAAAAAAAGTTTTCATTATGTAACTGTAATAGCTCATCAGGTCACAGCAGCAAATTTATTCTAAACTGAAAGTGCAAGGAGAATTCTCGAAATGCCTCCAAAGTGTGGGTGTGTGTGTGAATGTGGGGGAAGGGCCATATCAATTGCAAGTGATAATGATTCACTGTGCAAAGACTGAAAGACCTCATGAACGTAGCAAAGAATAAGCAGGTTTGCTTTTAGTGCATATTATTACACTAACAATTTGAAAAGTTGAATATTACCATGTGAAAAGATGGAGTGCCATGCAAGTCATGTTAGTAACCATTGTGAAAAACAAAGCACTCGTATATGATTTAGTAGCAATTAAGATTAGTGCATCATGTTCCATATACCTTGCTTGTGTATAGACATGGTTAGATCTCACATGTACATTTGAGACTATCATCTGCTGCTTTGCTCACGGTAGTTTCATGAGCTCTCAGGTAGAATACTCCATGCAGCCCCCCAATTTCTGCAGTCGGTTTTGAAGAATCATTATGTGATAATACACAAAAACAAACAACAAAGTATGAATGTGTACAACACTCTTTTGTTATTTCAGCTTGTACTCGCTAGAATTTAGAAGATTGAGGGGGGGTCTTATAGAAACTTACATCATTCTTAGGGGGTTGGACAGGCTAGATGCAGGAAGATTGTTCCCGATGTTGGGGAAGCAGGACAAGGGGACACAGTTTAAGGATAAAGGGGAAATCCTTTAGGACCGAGATGAGAAAAACATTTTTCATGCAGAGAGTGGTGAGTCTCTGGAACTCTCTGCCACAGAAGGTAGTAGAGGCCAGTTCATTGGCTATATTTAAGAGGGAGTTAGATGTGGCCCTTGTGGCTAAAGGGATCAGGAGGTATGGAGAGAAGGCAGGTATGGGATACTGAGTTGAATGATCAGCCATGATCATATTGAATGGCGGTGTAGGCTCGAAGGGCCGAATGGCCTACTCCTGCACCTATTTTCTATGTTTCTATGTTATTTATATTTTCAATTTACTTCTATTTAACTTTTGCAACTGATATTGATAGGATAAGTTTTAAAGAAAACTGGGGAAGGTGAGTTGCCTGCTGAACAGAGTTTTGCATAAGCTCTCAGTTCTCAGTACGTGGGTTTAGCTATACGGTTATTATTGTCACGTGTACTGGAGTACCGTTAAAAGATTTGTTTTATATGCTATACAATCAGGTCAGATAACACTATATATAATTTAAATAAAGAGAGGCCCTAGGCTGTTCCACTTGTGAGGCCTCTCCCAAACCCCCACCCCCATGACTAGAGGAAAATGGTCCACCAGATTGACAACGATTTACAGCCGAGCGTGGCCAATGAGAAAAGGGGCTGGAAAGCTGCACTTTTTATTTATTATTTATTGCCAGTGCTAATGTCGTTTTATTGGCTTAAAACACCATTATTCTGGAATGGAGGGCAAGGAAAATTACTGAAGGGTTGTTTAGAGACTACAGTGCGTTGTGACAGCATATGTAAGAAAGGACTATGACAGTGTAAAAAATATTACACACTTTGCAGGGCTCTCACTTAACTTTTTTTCTCTGTGTTGGCCAGGCAACCTTGGCAGCTTTTTAGGTTGCCAAATGACAGTTTAGGTGGTCATTTAAGACGGCCTGCATGACGCGTGCAATAATGTGCTCGGACGAAGTGCGTAGTTACCAGTCGGAAATATGCCCAATGAAGCATTCACATATTATTTCTGCTTCAAATAAACTCGCAAACTAAATATATTCACCAATCAAGACATGACATATACCACAATGACATGCAGCAAATTATAATACAGTATCTCAACTCTTTTTACACGTTGCAATGAGTGTAATTTCTATTATTTCTTTCCACTTCCAAACAAAAATGTGGTTGGATTATTCAACATGATCAACATTGGTGAGACCAAGCGCAGGTTTGCGATCGCTTCGCACAACACCTCCACTCAGTTCGCAATAACCAACCTGATCTCCCGGTGGCTCAACACTTTAACTCCCCCTCCCATTCCGAATCCGACCTTTCTGTCCTGGGTCTCCCCCATGGCCAGAGTGAGGCCCACCGCATATTGGAGGAGCAGCACCTCATATTTTGCTTGGGCAGTTTACACCCCAGGGGTATGAACATTGACTTCTACAATTTCAGGTAGACCCTGCTTTCTCCTCCCCTTCCCAGCTCTCCCTCAGCCCACTGTCTCTACTTCTTCCTTTCTTCTTCCTGTCCCCCCACCATCACATTAGTCTTGCCCGAAACATCGCCCATTTCCTTCGCTCCATAGATGCTGCCTCACCTGTTGAGTTTCTCCAGCATTTTTGTCTACCCATTCACACAAGTACTGTTATCCCACTCTTCTCACCCACTCCCTACACATTAGGGGCAATTTTACAGAGACAGGTTAACCTACAAAGTCAATGCGTCTTTGGGATGTGGGAGGAAACCCACACGCTTGCAGGGAGAATGTGCAAATTCAACACAGACAGTGCCCGAGGACAGGATCGAACACAGATCTCTGGCGTGTGAGGCAGCAAGTCTACCAGCTGTGCCACTATATTTTGTTTTCCAACACAAAAAAAATTATACGTTGATAACTTTGTTTACTAAAAAAATGAAAATATCGGTTATCAGTCTTAAATCTCTAAGTGATACTATGTCCCCTCCTTTACAGCTATTTTATGTTTTAATTCAGTTAAAGATTATGGGGCAGTACATTGGCCATAAATTTGCTGCCTAAAAGTGCCAGAGACCCAGAATTGATCCTGAATATGGGTGCTGTCTGTATGGAGTTTGCTCCTTTTCCCATTGATCGCATGGGTTTTCTCCGGGTGCTCTTGTTTCCTTTCACATTCCAAAGGTATGCAGGTATGCAGGAACCTTTTTCAGATCCAACCCAAAATGTAATATTTTCCTTTTGTTCAGAAATTCTGCCTGACCTGTTGATTTACTCCAGCTTTTTGTCTAGTCAAGTCAAGTCAATTTTATTTCTATAGCACATTTAAAAACAACTCTCATTGACCAAGGGTACACAAAAATGCTGGAGAAACTCAGCGGGTGCAGCAGCATCTATGGAGCGAAGGAAATGGGTGACGTTTCTGGTCGAAACTCTTCTTCAGACCTTTTTCTTCAGTCTGAAGAAGGGTTTCGGCCCGAAACGTCACCCATTTCCTTTGCTCCATAGATGCTGCTGCACCCGCTGAGTTTCTCCGGTACTTTTGTGTACCTTCGATTTTCCAGCATCTGCAGTTCCTTCTTGAACATCTCATTGACCAAAGTGCTTTACATCAATGCAGGTACTCAGGTGCTACATACAATGGTACACAGATCTAACAATACATACATAAATACATACATACAGCGCTCCCTCAGAGGACCTCAAGAAACGCTTGTGAGTAGAAATAAGTCTAGATTTAAAGGAGTCGATGGAGGGGGCAGTTCTGATGAGAATAGGGATGCTGTTCTACAGTCTAGGTGCAGCAACCGCAAAAGCACGGTCGCCCCTGTGCTTAAACCTGGATCACAGGATAGTCAGTAGCCCCAAGTCGGCCGACCTGAGAGACCTGGAGGTAGAATGGTGGGTTGGAAGATTTTTGATATAGGTGGGGGCAAGCCCATTAAGGGCTTTGTATACATATAGGAGGAGCTTGAAGTTGATTCTGTACCATACTGGGAGCCAGTGGTGAGTGGCCAGAATCGGGGTGATGTGGTCCCTTTTATGGGTACCCATCAAAAGTCTTGCTGCGGCGTTTTGGACCAATTGCTGGCGGGACAGGATGATTGGCTGATGCCAGTGTATCGGGAGTTGCAGCATTCAAAGCGGGAGGAGATGTTTCTATCTTCAGTCTAAACCAGCATCTGCAGTTCCTTCCTACACACACGATACTATACGATAGAACTTTATTAATTCCAGGAGGGAAATTGTGTGTGTGGGTATATATATTATATATACACACACAGACATATATATATAGTTATATATTAATACTAGACTAAGTGGGACCCGTTGGGTCCCAGCATCACACAGGAGGGCTGGTCCCCCAATGCAATATTCCACCTCTCCACCAATTCCAATATCGGTGGCCAGTGGGGGGAGCTTTCTGGAGCGCTAGTATGGGTGTTGTGGGCTGAAGGGACTGGTTTCCAGAGGGCTAGTATGCACATTGTGGGCCAAATGGTTTCTTGGGCTGGCGGCTCAGTCAATCAAGCCTGTTGTGCTGGCAGCTCACTCATTCACTGCTGGTGGGCTGGCAGTTTCACTGCTGGTGGGCTGGCATACCATTTCAAGCAGGGTGCAAGGCCACTAATGACAGCGAGCGTGACCTCTCCATCTTGCAGAGACTGAGCCACGCCCACACTTCTAGGTTTTATAGTCCCTCCCACAAGAAGGGGCGTGGCCTTCATGGCGTGATTGACAGGAAAGAGAATCTCAACACTTTTAAACACTAATAACTTATTTTTCATCGATGGGAAAAATCCTTGGCACCTGATGAGCGGAGGGGGACTCTGAGTAAGATGGGCAAAAATCACAGCCATACGTGGTTGCGTTTTTCCTAAAATCAATATACAGCGCAAACAGGAAGTGGTCAAGATTAGACTTTTAATTATATAGACGGCAAGGCAACTTTAGCATTCTCAAACCAACTTTTCAATTAGGCAAGGCATTCTCAAACCAACTTTTCAATTAGGCAAGGCATTCTCAAATCAACTTTTCAATTAGGCAAGGCATTCTCAAATCAACTTTTCAATTAGGCAAGGCAACTTTAATTAGGCAACGCAACTTTAATTAGGCAACGCAGCTTTAGCATTTCCAAAACAAAGGCAACACAGCTTTAGCATTTCCAAAACAAAGGCAACACAACTTTGGTATTTCCAAACCAAAGGCAACACAGCTTTAGCATTTCCAAACCAAAGGCAACACAGCTTTAGCATTTCCAAACTATATTTTCAAACCACATTAAGGGCACTGACAGGTCAGTAAAACAACTCACAGTTTAGTAGACATGTGTTTAGTGTTATTCACAACTCAGACTGAGAGACGTGACCCTCTCGCTCTCCCATCCCTTATAGTCCCTCCGGAAGGGGCGTGACCTTCAGGAGAGAGAATTTCAACATTTTTAAAACACTAACAACTTTTTTCATGGATTGAAAAAATCCTCTTGTCCTGCACAGCAGAGGGGAACTCTGAGTAAGATGGCCAAAAATCACAGCTGTAAGTGGCAGCGTTTTTTCTAAAATCAATATACAGAACAACAGGAAGTGGTTAAGATCAGACTTTTAGTAATATAGATACACCGTTTTGTTTTCTCGTTTATAACATTGTTTACAGAGTACTATGTTTACATATTCTGTTGTGCTGCTGCAAGTAAGGATTTCATTGTTCTAATTGGGACTTGAGAATAAAACACTCTTGATTTACGTCGTTAATGTGTGGGATAGAACTAGTGTACGGGTCATCGATAGTCAGCATGGATTCGGTGGGCCGAAGAACCCGTTTCCACGCTGTATCTTTAAATTAATTTAAATGAAAAAAAAAAAACTAAAACCAGAGGGAGTCTAAAGAAGGGTCTCTACCGAAAACGTCACCCAATTTCTTTTATCCTGAGTTGCTGGCTGCTTCATGGAGTACCCCCGCACAATTAAAGCATGGAATAGTCTTCACCCTACCAGACACAACTAAATTTAACGTAGTTGTTTAAGAAGGATGCTGGAAAATCGAAGGTAGACAAAAATGCAGGAGAAACTCAGCGGGTGAGGCAGCAACTATGGTGCGAAGGAAATAGGCAACGTTTTGGGTCGAAACGTTGCCTATTTCCTTCGCTCCATAAATTTAATGTAGCTCTTTTTTCGCCCCAAGAACCCTTTTTTGCTTAAGTCCGTCAAGTCAAGAGAGTTTTATTGTCATGTGTCCCAGATAGGACAATGAAATTCTTGCTTGCTGCAGCACAACAGAAAATGTAAACATAATACAGAACAGGAGATAAAAGTTCAGTGTGTTTATATACCACAGACCATATAAATACACAATAAATAAACAGATAAAATGCAATAGGCTGTTATTGTTCAGAACTCTACCACCTCCAGTTTAAATTCCATTGTAATTGTAAGGCTTTTTATTGTATTTGGATAAGGGAAACAATGAAGGCCAGGGCAGTTTACTGTTCTGGATGTCAGATGTGGGAGGTCATGGAGTCGGAGTGCCCTCCAGACGTCCACATCTGCGCAAGGTGCGTCGAGATGGAGCACCTAAGGGACCGTGTCAGGAACCTGGAACAGCAACTCGATGACCTCTGTCTGCTCAGGGAGAGCGAGGAGGTCATAGAAAGGAGTTACAGGGAGGTGGTCACTCCAAGACCACGGGTGACAGAAAACTGGGTCACAGTTAGGAAGGGCAACGGGCAGAGGCAGGGACTGGTGAGTACCCCGGTGGCTGTACACCTTAGAAATAAGTACTCATGCTTGAGTAAGGGTGGGGGTGACAGCCTACCTGGGGGCAGCGACAGCGACCGGGTCTCTGGCACAAAGACCGGTCCGGTTGCTCAGAAGGGTAAGGAAAAGAAGGGGAGGGCAATTGTAATAGGGGACTCTATAGTCAGGGGGTCAGATAGGCGATTCTGTGGACGCAGACAGGAGTCCCGGATGGTAGTTTGCCTCCCTGGTGCCAGGGTCAGGGATGTGTCTGAACGTGTCCAAGAAATCCTGAAATGGGAGGGAGAGGAGCCTGAGGTTGTGGTGCATATAGGTACCAACGACATAGGTAAAAAAAGAGAAGAGGTCCTGAAAGAAGAATTTAGGGAGTTGGGTAGAGAGTTAAGGAGAAGGACCGGAAAGGTAACAATCTCAGGATTACTGCCTGTGCCACGCGACAGTGAGAGTAGGAATGGAGTGAGGTGGAGGATAAATGCGTGGATGAGAGACTGGTGCAGTGGGTATGGATTCAAGTTTCTGGATCATTGGGACCTCTTTTGGGGAAGGTGCGACCTGTACAAAAAGGACGGGTTGCACTTGAACTCAAGGGGAACCAATATCCTGGCGGGGAGATTTGCAAAGGCTACTGGGGAGACTTTAAACTAGTATGGTTGGGGGGAGGGACTCAAATTGGGAAAGCTAGCAGTGAGTGTGTGAAGCAGGGGGCAGAGAATGGTAGCACTCTGACCCAAAATGTAGGGGAGAGAGAAGAAAAAGAAAATAATCAGAGAATAAGAGAGGGTGGGTTTCTTAAATGTGTATATTTTAATGCTAGGAGCATTGTAAGAAAAGTGGATGAACTTAGAGCCTGGATCTTAGAGCCAAATCTCCCACAATTCAAAGCGAGGAAGAAAGTGCCCAGCGCCGACCAGTTGCCGTGGCAGTGCGCATGTGCAGGGCGGCCGATGATGTGCTGGCCGTGGTTGTCCACATGTGCAGGGGGAGGATGTGCTGGCCGTAGCAGCCGGCAGATGAGGAGCGAGCGGAGAGCGGGGACCCGACAGCCCGGACACGAATACAGATGGCGGGTAGAGACGGAGAGTGACAGAGTGAGAGAGAGAGAGAGAGATAGAGAGGGGGGGCCACTCAGAGTTGAATGGCAGGTGTCCTGCCTTGGCCGGAGGCCCCCTAGATTTCGAGGCCCTCGGCTTCAGCCTATGAAACCTGGTGGTAAATCCGGCTTTGAGGTAGAATGCAGAATATAGTTCTCAGCATTGCAGTGCACCAATTCCTTAGATAAGGTCCAATGTCCATAATGGGATAGAGGTGTATTGGACAGTGCCTTACCTTATGGAAGGACCGTTCAGAAGCCTAATAGCAGTGGGGAAAGAGTTGTTCCTGAGTCTGATGGTGGTTTAGCTGAAAAACACGTGCCAGCTAATCTAATCCAGTTATAATTGAATTTGAAGATAGACACAAAGTGTTGGAGTAGCTCAGCGGGACAGGCAGCCTCTCAGGAGATAAGGAATGGGTGACATTTCGGGTTGAGGCCCTTCCTCAGACTGAGGAAGGGTCTCGACCCGAAACGTCACCCATTTCTTCTCTTCAGGGACGCTACCTGTCCTGCTGAGTTACTCCAGCACTTTGTGTCTATCTTTGGTTTAAACCAGCAGCTGCAGTACCTCCCTGCACATATAATTGAATTAGTCTGGATTTCATGTATAAAATGTATCCACATTGAGCATCCCAGTGCACAGAAACAATGCTGGATTTCTATGGATTCTTCTTCTTCTTCTTCTTCTTCTTAAGTCCTTTGCTCCTCTGGGGAGCGTTGGCCATTGACAAACGTCCTCCATTCACTTGGTTGTTGGTAGTTCTTTCGAGATCTCCCCAGTTGAGCCCACTCTCAGACATTTCTGGCTGGACACCTCTTCTCCAGCTGTTCCTGGGGTGACTTCTTTTCATTTTTCCTTGGGGGTTCCATTTCAGGGCTTGCCGGGTGATGTTTGTGGCAGGTTTCCTGAGGGTGTGTCCAATTTAACTCAATTTTCTCCTTCGAATTTATATTCTTCGCTCCCTCCTCATCCTGCCCAGAGTAGATAATAGACTGCCTGCTGACCAATTTGATCTCCCCTGACTGTGTCCATCTAGTTTCAGCCAGGCCCAGGACTAAGAGATTGTAGCGCACCATTTTGTTAGCAATTGTGGCAGCCTTGCCTGTCTGGAACGTGGTTCAGATGTTCCATGTCCCCACAAGGATGGATTTCTTTGGCGTCAGGAGGTGTGTCAGCTTCCCAGCGCCCTTGCGGGTTTGGCTGGGAAGTGTCATGTTCCCAATTGCTGGGGCACCTTCTTCAACCATGTGTGCAATTTAGTTTTCATTCGTCAATGTTTCTGTAACTCATACTATTTTCCAGGGTGGGGTAGTTAACCCCATGCCCAACCCCCAACCTGGAGGACCAGGGACTGCTTCATCTGCCTCTTCACCCGAGACCTGTCCGGTTTGGATGAACCTGCCAGGGATATGAAACCCCATCCGACATAGCTCTCAGGATCACTGGAATACACAAGCCTCTCCTCCACGTCAAGGCTGCAGTCCAGGAGAGGATTTCTATGAATTGCAGCATCCTTATCTTTATTTTACAGAAGGTAATAGGCCAATGGGGCTGCTCACAATCAAAGACAATCTAATTTTCAGCATTTGTTCAAATAATTTTCATGAATATTATGTCCATTCTCAATCATGAATAGGAATTGATCAGCAAAAAAATCACAAACTTTGATTTACAAAATATACTGCCAGTTTCAAGTCTCGATAACAAGCCCCAAAAGCAGAGAATAAACATTATCTTGTATTGAATTAATGTCAAGAATTGAGTTCAAGTAGACAAGATTTCCTGCATGGTCCGCCTTATAGCTTGGAGGTCTGTTGTAAAATCTATAGATGAACTGGATGAACAGATTCTATAAAATGGCTACGCCAACCACAATTTGATTAAACTTGATCATTGCTTCAACTGGTGATTACATTTGGCAACATCAATAATTTTGGTGCAATCTAGGTTTAATTGGCTAACTGATGAAAAATGTGGAGTGTTTTGATTGTTATGGGAGTTAGGCCCAAATCAATATGTTATTTTATGCTGTTTTGAGATCCAATTTACTTCCAGAACAGACAATCTTCACAAAACTGATCACTTACAAATATTTACATTGACAATTCCCTTTCATTATCGGCATTGAGTTATCAAGCTTAAAACTAATCAAATCAAAAATCTTTTTTTAAAGTGAGAACTGTACACTATTAAAATGATTAAATGGTTAAGTGTACCTTTTATATAATGTATAATCCATGATATAAATTAGATCACTCAGTGGAGGAATTGGACAATGTTATCACAAACTCTTATTGCTGGTGATTAACTTACTTGCAGTCATTTTATTAAAACACAGCAGATTATTCTTCACATCAAGGGGTATTTTTCAAATGGATAGGAACAAAATGTGATAAGGTTCAATTAAGCTGCTCTACTGCACAAACTATTTTGGTCTAGAAATATGTACCATACCTGTAGTTGAGAATTAATTTGTTGTAATGATGTGTCAAGAATGTTTTATTTAGAGGGACTGCCACTCATAATTTAGAAGTGAGCAAAATCCAAGATATGGTAAATGACAGAATAAGCCTGGCAGAGTATTTGCACTCAAAAGCAATTTCATTTCCATTCCTGGCAGTGCCATTCATACAGCATGGGCCTAATCCCAGGCTGCTAAAGTGTGAAGACTTCAGAGAGAAGACCCAGGTTTGGGTCACAGAAAATGGTCAGTAGACTGCAACTGTAAATTCAACAGTGTGATTAGAACATTGAGAGGGGTTGTAAATAGCAGTGGCAGTGTGGCACGGGCGGGCCTACTTTTGGCAAGGTTGGTGTTTGTCCATAGAGAGTTGGCTAAGAGATCATGAGGAAAGGGGACAAAGTGCAGGAGTAACTCAGTGTGTCCGACAGCATCTCTAGAAAACATGGATAGGTGACATTGCGGGTTTGTAAAAGGGTCCCAACCCAAAACGTCACCTATCCATGTTGTGCAGAGATGCTGCCTGACCCACTAAGTTACTCCAGCACTTTGTGTTCTTTTTGTGTAAACCAGCATCTGCAGTTCTTTGTTTCTTCTTGTAGAAAAGGTGTCTCCATAAAGAGATGGGTTAAGCAGAGTAGGGATTGCATTTAGTCTAGAAATTTGGAGGAGGTCAAGTTTGTTATGTTTGTGTAAGGATGGATTCACAAATGGTGGCAGCGAGAGGGAGGGTTATTGTTTTAGTCAGCTTGGTGATAATTGACAAGGGAAAAGATTGAATATCGAATGGGAGAAATGTAGTGGTACAAGGTCGAAGTTAAAATAATAAAATGGAAATATTAAGGTAAATAATCCTCGTGTTCAAATGCCGGCATATAATTATGTAAAAAACAAACTGCATTGCAACGTAAAGAGTAAGTTAAAACAAGATCCCCACATGGTATCAAGAAGAATATGCAAACTCCACACAGGCAGCATTGGAGCCCAGTTGGTGCGGCTGGTTCAACCAAGCTGGGAACATTAGGCCAACATCAATCTGAAAATAAGTTTCAAATTGGGCCTTTGAGAAATATTTGTACCTCCACTCATCCATTAAAAGTCACATATGATGACCTTTTTATTTGTAAACATTTCTACCCTAGTGTCCAACCAGCCTATAGGTTGTTGTAACAGCAATACCTTTTTTTACTGCTCTGTTGCGGTGAAATCAGCTCCAACAATGCACCGGAGCTCACAAAAGCTGCTGTGTGCGCTATAACACATTATTTAGTTGAAGCAGCTCCGGATACAAACTTATCCACTGAAGACAGGCGCTAAGGCATGGTCAAAGGTGCATGCAGCTGTGACCATACGTGCACACTATTATATACATTTTGCTCAGTTTTTGGGAAGTCTGAATTTAGCCAGTGTTAAGGCCTTAATCAGCCAGCGGTCTGTAACTTTTGCTGACATGGTCCACTGAAATCCTTCATTGATTTTGTGTCCGTGTACTTTAAGATGGAAAACAGACATACAATTCAAGTGGTAACAATGGCACATTAATGCCATTTATCACAAGCCTCTCTTTAGACCTGTGACAGCTACACACAATGTAACTTTAAGATCTGGGTTTTTAATATTGTTGTGTGTTTGGCCACTGTTCTGGAATTATAGTGTTATATACGCAGGGGCGAAGGTGGTTATAAATTCCACCTTGTAGCCACTTGCACTGAGCATTTCACCCATCATCTCTGCAGTGCAATCCTGGCTGTTAGCTGTTCATCGGCCATGGAATCACCGCTGGTCTCCTGACTTCTCTGGAAAACATAAAATGTGAGCGAGAATTGTGAATTTGCAGCCGGTGGAGGTGAAGTTTGATTTTTATATCTGTCTACCACCCGATAGAGGTGTCTGCAGATCCCCAGGACTAACGCCCGGCTTCACCGGGCCAGCGTCTCCACAACCATCAGGGACCACGCTGAACAGGTCCAGGACCGGCGTGGGCAGCCCAACTCAGCTCATCTCATCCCAGTTGGTGCTTTGTAACTCACTGACTGGCCCCGCCCAGGGCCAGCCCAGGGCAGCAGAGGATTTGAACCCAGCGCGACCACATCCCCCAAATCTGAGGAAGGAACCCAGAGAAGGTTCACCAGACTGATTCCTGGGATGTCAGGACTGGCTTTCTGACTTGTGTTTATACCCCCCCCATGTAGGAGATTGAGGGGGACACCAACCCTCCCTATGGACAGGCTAGATGCATGACTCGGCCCGATGTGGGGAAGTCCACCCTTCCCAGCTTAAAAATGAATGAAATCCCTGAAAACCGAGAAGCACCTCATTAATAACCTGAAACTCCTCCAAAATCCCCAGGCCAGTTCGTTAGGGATGACCTTGACACCACATCAGCGTGGAGAGAAGGCATGACCTGACACCACACAATTCTGGCGGTGCAGGCTTGAAGGGCCGAATGGCCTGACCTGACATCAACCATCGCCCATCCCCAGTTAATAATCCCCCCCCCCCCAATGACCTGATAGCACCCTCCCATCCCCTCATGACCCTCCCCATGACCACCAAAGCCAGTGGGTAACCTAATAATCCAATCGCGTTAATGACCTGACACCACACCATTCTCCCAGCATGAATGACCTGACATCAACCATCGCCCTCCCCAGTTAATAATCCGAGCACCAACATAGCACCCAGCTCATGACCAGACCACCAGCCAGTGGGTCAATAATCCAATCGCCAACCATCTCCCATCTCCCACCTCCTAATAAATTACCAGCCACCAACCAGCTCTCCAATCATGAATGACCTGACATTAACCCTACTACCCCCCCCCCCATTAAAAATCCAACTTCCAACATCCGTTCCCCCCTACCATTGCCACTTTGATGACCCCCTTATTCGCCCCTCTGACCACTAGCAGTTACACCAGCTACATCTCCACCTACTGCAGGGTCAGCCAAAGTGCAAGCAAGAGTAGTGCAAATTACTTAATATTTTTCTTCCGAGGGTCTCTACCCGAAACGTCACCTATTCCTTCGCTCCATAGATGCTGCCTCACACGCTGAGTTTCTCCAACATTTTTATCTACATAACATTTTTCTTTATAATTTTTCTCCGTTACATTTTTTTCTCTTTTGGTGCTATTTTATCTGATTACAAATGTATCTATTTAATGTCCAGCTTCTAGCTTTAATGATTAAAAAAATAGTAATGGCCGAAGTGATTTCTCTTCAATATTTTGATTCTTACAATATTGTTATCAGTCTGAAACCATCATAAATTATGACATTAAGTGACGTGATGAAAAACTACCGTGCAGACAAAGAAAGGGGGAGAAGGTAGGGGGTGGTGATGGAATGTGAGTGTCATATGAAACCAAAGGAAGAGATGGATCTATTAACATTAACATATGGAGCAGCTGTTAGCGTGCAGAGATCGCTGGTCGGTGCAGACTTGGTGGGCCGACGAGCCTGTTTCCGTGCTGTATTTTTTAAACTAAACAAAACTAAACTATGTTAACCTATTATTGAGGTGCAATGTATTTTTTCTATTGGTTTCCACACTGTTGTTTGGTTAACTAATTTTATCACGTCTTATAAATGTCTGAAATATTGCCACATAGATCCCATTACGCACAGTGAGCTACATTGGTGCTCAGGAGCACCTGTAACATGGGGCCAATCCTATGTTATCTCAAGTTGCTGAGATGAGATGTCAGGCCATTTGTATAAACTTAGGACTTGCTTTACAGTCTGTTTAGTGATCCTTGTTTAAAATAGTTCTAAAATAGAGCAACAACTGCATTGGACTAATGAGGCCATTTATTCATGTTCTTTATGAACCCTGGCAAGGTTCACTCGAACTAGTGGAAGCACCAACATAAAGGGAAGTTTCATTGGACCTTAACATAGAACCAGGTCTTGGAGCAATACTCCTGATTCTAGCACACAAAAAGGGACTGCAACCAAACCAGATTCACCTGGATTCATTTGTAATCCAAATCTAAGGCATATTGTTACTGTATCATAAAACAAGAATAATTGCATGTTGCATATATACAATTTTTGGAGATTTTTTTTTTACTGACTAGCCTTTTGCCATACAAACTTAATTATCTTTCAGGAGCAAACTGGTAATAAAAGTATGTTTTGCTACCCCTAAAGAACAACGAGCCTCCTGTCCAACCAATTATCAAGTCATACTGAGAATTAATAATACTGTCACTCTGTGTCTCTGGTGTCAGGGTGTGTACAGAATAGATTATGTGAGGATGAGTAATTGTGAGCCAGGACAGAAAAGATTAATGGAAGAAAACTATGTCTAAAAAAAAGCTTATGTCAGGAAAATTCAATGCGGACATTTTTTGGTAGGCTGTGATCATGCCACTATGGGAACTTGATACAATGGACTAATTCTTGCAAGCACATAGTATACAAATCCAAATGATTTTGGAAGGGATGTGAAACAGTTATTAGCTCACCCCATCTAAAAGAAAATAAAGACTTAATATCTTTGAGGAATTCCCATTGAATTCATTGTAAAATGAATGTAATTGATAACTCTTTAATATCATGTTATCTATGATGTAAATCCACTAGTATTAATTGTTAAAACATTTACAGTAATCATATGGTTTATTTTTACAAATTATATTGAATGATGAACTGCCGAGAGTGAATATCTATTACATTATCTCAATTATAAAATATTAATGTAAAATCTAATTTTAATGGACAAAAATAATTCCAGACACATTCCTAACTTCCATATAAATCTGTTCATAAATTCTCAACGTGCAAATCTTTCAACACAGAATACAAATTCAAAAAATATACTCAGTTGTTTCTCTGCTCCAATATAGACAATAGACAATAGGTGCAGGAGTAGGCCATTCTGCCCTTCGAGCCAGCACCGCCATTCACTGTGATCATGGCTGATCATCCACAATCAGTTCTTGCCTTTTCCTCATATCGCCTGACTCCGCTATCTTTAAGAGGTCTATCCAACTCTTTCTTGAAAGCATACAGAGAATTGGCCTCCACAGCCATCTGAGGCAGAGAATTCCACAGATTCTCAACCCTCTGTGAGAAAAAGTTTTTCCTCATCTCCGTTCTAAATGGCTTACACTTCATTCTTAAACTGTGGCCCCTGGTTCTGGACTTCCCCCAACATCGGGAACATGTTTCCTGTGTCTAGCATGACCAACCCTTAATAATCTTATATGTTTCAATGAGATCCTCTCTCATCCTTCTAAATTCCAGTGTATACAAGTCCAGCCGCTCCATTCTATCAACATATGACAGCCGCGCCATCCCGGGAATTAACCTTGTAAACCTACGCTGCACTCCCTCAATAGCAAGAATGCCCTTCCTCAAACATAAACTGCACACAATACGCCAGGTGTGGTCTCATTAGGGCCCTGCACAACAGCAAGAGGACCTCTTTGCACCTATACTCAACTCCTCGTGTTATGAAGGCCAACATGCATTTGCTTTCTTCACTGCCTGCTGTACCTGCATGCCTACTTTCAGTGACCGATGAACAAGGACCCCCAGATCACATTGTACTTCCCCTTTTCCCAACTTGACACCATTTATGTAATAATCTGCCTTCCTGTTTTTGCCACCAAAGTGGATAACCTCACATTTATCTATATTAACCTGCATCCACCATGCATCTGCCCATTCACCCAACCTGTCCAAGTCACCCTGCATTCTCATAGCATCCTCCTCACAGTTCACACTGCCACCCAGCTTTGTGTCATCTGCAAATGTGCTAATGTTACTTTTAATCCCTTCATTTAAATCATTAATGTATATTGTAAATAACTGTGTTCCAGCACCGAGCCTTGTGGTATCTCACTCGTCACTGCCTGCCATTCTGAAAGGGACCCCTTAATCCCTACTCTTTGTTTCCTGTCTGCCAACCAATTTTCTATCGATGTCAGTACCCTAACTTCAATACCATGTGCCCTAATTTTGCCCACTAATCTCCTATGTGGGACTTTATCAAATGCTTTCTGAAAGTCCAGGTACATTACATCTACTGGCTCTCCCTTGTCGATTTTGCTCAAAATATTCCAGAAGATTAGTCAAGCATGATTTCCCCTTCGTAAATCCATGCTGACTCGGACCGATCCTGCTACAGCTATCCAAATATGCCACTATTTCATCTTTTATAATTGACTTCAGCTTCTACCCCACCACCGATCGCAGGCGAACTGGTCCATATTTCCCCGTTTTCTTTCTCCCGCCCTTCTTAAATAGTGGGATAACATTAGCTACCCTCCAATTCACATGAACTGATCCTGTATCTATAGAACATTGGAAAGTGATCACCAATGAGTCCACAATTTCTGGAGCCACTTCCTTAAGTACCCTGGGATGCAGACCAACAGGCCCTGAGGATTTATCAGCCTTCAATCCCATCAGTCTACCCAACACCATTTCCTGCCTAATGGGAATTTCCTTCAGTTCCTCCGTCACCCTAAATCCTCTGGCGACTAGTACATCAGGGAGATTTTTTGTGGCTTCCTTAGTAAAGACAGATCCAAAGTACCTGTTCAACCCGTCTGCCATTTCCTTGTTACCCATAATAAATTCACCTTTCAGTCTTCAAAGGTCCAACTTTGGTCTTAACTAATTTTTTCCTCTTCACAAAGAAGCTTTTACTATCCACCTTTATTTTCTTGTCTAGCTTACATTCGTACCTCATCTTTTCTTCCCGTATTGCTTTTTTAGTTATCTTCTGTTGCTCTTTAAAAGTTTCCCAACCTCTGTCTTCCCACTCATTTTGCTATATTATCAGTCTTCTCTTTTATTTTTATACTGTCCCTGACTTCCCTCGTCAGCCACGGCCACCTCTTATTCCCCTTACAATCGTTCTTCCTCTTTGGAATGAACTGATCCTGCACCTTCTGTATTATTCCCAGAAAAACCTGTCATTATTGTTCCACTGTCATCCCCGCTAGGGTATCTTTCCAATCAACTTTGGCCAGCTCCTGCCTCATGGCTCCATAGTCCCCTTTGTTCATCTGTAATACTGACACTTCCAATTTTCCCATTTGCCTCTCAAATTGTAGATTAAAACTTATCATATATTTTTTTTTTTTTTTTTTTTTTTTTATCATATTATGTAAATACACTACCTCCTATATGGTAATACATTTTTTTACCTTGATTTTTTTTCCCTTTATAAGGAAAGTAAAGAAATCTAGTTCAAGAGTGTTACAAACCCTTTAGAAAAATAGCCAGGAAGTAAAGTGAGAAAATAGATCCTAGAAAAAAAGAAAGAAAGAGAAAATAGGAACAATCGCCCTGGTAGGCTAAAAAAAAAAAAAACAAGCTTATCTCTAAGAATCCTAATCACCTTGAGTTCCCACTTCACAAACTAAGTCCCCTTCTTGGGGTCCAGTACAGTCTAAGAATCCATCACGAGGCACTTCACAAACTCCCTTCTTGGGGTCCAGTCAATCCACTCACACTGCAACTCACATTGCAAAACCTCCTTCCTCTTCCTCCCGACGTAATGTGTGCCCACTTGCACAACTACTATCGCCTGTTCACCTTCCTCGCGAGGATGTTCTGAAGTCGGTTTGTGATATCTTTAACCCTGCCACCAGGGAGGTAACAGACCACCCTCGAGTCTCGCCTGCCACCACAGAATCTCCTGTCTGCACCTCGGACAATGGAGTCACCCATCACTATAGCTCTGCCTGACGTCGGTCTCGTCATTTGACCTGTCCAACGCTATGGTCCTAATAGTACAACTAAGCAGAAGTCTGTGGAGTAGTAAAAACTAAATAGAATTCCATTAGCAGAACATGAAAGAGTTATCTGTGAAATAATGCTCCAGACATTGATATAATGGACAGCACAGCATAAGAATTAGTGAAATATGTTGTGCCATTAACTGAGTTGAAAGAATTAAGGAATATTGCCTGCAGGTCTATAATTAGCTGGTAGAAATAACAGCTATGATTTTGAGTCACAAGTAGAGAGAAAATTCAATACCGTTTCATAGACAATCCATTTAAAGTCCATGCACCAGAGTTCCTGATATCATCAGTATCAGCAGAGGCTAGCAAGAATCTAATTAAGGCATTATAGGGAGGTACAATAAAACAGGAGCAAATTACATTTATTGCCACATATAATATTAGAATTAACCAAACTGAGAATAACTGCAAGTAACAGCATTATCTGTTTTTGGCCTTGCCCCAGTCTAATTTCACCTCAATGCCTTTTGTTCTGAAATTCCTCTGGAGGAACATGAGGGTTTCGTGGGAAAAGGAAGTCATTCCCAAAGCCTGGCGAAGAGCGGGGGGGGAGTCCTGATCCCAAAAGAAAAAAATGTCTTCCACCATCGAACAGTTTCGGCAAATAAAACTTCTTAACATAGAGGGCAAGATCTTTTTCAGTGTGGTGGCGAAAAGACTTACAAAGTATGTGAAACAAAACCATTTCATTGATACGTCAATCCAAAAGGTTGGCATAGCAGGCTTCTCGGGATGCCTTGAACATATCAGCATCATATGGCATCAAATCCAGACTTCTAAGAAAGAAGGAAAGAATCTGCATGTTTTGTTCCTCTATCTGGCCAACGCCTATGGATCAGTTCCTCATTCGCTACTGTGGACTGCTTTTGAATTCTTCCAGGTGCCTGCAATAATACCAAATCTGGTAAAAAACTACTTCCAGGATCTGCAATTTTGTCTCACAACATCAGACTTTACTACAGCGTGGCAACCACTGGAAGTAGGCATCATGGTGGGGTGCACCATCTCCCCATTGTCCTTCACTATTGCAATGGAGCTCATTATCAGAGCATCAAAATGTGTTGTGGGAGGAAAACGGCTACAGTGTGATCAGTGATTGCCACCGGTACGAGCCTATATGGACGATAGAACAACACTAACAACAACTATCCTCTGCACCAAGAGACTTCTGGAAAAACTTCATCAAAACATCACATGAGCAAGAATAAAGATTAAACCCAGCAAGAGCAGTTGCATCTCCATTGTCAAAGGTCAAGTCAAGGATCAAAGATTTCATATTGACGGAATACCTGTTCCAACTGTTTCAGAAATGCCAGTGAAGAGTTTGGGCTGATGGTATGATACAAAGCTCAAAGACACCGAGCAGTTTGAACAACTGAAAAAGGATATCATCATGCACATAGCTTGCATCAACAAGACCTTGCTACCAGGAAAAAAAACTCAAGCTGTGGTGCTTCTAATTTGGCTTACTACCAAGAATCATGTGGCCTTTAACTATATATGAATTCCCCATCAACAAAGTGGAAAAGCTGGAAAGAATGATCAGCACACATGTGAAACAGTGGCTTGGACTTCCACGATGCTTAAGTGCTGTCGGACTATACGGGAGTGACAAATTGGAATTACCCATTGCAGGACTTGTGGAAGAGTTCAAATGCACTAAAGCAAGGTTGGTCATGACCCTCACTGAATCTGAAGATACTGTTATTCGAACAGCGGCCCCCCCGTGTGGCAACGGCGAGGAAGTGGGCCCCATCTGAAGCCATTCAGAGTGCTAAGTCTGCTCTTCATTCCGGGATGTGGTTGGCCAAGTATAACACGGGAGAGCCGGGCTTGGGCTCATCCCAAAAGCTCCTCAATGGCACAAGGCAACATCAGTGTAGAAAAGACGGCTCGTGGTGGAGGAGGTGAGAAGACGGGAGGAGGCAGAGCAACACACCAAGGCCGTCTCAATGGCCAAGCAGGGCCAATGGACTAACTGGGAGATCCTGGAAAAGAGGAAACTCAGCTGGCGTGACATCTGGCAAATGGAGGGATCTCGGCTAATTTTGTCATCAGAGCCACTTTTGATGTTCTACCATCACCCCAGAACCTGAAGCAGTGGTTTGGAGAAGACCCTGCTTGCTCCCTTTGCCAAGCACCTGCATCACTAAGGCACATTTTAACAGGATGCACTATGAGCCTCGGCCAAGGGCGTTACACTTGGCGGCATAACCAAGTTCTCAGACAGCTGTCATCAATCCTTGAACAGAGGCGAACGATCACAAATGCTTCTCCGCCAACATCGTCAGGAAATGTTCACTTCACAACATTTGTACCAGCAGGCCACCCTCCAGAGCATCAGATAATATCAATGGATGCGCAAGCATTCTGCAGCCTGCTCGGGATTGGAAATTGGAAGTGGACTTGGAAAAACGGCTTGTGTTTCCCCCAGACATTGTGGCTACAACAATCCAGCCAGACATGGTCCTGTGGTCCACAACAGCCAAGTTGGCATACGTTGTGGAATTGACAGTTCCATGGGAAGATGGCGTTGAAGAAGCTTATGAGAGGAAAAAGACCAAGTACTCTGAACTGGCAACTGAAGCTTCCCAGAATGGCTGGAAGACCAAGATTTTCCCTGTCGAAGTGGGATGCAGGGGATTTGTTGCTACATCTATGACCAGGCTATTAAAGAAAATGGGGGTGAGGAGTCGCTCCCTCCAACAAGCAATCAAATCATTATCAAATTCTGCAGAAAAAAAGCAGCAATTGGATTTGGATCAAAAGGAGAGACAACAATTGGGCTGCAAGATGAAGACAGGAGGGTATGGAACTGAGGGGGGGGTGTAACTGGGACAGCAGGTATCACCGTTGAGCCCTCTGGAGATGTTGTGGGCTTATCAATGAAACCTCAAAGAAGGAGGGTACCCACCTGATGACCCCGATGACGTACCTACCCTACCTTTCACCACTCCAATCCCACTGCAAATATCAAGAGTGCCGACTTACTACAGGGATTGAAACATCAAGTTCTATTAGCTCTACTAATAGGTAGGAACAATAAAACAGGAGCAAATTACATTTATTGTCACATATAATATTAGAATTAACCAAACTGCAAATAACTGCAAGTAACAGCATTATCTGTTTTCAGCCTTGCCCCAGTCTAATTTCACCTCAATGCCTTTTGTTTAAAATGTGCAGTTGTCCAATATTACACAACTTTTTGGACATTTTAAAACTCATAATTAAAAATCTGTCCTCAAGGCTGCTGCAACCATTGGATACATTTCATATTGCAATATGCTTTATGTCTCAGACAATTCTTGGGCAGGGTGCCCTCTCAGCTGCATGTACAGCCTCAGGCACCTTTTACTCTCTGTTTTTCTCCCATTAAAGTCCTAACCAGGCCTGAGCATTTAAGCTTTTGAGGTCAGTTATTCCCTCAGTGGTATCAGTAAGCCCTAGATAAATGGGCTTAAAGAAAGTGTCAGTGGCAAAGATCCTTTTTTCCCCCTCTATTATCACAGGCATTTTGTTTTTGTTTGCTGAAAGTTTAAAATAAAATTACTGAGCTATTAAAAATAGTAATTTTGAGCAATATTTAGGTGTGCAGTAATTTTTATATACCAACAAATAACTATTTTCCGTTTGTAAACATAATTTGCTGACCTGCTTATTATGCCTTCTTCTGCCTTGCATTGAATATACAGCACAGAAACAGTATTCAACTCAATCGCCTCTATCTAACCCAATCAACATATCCTTCTGTGATACCACATGATATGTCACCGATAACAGATCATAATGAGGCTCTAACAGAGCTTCAATTACACAACTCTGGAGGGAAAAAAAGACCTTTGGAAAGCTTCACTTCTGACAACAACTTCCTGGAAGTACAGAAATAACACATGAACTTGCTGAAGGAAAAGTAACCAACGGGCTGCTCATCTAGGTCAAATTAATGACAAGGAATGGTTTGACTATTCCAGATTTTATTGCTGCAAAAAAATAATTTGAAATAAAATATAGTCACATGTTAAAAATCATTCATACACAGAAAATACCAGGAACATATTGCTTTTGCATGGATTTGTTTAGGCAAATAACAGATACAATTAAGGAGCAGCCAAGTGAATGGAAATGAGTGAAAAGAATAGAAGGCGATGTCGATAGGTTTAGATAGAGGGTATTAACTTACTGGGTTGAATATTCTGTATTTGTGCTGCATGTTCAATGCAAGATGTAAAAGAGATGATACAAGGCCCTATCTCAAAACTATTGTCCCGTGTTTAAAAATAAGTTGCAACTGCCTTTTTTTCCCTCTTCTTTTGAGACTCCAAAAACAGCTGTAAATGATTAAGCTATTTCAGGTGCCCCCTGAGAATTTGATTATTGCAGAGCAGGTGAAAGCTTGCTCCCTCTGGATCCCTCAACAAAAAGGTAAGTTTTTGTAAAGTGTTTTGAAAGTTGCCATGGATGGAATGGGAGTGCTCTCCTGATTTAACTGTATCCATATTGTTTAGAACCCCACATGGCAGAAAACTCCCAATCTTTGCACCCAAACGTCCCCTTGTTTCTTTAAGGAGACATTTGAAACAAGCTGATGGTGCGCATTCATTGCACCAACATTTAAACATTTAATGCATTTTCATTGCTAGCAATTGACAATGTTATTCCATCTGCCACTTGTTCCTGTTTTATCTCCAATGGGAACTGAACTTGCCAAGTGCAACATTAACCTTCCGGAATCAGGAATTATAGTCCACTGTCCTAAGAGGTCTGTCTTCCCTTATATATGTCCAATTAAGGGTTGTTTGCTGTGCCATATCTTTGGGGGTGATTTTGAGAAGATCTGTCGGACTTTTGTGCATTTTAGATGTCCTTACATGGATTTCCTCTGCAGGCCCTTCTCACGTATTTATTCTCCAGCTTTTCTGTACAGGCTTGTCCTGTTCATTCATTCTTTCTCCAGCTATATTGTTCTTTCTAGAGTACAGGAAATTCAAATTGATTCAGAGAATCAATCTTTCAATCCTTGAACCATCTAAATCAGTCATCATTTTGTAAATTAGATCACTTCTCAATTCCCTTTGCTCCAAGGTGAACAATCTTATCTTCACCATTGTAAACCAACACAGAATATAATTATCCTTAGAACCATACTAATAGATATTTTTCTGCAGCTTCTCCCAGACTATCACAAAATTCCTTAATTGCAGTAGCCAAAAGTGGACACATGCCGCCAGTTATATCATAATTATTGTTTTATACAGGTTCCGCATAACATCTGACTTTTGTACTCTATGCTCCGAATTTTGAATCTGAGGATCTTTTAACTATTCTCTCAACATACAGTGTCATTTTCAAAGCTATAATCCCAGGTGCCTCTGGGCCTGCACAAAGATCTCAAATGTTTACTACTGAACATATGAAGATATTTCTTCTCAACTCTTTCCTGAATTGCACACTCCTTACTTTGAGACAGAGAGCCCAGATAGCTCAATCAGGGAATCATTCCTGCATGTACTCTGTCAAATCCCATAAGAATTCATGTATGTTTAAATTACATCACCTCCTATTTTTTCTGAGCTCAAGAGACCATAGGTGTCGACTTAGACACAAAAGGCTGGAGTAACTCAACGGGACAGGCAGCAACTCTGGAGAGAAGGAATGGGTGATGTCACCCATTCCTTCTCTCCAGAGATACTGCCTGTTCCGCTGTTACTCGAGCATTTAGTGTCTACCTTCGATTTAAACCAGCATCTGCAGTTCTTTCCTATACATAGGTGTCATCTTGTTTAATTTTCACAATAGGATAATTGTCGCCTTCCTATCCCACAAATCACCATCTTAGCTCTTTGCAATTGGAATCCCACAAATCACCACCTTAGCTCTTTGCAATTCCCCTCTCCCTCTCCCTATCCCTATCACTAGAGATATTGTGATGCCGGCTATCTGCTCTACACTGGACCACTTGAATAATAAGATTATGTTAGAGTGTTGTTCATCAGCCACAGCTTAGCATTCAACGCTGTCATGAACTCGAAACTTAGTATAAAACTCAAAGAACTGGATCTCTGTTCATCCCTATACAATTGCATCAAGTGAATCCTGGACTTCCCTATTGGCAGACCACAATCAGTATGAATCAGCAACACCTACAACCTACAATCTATATTCATGAATGTGTAACCAGACACAGCTCCAAAGCCATCGCCATCGTTAACTTTGCTGATGATAATCAGTATTGTGTGATGAATAACAAGTAATAATGAGTCTGAGTTGAGCAGGAAGATTGATAATCTGATTGAATTATGCCAGAAGAACAATCTGGCTCTCAACTTTAGCAAGCCCAAAAAACGAAATGTTGACTTCAAGAAGGGAAATGTGGCAAATCCATGAACATGCCTTCATCAACGGGTCTGCAATGAAGAAAGTCAACAGCTTTGTTTCTGGGTTCTGCATATCTCTGAAGATCTGTTCCAGCCCCAGCACACTGATGCAATCACAACAAAAGTTCATCAACCCCTCGACTTCCTTGGACGATTGAGGAGAATCAGTATGTCACCAAACACTCTATCAAACTTCTGCAGGTGTACAGTAGAGAGTTTACTGGTTGCATTACTGCCTGGTTCAGTAACTCAAAACCCCAGAAATGATGGTGGCTACAGTGTCTGGTAGTGAACAGCTTCTTCTGTGTAACCGTCAGGCCCTTGAACACTGCACAACACTAACCACTATCAGTAACTATTATCTTCCATGGACTTTGTTTTGGATCTCTCACAGACTTTGATTTTCCACACTTATCGGCTGATTACCTACTATTACCAAATACTGATTTATTGCATGATTGATTATTGTATGTTTATTTGTGCGTCATTTTATTAACAGGCCTGAAAAGTATGCCAAGTATGAATATCATTGTTCTGTTGCTGGTACATATGACAATTAAACGCTGCTGACTCTTGACTATTTTTTTTCTCACTTGTGAGTTGTGGTATGCTCTTATTAGCCTGATAATTCCCTTCCTGATTCCTCAGTTTAGCCATATGGATCCTGCACTGATCCCTTCAAGGACCTTCTCTCTGTCCACCACTACAATATCTCACTTAGCAGGATTTCCACACCATCTTGTTAACCTTGCCTTTCTTTTCTGAACACCTTGTACCCAGCAATGTTGGTGCTTCCCCTGCTCTTTATGGAGTCTTGTTTCATTTGTTGGTTCTACATCCTCATTTAAAACAGTTATTTGTACCTTCAGATAATTGGCCTCGTTCACCACACATTGTGCCTATATGCACATGTACTGGAAACCTGTGCCTCTGTTCCTAATGATCTCTGTCAGTCTCCTCCATCCAATAATGTATATATCCTTCTCTAGAATTATCTTGCATTTCCACTCGTAGTGTCACATGGCAGGGAAACGGGCTCTTCGGCCCAAATCTTCCATGTTGACTAAGATGCCCCATCTAAGCTAGTCCCATTTGTTGCGTTTGGCTCATATCTCTCCCTTTCCTATTCATATACCTATCCAAGTGTCTTTTAAATGTGCGCCATTTACCTCCTCTGGCAGCTCGTTCAATATATCCATCACCTCTTTTATCCATATTTTGCCTTTTTCTGTCATGATATGCTGGTGAACATCACCCTGCCAATTGATTTTAAATGCATTTCTGCTATCCTAGTAAACCACCCTGTTAGCTCTTGGCCCGAGCCTTGTTAAGTGGTAGACGTTATCTTGAATAAGTCCTGTCTATTTTATTTAAAAAAAAAACATTTTCATGTGTTTAATACCTAAGTATGTTAGCAGAATTCAATTTATTTTAATTTATTTGTTTAAAAAAAAGTTTTAAAATTTAACAATTTGTTTACATTTTTATAATTTTTGAACATGTGTGATACATTCAATCTTTTTGACAGCGTTAAAGGATATTAAGACTGTTTTGGCTTAATTGGCTAACATAGTAATATTTTGGGAGGGCTGGGTTTGTACAATTATAAAGCCTAAGCAGCCCCGAGCCTTGCAGATCACTTGGAAGTGGGGACATTTCCACTCGGGGAATCACTCCAAACAAGAATAGATTTAATGGGTAGTCGACCAGCAGGCTGTCCGTGGAAAATTCCTGGTTTGGGAAAAGCTGTGGTTACCAACTTTCAGTAAGTGCAGTAAGTAAAATCTGCTGTCTGTGCATGTTTGGCTGTGGAGAGAAATATAAATAAATCTACAGCCATCTGGACTTATTAGTTATTTTCTCGTTAATATGCAAGATTTGAATTCTTCTGAGGAAATTACATTTATGACTGATGGAAGCTGCCCCTCCAAGTATATAATATTCATAATTCAGGTACAAAGATTTACTGCAAATGTGTTTATGTATCTTGAAACACTTAGTGCCCTGTTGATGTTTCATTGTACAGCAGGGTTATTTATGTATTCATTCCAAGATCTTCCTCAGCAAATTAGTATGCATGTGCTCCGATCTAAACTTTGCTGATGTGCAAATTGCCACTTTGCAGGATATTGAATTACGGGAACTGTAAATTATCTCCAAGGACGGCAAAACCACACAGCATTAACACTGATCCTATCTTTTGATATGATCAATGTACCACACTGAATGCAGAAAAGGCAACCAGAGAAAAGAAGTGGTTGAAAACATCAACTGAGTGCTTTCCTTCCACAAGTATCTTACTTAGACCAGACAGATGTTGGCACCCCTACATTTAAAGGTCAAGGAATGATTGAATGTTTGTGTCCTGATTCCTTTTAGGTCATTTAAAAATATATATCTGTCACGGGTCTGATGCTCATGTTTATGTTGTGCATCTCAAGTGATTGCCCATATTATCAGAAGCAAATATGAACAGGAAATACCAGCAAATCACAGTGGCAAAATACAGAAGGACAATTTTTAATATATTTATGTAAAGGTAGCCTCTTAGCAAAAGCAGGTCAAATATTGTTATGATCAAATAATGAATCCTTTCAAATGCTTGGGAGCCTCATGTTTACATGGATGAACCTTGTCTACATAAGGTCAAGCCTGCAACCAACACAGATTATACGATCCAGATGCAATAAACCTGTGCTAGCATATTTTACTGATGTACGTATTCACAGCGCTGAACCAGGAAATCATACGCCCTCGGTGTTCCCGACTGGCAATGACATTTTGAAGTCATTTTTACAGCACTTCTTCCTCAAACATATTAAAATGAATTCGGAATGCTGCAAAATCTGATCAAATGTTAAATGTATCACAATGTACAATATACACAATATACATGCAATTTGGTTTGTGAGGCACGTATTTCATTGAAAACACAAAAGTTTTGGCAGTTCAGTAATTTTACTCCTTCCTGGAGCACTTTAATAAGCATTGTTAATATTAAGTGTCAAACTCAGAGACATCTAATAATTACTATTTTATGGTTAAGTATAGAGCGTGTGTAAAGCAGTCACCCAGTTCCCATCATTTGCTTTCAACTCTTTTTTTCATTAACTGATAGTTGTGGCATCCATGAGTGACACTTATCGACAATACTGATGGAGTTCAAAATAGCAATTTTAAAAAATGATAAATTTGAAACAAATACACATATTTCATTATAATATGATTGTTACTTCGTACCAAATTTTCTTCTGTGTATTTCAATACTTTATTTGCACCTTTCCCCAAAAATCTAGGCCTGGACTTAATGTGATTGCCCAGAGCACAATGTCTGAGTACCAGCATGTGCAAGATGCCTTATTTACTCAGAAAGCCTTTGGTGCCACAAGGGAGGCTGCTAGCGAAGATGAGAGCCCATGGTATCAAAGGGCAGACAGTGGCATGGATATCAGGTTGGCTGGATGGCAGAAGGCAAAGAGTGGCAATAAAAGGGGCTTTTTCTGGTTGGCTGCCAGTGACTAGCAGAGTTCCACAGGGCCTGGTGCTGGGGTTGCTGCTCTTCACGTTGTTTAGCAGAGTTCCACAGGGCCTGGTGCTGGGGTTGCTGCTCTTCACGGTTTATTAATGTTTTGGATGAGGAGTTTGAATGCTTTGTGGCCAAGTTTGCTGATGATATGAAAATAGGGGGAAGGGCAGGTAGTGTAGAGAAAGCAGGGACTCTGCATAAGTACTTGGATAGGTTGGAAGAGTGTGCAGAGACATGGTAGATGGAATGTAGTGCAGCATGCATTTTGGTAGTAGGAATAAAGTAGGAATAAAGTAGGATTATTTTCTAATTGGGGAGAGAATCGTGGCTTGGTTCGGCAACTTGAGCGCCCAGGAGCGGAAAAGACAACAAAAAGTAGTAAACACTGCCCAGTCCATCATCGACTCTGACCTCCCTACCATCGAGGGGATCTATCGCAGTCGCTGCCTCAAAAAGGCTGGCATCATCATCAAAGACCCACACCATCCTGCCCACACACTCAACTCCCCGCTACCTTCAGGTAGAAGATACAGGAGCCTGAAGACTGCAACGTCCAGGTTCATGAATAGCTACTTCCCCACAGCCATCAGGCTATTAAACTCCTCATACAAAACTCTGAACATTCATAGCCCATTATCTGTTTATTTACTCTTTATCTATTTATTCATGTGTGTATATATTTATATAATGGTATATGGACACACTGATCTGTTCTGTATTATTCATGCCTACTATATTCTGTTGTGCTGAAGCAAAGGAAGAATGTCATTGTCCTATCTGGGACACATGACAATAAACTCTCTTGAATCTTGAATCGAAGGTGCAAAGGGACTTGGGAGTGCTGGTGCAGGTATCCCCAAAAGTCGAATCAGAAAGCAAATGGAATGCTAGCATTTATTTCAAGAGGGATTATCGACAAAAACAGGATGTAAGTCGCTGGTCAGGTCGTATTTGGAATATTGTGAGAAATTTTTTTGGCACCATATCTGAGGAAGTGTAGGAGTAAACGGGTCCTTTTCACAATGGCAGGCAGTGCCTAGTGAATTACCGCAAGGCTCAGTGCTGGGACCCCAGCTATTTACGATATATATTAATGATTTGGACGAGGGAATTGAATGCAACATCTCCAAGTTTGCGGATGACACGAAGTTGGGGGGCAGTGTTAGCTGTGAGGAGGATGCTAGGAGGCTGCAAGGTGACTTGGATAGGCTGGGTGAGTGGGCAAATGCATGGCAGATGCAGTATAATGTGGATAAATGAGGTTATCCACTTTGGTGGCAAAAACAGGAAAGTAGACTATTATCTGAATGGTGGCCAATTCGGAAAAGGATAATGCAACGAGACCTGGGTGTCATGGTACACCAGTCATTGAAAGTAGGCATGCAGGTGCAGCAGGCAGTGAAGAAGGCGAATGGTATGTTAGCATTCATAGCAAAAGGATTTGAGTATAGAAGCAGGGAGGTTCTACTGCGGTTGTACAGGGTCTTGGTGAGACCACACCTGGAGTATTGCGTACAGTTTTGGTCTCCTAATCTGAGGAAAGACATTCTTGCCATAGAGGGAGTACAGAGAAGGTTCACCAGACTGATTCCTGGGATGTCAGGACTTTCATATGAAGAAAGACTGGATAGACTCGGTTTGTACTCGCTAGAATTTAGAAGATTGAGGGGGGAACTTATAGAAACGTACAAAATTCTTAAGTGGTTGGACAGGCTAGATGCAGGAAGATTGTTCCCGATGTTGGGGAAGTCCAGAACAAGGGGCCACACACAGTTTAAGGATAAGGGGGGAATCTTTTAGGACTGAGATGAGGAAAACATTTTTCACACAGAGAGTGGTGAATCTCTGGAATTCTCTGCCACAGAAGGTAGTTGAGGCCAGTTCAATGGCTATATTTAAGAGGGAGTTAGATGTGGCCCTTGTGGCTAAAGGGATCAGGGGGTATGGAGAGAAGGCAGGTACAGGATACTGAGTTGGATGATCAGCCATGATCATATTGAATGGCGGTGCAGGCTCGAAGGGCCGAATGGCCTACTCCTGCACCTATTTTCTATGTTTCTATGTTTCTAAGATGTGCTGGCTCAGGAGAGGGTCCAGAGGACGTTTATAAGAATGATCCCAGGAATTAGTAGGTTAACCTATGATGAGCATTTGTCGGCACTGGGCCTGTACTCGTTGGAGTTTAGAAGAATAAGGGGGGAATCTTATTGAAACGTACAGAATAGTGAAAGTGTTGGATAGAGTAGATGTGGAGAGGATGTTTCCACTGGTGGGAGAGTCTATTATTAGACTCAGATTAAAGGTGGTGCTGGACCAGCAGTTGCCGGGTAATCATTGGTGGACCTGTAACACATGTACGGAGATAGTACAGTAGCAAATGTTGTTCTACTTCCAATCCAAGCAAATCGTACCATACATGAGAACGTCAAGTGCAAAGGAGAGAAAGAAACAGAATGCAGAATATAGCATTGTAGTTCCATAGAAAGAACAGTTTTTAGAAAAAAAGTGCAAGGGCTACAGCGAGGTGCATTGGGAGACACCAGGAACTGCAGATGCTGGAATCTGGAGTAAATAACACAAAGTGCTGGATTACTTCCGCAGGTTAGGCAGCATCTCTGGACATAATGGACGGGCGATGTTTTGGGACTGGACATTTTTACAGACTCTATATGAGAAGTCCATTCAGTAGTCTGATAACAGCAGGGAAGCAGCTGTTCTTGAAACTGGTAATATGTGGTTTTAAACTTGTTTTCAATCTCCTGTCTGATGGGAAAGGGGAGAAGAGAGAATGATTGGGGTGTGAGTAGTCCTTGATTAGGTTGGCTGTTTTCCTATTGGCAGCATGAAGTGTAGATAGTCAATGGGTGCGGCTGGTTTGCATAATGCACTGGGCTGCGTTCACAACTTTCTACAATTTATTGAGGTCTTGGGCAGAAAGTTGCAATACCAAGCTGTAATGTATTTTGATGGTATGCTTTTTGTAGAAATTGGTAAGAGTCTTTGGAGACATGCTGAATGTCCTCTGACTTCTGTGTGAGTAATGTGTTGGCGTGTTTTCTTGGCCTTCTATGTGGTTGGTCCAGGACAAATTGTTGGACATATCTACACCTAGGAACATGAAACTCTCGACCAACTCCACTTTGGTCTATCTCATCATTGTTTGAGATCCAGCCCACCAGAACAGTGTCATCTGCAAAATTGCGGCACGGCTTTCTTCTATGGTAGGTACACAAAAATGCTGGAGAAACTCAGCGGGTGCAGCAGCATCTATGGAGCCTATTTCCTTCTGCTGCACCTGCTGAGTTTCTCCAGCATTTTTGTGCACCTTCGATTTTCCAGCATCTGCAGTTCCTTCTTAAACATTTCTTCTATGGTAGTTTGGTAATCCAACAAATCACCCACCATAGCAAAATAAGTAAAAGATGTTGGCGGAGAAATGTTACTGTAGGTACTCTCGGTAAAGATGTGTGCGACATCTGCATTTTGTTGTCTCTATACTGTACACTGCACAATGACAATAAAGTTTGAATCTGAATCTGAATATTGGCTGCCGGATTTTTCAACCTCCCAATGTCAAGTTCTGTCAGTGGAACTCAATATCAGGTCTAAATCCAACATGTGGCTGATATTCCTTCTTGTGTTTCATGCAAATAACCAAGGGAATATGTTCCTTCTTCATGAGATACAAGCCAATGTGAGTAAAAAGAATGGAGAGATAAATGCATGAACAACTCCATGAAAGCTGCAGATGTTCGTGAGACTAATCACATTCCTTTATTTGCTAAAGAAGGTCCATTCGTTAAAGCTATTAATTGGACATTTACCTAGACCTAAATCTAGTAATCATTTCTGCAAGAAAGAAACACAAGAACCATCCTAAGTTTGGGTCTAACTGGAATAACATTGGCAACTGTCAATAGTAGTTAGGAGCGACATTGCAGCTGGAAACTTGTCAGCTTTATAGGTGAACCTAGGGAGTCAGGATGCAAGCAGGAGAGTCTGGAACTAATCACTAGTAGCAAGCAAGCAAATATAATAATGAGGAGCTATAACAATGACGGGTGTTCATTGCTCTTAGATTTGCAGCAACAGAGATTTACAGTATCTCTGTTCCTCCATCTCCTTTGCTCCAATGACAAGACCTCACTGAATGTCATCTTTAATTGGGTAATCTCTGTTACTGCAGGCCACATTTAGAGTATTGTGCACAGTTCTGGTCACTGCATTTCAGAAAAGCTTTGGAAAGGATGCAGAAAAGGTTCATTGGAATGGTAGACACAAAATGTTGGAGTAACTCAACGGGACGGGCAGCATCTCCGGAGAGAAGGAATAGGTGATGTTTCGGGTCACCCATTCCTTCTCTCCAGAAATGCTGCCTGTCCCGCTGTGTTACACCAGCATTTTGTGTCTACCTTCAATTTAAACCAGCATTTGTAGTTATTTTCTAACACTTCATTGGAACATTGCCTGGTTTACCGAGTATTAGCTGTAAGGAAAAGATGGACAAACTTGGATTGGTTTTTTTTGGAATTTTGGAGGCTGTGGGATAACTGGATAACAGTATGTAAAATTATGAATGGCATAAATATGGTAGATAGTTAGAATCCCTTTCGCAGGAAGGAAGTGTCAAATACCAGAGAGTAAAGGTTTAACGAGAGAGGGGGAAAGTTTAAAGGAGAATTATAAGGCATGTATTTTTAGAAAGTGATAGGTACTTAGAACACACTACCAGGGAAGAGATACAAGGAGAATGATCCCAGGAATGAGTGGGTTAACATATGATGAGCATTTGACAGCACTGGTCCTGTACTCGATTGTTTAGTAGGATGAGGGGGGGCCTCATTGAAACTTACCGGATAGCGAAAGGCTTGGATAGAGTGGATGTGGAAAGGATGTTTCTACTAGTGGGAGAGCCTAGGACTCGAGGTCACATCCTAGGAATTATATGACGTTCTTTTAGGAAGGAGGTGAGGAGAAATTTATATGTCAGAGGGTGGTGAATCTGTGGAATTATTTGCCACAGAAGGCAGTGGAGGCCAAATCAGTAGATATTTTTAAGACAGATAGAATCTTGATTAGTACTGGTATCAAGGGTTATGGAGAGAAGGCAGGAGAATGGGGTTAGGAGGGAGAAATAGATCAGTCATGATTGAATGGCGGAGTGGACTTGATGGACTGAATGGCCTAATTCTGCTCCTATCACTTATGACGTTAACATTAAAAAGAATTTAGGCAAGAACAAGAACAGGCAGGGAATAGAAAGATGTTGGCCATGTGCAGGCAGATGGGATTAGTTTAAACTGGCAACATGGGCAACACAGACATTATGGGCTGAATGGTATACTAATGTGCTGTATCATTCTGTGTTCTCAGTTATGATGAAGGGTCTCAGACCTGAGATGTTAACTGCTTCTCTTTACACAGATGATGATTGACCTGCTGAGATTGTCCAATATCTCAGATTTCCTGTTGTATCTTTTTTCAAATTTTCATTTATACGTGGTAATTAATTAAAAAAATCACCTTTGACTCTTTAAGAATAGAAAGATTAAATGAGAACTTACCGTTTGAAGTTTGATCTTTATTTTATGAGAAGTTGAAGTGAGGGAATACGTGAGAAGAGCCCGCCAGCC